>NC_056745.1:1011942831-1012112831 GCF_019279795.1 Protopterus annectens
GGCATCATCCAGTCTGACTTCTTCCTTTGCATATAATTGAGTGGCGACTCTCTTGCAAAAGTTCATTTCAGTATGTCTTCTTTCAGTCAAAACAATTTGCCCATTAACAGTACATACAGATATCACTTCAGCCTGGTTGGTACTGTCTTCATCAGTGTTGTGATAGGAAGTGGAGGCTGTAACTCTTCTCTCACATATACATGCAAATTCCTGTCTTCTTCTTATAGATCATCCTCTATAAAGGATAACTCATTTGAAAATAATTTCTTCCACCGAGGATACTAGTAGTTTCCCTTTTTCTACCTTAGTGGTTATCTTGTTTTCTTTACTTAGTTGTCCTGTTCCTGACCAGCTATCTGTTTTTGTCTAGGAAGGGGAATCCCTTTCTGTTTTTCTACCATATGATACTCATTTATCTCTTCCTCAGCTTCTGAAACTCCTTCTTTTAATTGTGGGTCCTCCTTGTTAGCCTCGACAAAAACTTTTTTTGATTACTTTAACTAGTGGCATCCATTGGTAACACTCAGTATTGAAACTGCATAACCCTTTCATCAAAAGCCAAATTTTAATTTCTTTATGTCTTCTTAACCTATACTCTTTATTTGGAATATGTATTTTGGCGTTATATCTGGTGGAACTTTCCCCGCATATGTTTCATAGTCTTGGTCAATTATCACATCATATCATAAGTTAGGCAGAAGAGCTACTGAGGGTAACACTTTGCTTACAAAGATTTATATTTCTACCCATGCTGTATGATACATATTGTTGTCTCCTTATATACTAGATATTTCATGCTTTGAAACATATGGTGATCTAATTAATATAACCATGCTTCCTGAGTCCAGCAACCCTAATTCTTTTTCTTCTTCTACCCAAAGACTACATTTAATAAGTTAAATAACAGCACAGTGGCAAAAAGCAGGCTCTTTGATTCAAGGATTTAAAATTAATGTTATCAGATATCATTGGCATGCTTTCATGTGCAATTTGTTGACTAGCATCAGTAGTTTAAACAGTGAAGTATTTTGTTATGTACACTTTTCTAGAGCATTTCAAGCAATCCACCTCAGATTGTACATGTTTTCTTGTATGTATGTAAAAATACATGTTTATATGAACAATAATTATTAGCTCTTGGTTTATGATACTCTGACTTGGGCTTTGTAGTTTTAGTTAATAACAGAAATTCCCTGTAAACAATTAGCTATTCAAAATATTTTAAATCTCCTAAAACACCCATTTTTATAGTTCCATATAGTGCTTCTTTCAAATGTATCAACAGCCAATATTTCTAGATTATTACTTATAATTTACAGAGTTTCAAGCCACATGTCAAAATATGAATTAAATCAGACATTTTCAAATGTACTAGTCTGTCCATTCTGAATATCAAGTTGTGAAATGTAAGTGAAAGTGTCTTGGGTGAAGCCACAGCCATGTTCATAATTTCCTTTTTCATTTTCTTATAGCTCTGTGAATCATCATCCTCAAAGTCTATCTAGCTCTATTTATATGGGAGGAAAAAATCATGGCCTACTTGGTTTGGGACCCTTTATTTATTTATTTATTTATTTATTTATTTATTTATTTATTTATTTATTCTTCTATCCATAGATCTCTCAAGTGACACCAAATGCGCTTTGGCATCATCTTCCCTTTTAAGATGTGTTTTTGAGCTGTATGTACTTAGTTTTAGGATTCCAGCAAGGTAGATGATTGTTTCACTATAGAGGATATCTGTTGTTGGAGGCTGAGCAGGTGTCAGTCAGTGGCTACACTTCTTAATAGGAGACGTTATTGGAAACTGATTTGATGTATGCCATTGGCTACACTACTTTTCAGACAAAGGGTAATAGTTTTAACTATGGAACATATTAGCTACAATTTCAGCAGACACACGTTTTTATCTCCTTGGGGAAAATTCTCAAACAGAAAATTTCTTCTCAGAGGAAGACTCACTGCTATGAGCATCCCCTGTCCACAGTAAATCTCAATATGAGCACAAGGTATTTTAACCATTCCTTAGATCAACTATTCCCACTACCATGAGGATCCTTTAACAGGACAAATTCCCTTATGGCAATAGAAGTTTTCAACACTTCCTCGATTCTATGATTTCCATATAGTCTGCAAGCTCCTTAGCACTTTATGGGATGGGTTTGCATTCTTTTTTTGGGGAAGAAGGGGGCTCAGGTAAAGAAAGTTGCTTGGAAAGTGTTATTCTTCCTCATGAATCCACAAATGTAACAAATCTAAGTACTTATATCTTTGAAACCACTTTTGCAGTTTTAAGATGAGGCTTGTTTGGAATAATTAAGTTAAAAGTTTGTCTTCTTGCCAAAAATGTAGGGAATAACAAAAAGAAAACAGTTGCAAATACAAATACAAATATAAAAAAATATTCAGTCTGTTTAAACATTTGCTTTTAAAATTCAGTTCACGGTGTCCATTTTCAGGTCAACAGAATTTTGTCCACTAAAAGTACTAACAGATACCAGAACACATTTAGTTTCTCCCTTTAAAATATAACATTTCCTATATCTTTCAGATCAAATGACATTTTACAAGTTCCTGATATCAGGAATATATGTATTTATTTATTACATCTGTAAATCATGATAGTCTGTCAGATCAAGGGGACATTTTCAGAGGGGTCCTGGGGAGAAAAGCTCCAAAATACACATTTCTAAATTGTGAAACAGTACACAACAACAAACAAATTAAATACATAAGTGACAAAATGCATAAAACTATATAGTTTACCTCAGAGAAATAGAGCAGTTAGCAAGAATGCCTACCAAATGTCAGCTTTCAAGGGCACATCTAGACTGCATTCCTCCTTGATATGTAACTCCTCTGTAAAGTCTTCTTTAATCCTAGAGGTCAAGAGTCTTTCTCCACAGGGAGTAGTGGTGGAGTATACCTCTATGAGCAGCAGTTCTCTCTCTTACTTGTTCTTGAGATGGTTTCACTGCCTACTATTGCAAGCATTTCCTACAAACTGAGAAATTTTGATACACCATCTTCTGCAACAAATGGTGTGTTTCTTTGCTACTGCAGTCACTACACCAAAATAAACACTGACACACATATACACACATACAGGCAGGAAAGAAGTTTATATTCTTTACAATGATTTTAGCTGCCTTTATAGTAAACACACATTGCAATCATTAAATAAATTAAGAAACTAATCAGTGCATTGTTAGAATAATTGAACAAACTAACACTGATTTGTTAATAACTCTTCATGGTTTAAGACTTATAAACGTGTGATAGTCCATATCATGCATTAAGCCTATAATTGATGCAAATAAACTACTACAAATGATTCTTAAGGAAGTCATGCCCATATTTGGGAAGTGAACAATTCAGGTTTAGGTTCAACAAAACAAAGCAAATACAATTGTATCAGTCATGATGCTTGAAATACTATGTACCAATGCGACATTTTAAAGCATAAATGTATTTGAAATCTCATTAAATAGTCTATATACCAGAAATACAAATCAAATGGTAATTAATTATGTTATGATAAAAATAAAAATAAAACTGAAATAATTAATGAGTGTATAAAAACACAAAAGCTATTTTTCATTAGCTATATCAAGCCCCATGGCTGCAAAAAACATCAACTTTCTAAGAACAGCCCAAAAAGTTTCCTTTCATTTAGATATAATTAATGTTCTATAATAATAAACATCTACTTTAGGGATATTATTAGAATGTGATAAATTCTATGTATAAGAACTCCGAAATAATATCTATAACAACATTAAAAATAACAAAAATTAATCTTATTAATGTTATAGGAGAAAGTCCATATTCTATGACTCATCCTAACCAAATTTATCTAATGGCAAATTGCAGGATCATAAAGATCTATTCAATACTATATTTATTTAATGTATCATATATTAAATCATAAATAACTAAAAAATTTTTTAAAATAGATGCAATACAAAAATTATACTATGAATATGACATGGACATAATATGTCAATATAATAGACAATAAATATGAATATTCATAAAAAAATTTGTCATAACAGGAATCCTATTGATAGACTGGGTATAAAAAAGAACAGTATAATACAATAATATAGTGGGTCATGTAGGACCTATCAATCTTAGTTCAAATGTTTCGCAAAATCTGAAACACAAAACTATGTCATTGGTGGAACTATTTATAATAACTATTGCAATGATTGCAAGTAGCTAGATAAACAACATTTGTATTTTATGTCATATTCTATATTATGAAACATTTTATTTCTTCTGGGAGTTAATTAATTGTAGTGCATCTGTTCCATCACTAATATCTAAGAAATTGATACTTAATTTAGAATATTCATAAGTAAATTTAAAGAAAGGTGTGGTAGTATTCATAAAATTAAATAATCATTGGGGATATTGGATCACGTACACAGAGAAACACAAGCACACAAACACATGAACATGCACACATGTAAGCAAGCACAAACACTTACATGCACACACACGTACGTGTTCACAAACATACCCACAAACACACAAACATGCACGGAAACACGTGGGTACGCACACACATGTTTACATGCACACATGTTTACACACACACTTGCACATAAACACACATATGTGTGTGCACACAGACAGCAAACTTGAAAGGGCGTGTATGCATATAACAAGTGTAAAACCTAATGTAATGCATATGCTATATTTTTGCAAAGAATTTACTGACTAGGGTCAATTAGCATTTCCAGTGTATCAGCTATTATACACGCAGAGTCAAGCAAATGCACCACAGCAATATTTCAGGATATTCAGACATGGTGGGAAACCTGCTTTCAAAGGGTCTTCATATGAAAGAAACAAAAATCTGACATTGACATATACCTTTCAATTCATTATTAAAGAATTCTGGTCAAGGCCAAAAATAATGGGGAAACAGAGCCCCCAAACCAGGGATGTTTCTTTAAACATTACTTTAATTTATTTAAACAGTAGAGTACTAGGTTTGGCATCAGCATGCATTTTCAAAGTAATATAAATTTCATTCAGGGGTGGAAATGCATGAAGCTCCAATGTCTGTGTAATCCTCCATAATTTGTGAGAAAATCACAAATTTTATGAGGGACAGGGTAAAAATATGAACCAAAATCAGGCATGTTTTGAACTCCTACTTAACCTCCTTAATCTAAGGCTGTCTGCTAATTATATTCCTTAAGCCTTGAAAATGGCCATTGCAATTCCATTATAGAAAGGTGCCCCAAACACGGACCCTTGTAACTAAAGATCCATTAGTTGCACTAGCCTCATATAAAAAGTTATAGAAAGCATTATCTCAGACTTCATTAATCTGGACCTTGAAAACCTCTTAACCCTAGAATCTCATCAATTTGGCTTTGTCAGAGGAAGGTCCCATCTCTTTAATCTCATTAATTTCTTTGAAAAAGTTAATGAAACAGTGGATAATGCCGCTGTGGTACAGCTGTATCGTTACCTCACAGTAAGAGGTTCTCCCATTCAGTTCTCAGCTTGGCTTGGGAGTGCCTTCTGTGTGGAGTCTGCATGTCCTCCCCATGGTTGGGTAGCGTTCGAAAGACATGCTGACCAGAGTTCTGCTGTGGTGACCCCTAACTAGGAAAAAGCCGAAAGACAAACAACAACAACAACAAATGAAACAGTGGATAGTGGTTATGCAATGCATAGAGCATATCTAGACCTGGTCTGACACTATTCCCCATGTAGGCATTACTGGTAGACTTATAACTCTGAATAAATATCTTTATATTGTGCAACGGATAGCTAACTGGTTGTCTGACAGAATCCATGTGGTTAGAGTAGCAGGTGCCACTTCTGAAAGGAAATCACTTACCAGTGGTGTACCACAGGGTTCATTTTTTGGACCTCTCCTATTTGGCATATATTTCTCAGATGTTCATTCCAGCCCTTCTGGCCTATGCTTACCTACAATAAGTTTGCAGATGACTATAAATTTGGTGTTGTTATTTGATATCCAACTGACTCACAGTTGCTCTAACATGGCTTAGACACTCACACATTATTGTAAGGAATCTAGGCACTCTTGTTGATAAATCCTTATGATTTGACCATCATGTCTTCACAGCAGTTTGAAAAGTATTTTATCTGGCCCATCTAATTTCCAAAGGCATGTCAGTACATGCAAAGAAGTTTTAATTCCCCCTTCACTCATATCTTGTCAGAACCATTATTGAATATAATCCACCTTTTTGGCATCCATTTATCGAACCATATCACAAAATGCGAGGCATCAGAGATTCGTACCTAAAAATATCAGTGTCCTTAACTGGCAGCCCTTTCTCTATACTCAGTTTCTTACAGACTCTCCCATGGAGATTTGTGTCTAGCCTTTTGTGATCCAAAAGACCCAACCCTATTTAATCTCCTATCTTGTCAAGGAACTAATGGTACACCAGTTACTAAATTAAAGGAACTAAACCTTCATGAGCAGATAGATAACACAGGTTGTAGTAATAGATTCATATCCCAGTGTATTCCTCACCTCCAGAACAAACTTCCACTACATATCAAGCAGAGTTGCACCCTTGCCACCTTCATAGCAAATGTAGATAATTAGATGAGCAATCTCAAATTCACACCTGGTCTATCTTGTCATGCTCTCCTTGAGGCTAGAGGGAAATTTTGAATAAGGTTTTTTGGCTAGGCTTGAAATGGTCTGCAGGCTGATTGCCTAGTACTTACCTATGGACTTATGAACCTATAGAAATCAGGGATAGTTGGGAGGTATAAATTGACAATAGCCTGCCAATAGGTATGTAGGTTAGGCCATAATTCATAGGGCACGATTAGGCAGGTATATGTTTGGTGGAACAGCTGATCCCACTGATTGTCTGTCAAACATATAACAACTTACTGTGTGAGTAATGGTGACTGACAGCCCCAACATGCCTGCACAAAGCTGAAATGGTGCCACTACAGCATGCATGTCATTAACCAGCAGCACAGGCATAGAAATATGTGTGGCAGTGCAGCATTGCATGCAAATGCTCTAGATTGTCCCCAGAGGCCACTGGCTGCCAATATATTCAAACTATAAATTTGATTATGCAATATGGTTAGAAGAAATTGGACACAATTCAATACCAGCTGTTTCATTGTCCCCTGCTGTGAGAGCTTTTTAAGTAGGTCTTTGTGCCTGAACCAGTCTCCCCTTTTTTCCACGTAAGTGGGGCTAACTGAAATCCAAAGCCTCCATGAATAGAAACTGAGGAATGTCACATTTCTTATACATAACTAGTTGTTTATGCCTGAACAAATCCCCCCTTTTCTCCATACGGGCAAGGCTAACTGAAATCCAAAGCATCCATGAACAGAAACTGAAGAACTTCACATTTGTTGTGCATAACTACTTGCTTGTGCCTGAATCAAGCCCCCCTTTTTTCCACGTGAGCACTAACTGAAATCGAAAGCCTTCATGAATGGAAACTGAGGAACTTCACGTTGGTTATATATAACTAGTTGCTTGTGCCTGAACCAATCCCCCATTGTTTCCAAGCGAGTGTGGCTAACTGAAATCAAAAGCCTGCGAGAACAGAAACTGAGTAATTTCACATTTGTTATACATAACTAGTTGCTTGTGCCTGAACCAGTCCCCCCTTTTTTCCATGCAAGTGAGGCTAACTGAAATCCAAAGCCTCTGTGAATTGAAACTGAGGAATTTGTTGCTTGTCCCTGAACCAATCTCCTCTTTTTTTCCATGCAAGCATGGCTAACTGAAATCCATAGCTTCTGTAAACGGAAACTGAGGAACTTTACATTTGTCATACATAAATAGTTGCTTGTGCCTGAACCAGTCCCCCTTTTTACCACTCGAGCACAGCTAACTGAAATCCATACCATCCGTGAATGGAAACTGAGAAACTTCACATTTGTTATACATAACTATTTGCTTGTTCCTGAACCAACTGCCATTTTTTTCCATGTGAGTGCAGTTTACTCAAATCAAAACCCTCCATGAATGGAAACTACTGAACTTCACATTCGTTATACATAACCAGTTGCTTGTGGTTGAACCAATCCCCCCTTTTTTCCACATAAGCACGGCTAACTGAAATCCAAAGACTCAGTGACTGGAAACTGAGGAACTTCACATTTGTTATACATAACTAGTTGCTTGTGCCTGAACCAATCCCCCCTTTTTTTCATGCGAGTGAGGCTAACTGAAATCCAAAGCCTCCAAGAATGAAAACTGAGGAACTTCACATTGGTTATACATAACTAGTTGCTTGTTCTTGAACCAATCTCCCCCTTTTTTCCTTGCGAGTGAGGCTAACTGAAATCCAAAGCCTCTGTGAATAGAAACTGAGGAACTTCACATTTGTTATTCATAACTAGCTGCTTGCTCCTGAACCAATCCCAAGTTTTTTCCATGAGAGTGCAGCTAACTCAAATTGAAAGCCTCCATCAATGGAAACTGCTGAACTTCACATTTCTTATACATAACTAGTTGCTTGTGCCTGATGCAATCCCCCCTATATTTCATGTGAGTGTGGCTAACTTAAATTCAAAGCCTCCATGAATGGAAACTGAGGAACTTCACATTTCTTATACATAACTAGTTGCTTGTACCTAAAACAATCCCTCTTTTTTTCTACACGAGTGCTGCAACCAGAAATCCAAGCCTCAGTGAATGGAAACTGAGGAACCTCACATTTGTTATGCATAACTAGTTGCTTGTCCCTGAACACAATCCCCCATTTTTTCTACGTGAGCATGGCTAACTGAAATCAAATGCCTCCGTGAATGGAAACTGAGGAACTTCACATTTGTTATACATAACCAGTTGCTTGTGCCTGAATCAATCCCCTCTTTTTTGCACATAAGCATGGATAACATAAATCCAAAGCCTCCGTGAACAAAAACTGAGGAACATCCCATTTGTTATACATAACTAGTTGTTTGTGCCTGAACCAATCCTCCCTTTTTTCCATGCGAGTGCAGCTAACTGAAATCCCAAGTCTCTATGAATGGAACTGAGGAACTTCACATTTGTTATAGATAACTAGTTGCTTGTGCCTGAACCAATCCCCCCTTTTTTTCAATGCAAAGGTGGCTAACTGAAATCCAAAATCTCCATAAATGTAAACTGAGGAACTTCACATTTGTTATATTTAACTATTTGCGTGTGCCTGAACCAATCCCCCCTTTTTTTCATGCGAATGTGGCTAACTGAAATCCAAAGCCTCAGAGAACGAAAATCTGAGGAACTTCAGATTGTTATACATGACTAGTTGGTTGTGCCTGAATCAATCCCCCCTTTTTCCCATGTGAGCATGGCTAACTGAAAACCAAAGCCTCTGTGAATAGAAACTGAGGAACTTCACATTTATTATACGTAACAAGTTGCTTGTGCCTGAACCAGTCCCGCTTTTTCCATGTGAGTACGGCTAACTGAGATCCATAGCCACATTTGTCATAAATAACTAGTTTCTTCTACCTGAAACAATACCCCCTTTTTTCCACATGAGCACGGATAACTGAAATCCAAAGTCTCCATGAATGGAAACTAAGGAACTTCACATTTGTTATACATAACTAGTTGCTTGTGCCTGAACCAATCCCCCCTTTTTTCCACATGAGCGTAGTTAACTGTGATACAAAGCCTTTCTGAATGGAAACTGAGGAACTTCACATTTGTCATACATAACTAGTTCCTTGTGCCTGAACCAATGCCCCCCTTTTTTCCACATGAGCGCAGATAACTGAAATCCAAAGTCTCCATGAATGGAAATTGAGGAACTTCACATTTGTTATACATAACTAGTTGCTTTTGCCTGAACAATCCCCCCTTTTTTCCACACAAATAGCTAACTGAAATCCATAGCCCCCATGAATGGAAACTGAGGAACTTCACATTTGTTATACATAACTAGTTGCTTGCGCCTTTAACAATCCCCCTTTTTTCCGCACGAGCACGAATAACTGAAATCCAAAGCCTCCATGAATGGAAACTGAGGAAATTCACATTTGTTATACTTAACTAGTTGCTTGCGCCTGAACCAATACCCCCTTTTTTCTACATGAGCGTGGCTAACTGAAATCAAAGCCTCTGTGAACATAAACTGAGAAACTTCACATTTGTTATATATAACTAGTTGCTTGTGCCTGAACCAGTCCCTCTTTTTTTTCACGTGAGTGATGCTAACTGAAATCAAAAGCCTCTGTGAATAGCAGCTGAGGAACTTCACATTTGTTATATGTAGTTTCTTGTGCCTGAGCTAATTCCCCCCTTTTTTCAAGCGAGCACAGCTGACTGATATCCATAGCCTCTGTGAACAGAAACTGAGGAGTTTCACATTTGTTATACATGTAGGTGCTCCTGCAGATTGTATATAGGCTATATGTATGGTGCACACTGACGCTCTCATATAATCATTGTTAATTACTTGTCATAACCTACACAAAGCACTCTGACTGGAACGGTAGCTGTTCCTCATTAGATCTCCCCCTCCATTACTATATCCCATTAGGTGGTCTACATTTAAGGATCCCCTGCTCCAACTAAATGAAAAAGGATAATATACTTATAACAGAAGAAGAGAAGTTTTACTTATGTTAAAAAGGACAAAGTAGTTTTAATTATGTTACTGCTCTCATTCCTCACATTTACTACTGCATAGTGGTAACCTTACCTTATTTTTAGCCTGCCATTCTTTTTCCTTTTTGATTGTTTTTATTCTTACACTGGTCATTCTTCCCAGGCTTTGCACTTGCTTTTGCTCCATTGGTTATCACATGTAAGGGAAATCTCCCCCTCCCTCTTCTACCTTACATCTGGGATTATTATCCTAGCTATTAATGCTCGGGGCACCATGTTTCACTCTCAGAAACAGTTGTTTCATCATCCCTGCCATGAGAGCCTCTTGTAAATTACTTATTAGCTTATGGTTCTGTATGTGCTCACTGTTGTATTTTTCAACATCTTAACCTTTCCCAATGCAATATTAGAAAGATTATGGGAATGTTTCCTGTCTGCTAGACTTGTTTCATGCGAGATTTACCATTAAAATGCTACTGATTATCTGCATGTTCATGCAACTTTTATGCAGCTGTATAGCTTCCCAACTGACTGCTATTGCATTTACCTCAATTATTCCTATTATATAGAAATACTGTTGCTGGATTTTGTAGATAGGCTTAAAGGTACATTTCAGGGTGTTGATGCTGTGCTGGAAATTACGTTAAAAGCTCCACATGGTGCTATCACAAACGACATAGACTACTGTGTTGTTTTCTTCCTGCTTAATATCCATGGAATAATGTATACCTTAGAATCTATGTGAAGCTTGCTGTGTTCTGATTATCCCCTGTGGTTTTCTAATGAAAGTAATATCAATTAACTTACATGGCAACATGCAAATGTCTGCAATTCACAAGTGCATTTCATTTTCCTTAGTAAACTGTACTGTTTAGAGAAACTATATTTTTACCAATACCATCTATATTAACAGTCTCCTTTTGATCATTTTATTCCTAATACTAGAACTAGTTGCTTGTGCCTGAACCAATCCCCTCTTTTTTCGACGCAAGCGTGGCTAACTGAAATCCAAAGCCTCTGTGAAAGGAAACTGAGGAACTTCATATTTGTTATACATGTAGGTGTTCATAAAGATTGTATATAGGCTGTATTTATGGTGTATGCTGATGCTTTCATATAATCATTGTTAATTAGTTGCTGTAACTTATACAAATCACTCTGAAAGGGATGGCAGCTGCTCCTAATTAGATCATCCCCTCCATTACTATATCCCATTAGGTGATCTGCATTTAAACATCCCCTATGCCAACTAACTGAACAAAGATAATACATTTATAACAAAAGGAGAAATGTCTTACTTATGGTAAAAAGGGCATAGGAGTTTTACATATGTTACAGTTCTCATTTCTCACATTTACTACTGCACAGTGGTAACCATACCTTATTTTTAGCCTGCCATTCTTTTTCCTTTGTCATTGTTTTTGTTCTTACACTAGTAGCTCTTCCTAGGTTCTACCCATTGCACTTGGACTCACTCTACTGCTCTACCCTACCCCCATTCCCACCCACCCCTCTTTCCTGAAATTTATACTCTCTAAACCACTCCGTTAACACATCATCCAACCACATTACACCATTGTCATTACATCATAACAACACTTCCATACTGCCCCTTCTTGCAATCACTCCAACCCTCCCTCCTTGAAATTTAGAATAACAGTGACAAAACCAGTGACCGCTCTACAAACATTTGCTATTACAGGCAATAATAGTTAATACTACACTCCTAAATACACCTAAAATAAGATTAAACATAGCCGAAACAACAACTATACCTACTTCATTTCTTAACATGCTCTATCTAAATATTACTACACAGTCAATAATATTAACAATCCTTACAATACTTGCACACATTACTTCATATCATAACAATCTACCTGACACATCACCCCATCATGCCACCACTACTACTCATGCCACAAAATCAATGACTTTCACTCCCTCCATCACCCCATCTATGCTACACAAAAATATATATACTCATACCCTTCAACTTATCTTACCTTCCCAACATACCAATAAACTATCCACAAAATATAAGTACATGACTAACCTCATAAGAACCATAGTAGACATTGCAGCCAGACTATATCTCAGTGGAGACATACATCTTAATCCTGACCCATCTGTTAACAATATCCACTTATCTAACCATAATCTATCTAATAATATGAATGTCAGAAGCATTACCAAAAAGTCCATGACCTCCATACAAATCTTTCCTATATTTCCCTGACTTAGTATTATTAACTGAAACTTGGATTAAATCTGACATTTCTAATACTGAAATTCTAGCACAAGGCTATAATATCCTAAGTAATGATTGCACATCTAAAAAAGGAGGTGATGTAGCATTACTATTTAAAAATCAACTAATAGTAGAAAGCCTGGATATACATACACCTATCTTAGTTAATGCAGAACTTATACTTGCAAAACTAAAAATCAATCCCATGAAATGTGTCAATATAATCGGTTGCTACAAACCAACCAGCACAACATACCCACCCTAGTGATTTTATTTGGCTGGGGCTCCGAGTTCCTCCACATGAAACCATCATCTTGAGGGGCTTCAGCATTGATTGGCTTACTTGTAACTCCAGTTCTCCCATCAACCTCACCAGCTCCATGGATTTTCTCAGCTCATCCAGTCTCCCTCTAGAAATGAAACATTTACCAAGAGATAGTCAATACTTGACAAACAGACCAACTCTTATCTGTCAATCAGGATACCTCCCTGACAGTCTGAGTGACCATTCACCTGCATTCGTAATGAGACGTCGCCATTATCAGGAAAAGCCCACAGCTTACCAGGTAACATTATCAGGAAAAGCCCACAGCTTACCAGGTAATGTTACAGCTCAGTTATCTATGGAGAACAAGCATTTATATGAGAATTTAGATGTATTTATACATACATAGCCTGTGAGCAATTATGTACCTGGCTTTAAGAATAAGGTTATTAATAAATTCTACAAAAATTATTTTAATGCGTTAGATTTCATATTAAATATTAAAAAGAGCCGTGATGAATAGTTTGTCAATAATCCAAGGATTTTGCCTTTAAATAATTTAAATGTTTTACCATATTGTCATACAATCAAAAGTTCTGTTGTTTTCCATAGCTAAAAATATATTTATTATTTATTGTATTTATTTAACATTTGTTTTACCAGGATAAAATCTGACTAAGCAACAGGTGTCCATTTTCAGTGGCGTCCTGGGGTGAAAAGCTCCAGGAAGTTACAAGGTGAAATACACAGGTTAATAACAAGTGGTAAAAATACTAACATGTGAGGCAAAAAAAAAAAACAGTTAAATGCAAACAAACTCATGATACAGTCAGGAGATCACACATCTTACAGCGATAGTACAATATTGAACATAAGGTACCCAGAAGTAGGTACATATTTACAATATCTACAGTTAAATACAAGAACGAACTCATGATACAGTCATGAGATCCCAAGTCTTACAGTAATAGTACAATATATGAACATGAGGTATCGAGAAGTAGGTACATATTTACAATATTTACAAAATGTAAAATGCACATAGGTGGTAGTATAATGTAAGCACTGGAGGCTTTAGGGGTTAGATGGCCTATAGTCCAGTGGGGATTCAGAGGGGTCTTTGCAATTACAAAGAGGGTTAGAATAGAGGTCGGTTTTAAGGTGGTCCTTAAATGTAGATGTATGATTTTGTACCCTGAGGTCAGGTGGGAGGGTGTTCCAAGCTTTTGCAACCTCATGGGAGAATAGGACTTTTCCAGAGCTGTTCTTGCATGGATTGACTTAAATCAGGGATTTTTTTCTTGATCGTAGTTCCCTGCTGGAGTTGTGGAAGTTTACTATGCCAGCTAGGGCAGGGGTTCTCTCTGGTTGGTATAGAATTTGGTGAGTGATGATGAGTTGCTGGTAGCATAGTAGGCTTGGGAATTCTAACCAGTGTAGCTTAAGTAGTGATTGACAGTGGTGGGAGTGTGATTTAGCCTTGACAGTGAATCTAGCTATTTTATTGTAGCAAGTGGAGAGTTTGTTCAGGTCAATTTTCTTGTTTGGTTAGAAGTGGGCAGGTATAGAGCAATGTTAATAAGAGATGAGTTGTGGCTATGGTAGTCCTAGACTTGTGGGTAAGGAACTTTTTGCTACAGTACAGGCATCCTAGCTTTTTATGGGCTTTAGAGATGGTTTGGGATATGTGTTTATTGTGTTTAAGTTGTTTATCAATAGTGACACCTAGCAGTTTAGCTCCAGTTACTGGGGTGATGAAGATGCTATTAGCTGAGAGGATGGAGAAGGTGGGGTCACAGTATTTATTTGGGTGGAATAGCATTAGCTGTGCTTTTTTTTTCGGTTTAGTATCAGTTGATGGTTGTTTAGCCAGTTCTGTATCTCAGTGAAGGATTCTTGGGCTTTACTTTGTAGTAGATGGATGTTGGGTGCTGAGCAGATTAGAGTTGTGTCATCTGCATACTGAACAATATCATCTTTAGTGGTTGCTAGGTGGAGATTGTAAATACATTAAAGAGAAGGGGGGCTAGGATTGAGCCTTGAGGAACATCGCATGTGACGGGGAGTGAGGGGGATAGAGAGTTGGCCCATTTTACAGGTTATGAGTGGTTGCTTAGGTAATTGTTGAACCATTGCAGGGAGATGTTATCAAGGTTGAGCTCGGAGAGGCAGGTAAGGAGTTTGTTATGGTAAACTGTGTTGAATGCCTTGGATAGGTCTAGGAAGGTGGAGGAAACCATTTCCCCTTGATTCCTGTGTGGGTTTATGGTATTGGTGAAGCTAATTAGGGCAGTGATGGTGCTATGGAATGGTCTGAATCCATGTTGGGTTTTAGACAGTAGGTTGTTGGTTAGTAGGTGGGTGAGGAGTTGGTGGTGGATACATTTTTCTAGGATCTTAGATAAAGATGATAGGATCACAATGGGGTGGTAGTTGGAGAGGTCAGTAAAGGGGCCGTCCTTCTGGAGGGAGATAATATATGAGGTTTCCCACAAGGATGGAATGGTGCACATAGAAATGGACCTATTGATAAGTAGGGAGATGGGGTAGGCAATGGCCTTGGATGCAATTTGGCGATATTTGGCTGGTAGATGGATGTCAGCGAGGGTTGTTGTTTTGACCTTTACTAAGAGTTTTTGGATGATTGATGCTGTTACTAGTTTGAGTGAAAAGGGGGGTTAGTTTGGCATTTTGGGGATTGTGGTTGAGTTGTGGGTGACATATCATTCACTAGTTTCAATATTGAGGAGGTAAAATAGTTATTGAAGTTTGAGGATATGTTATGGTCAGTGCCTTTGATGTTTGGTGGTGGTGTAGTAGCTTTTACAGGCTGGAGGATGTTGTTCACCTCAGCCCATAATTTTTGTGGGTTGCTGCTGTTTCCTTTGTAAGGAAATATAGTGGTGTTGTTTGTCTGACTTGACCTGCTTTTTTGCTTTATTTCTGAGTTTAGAAAAGGTTTGCCTAGTTTCGGCTGTTTTGTGTTGTCGCCAGATTTTCCAGGCTTTGTTCCTATCCTTCAGTAAGATCTTTGTGGTTTTCTCTAGCCAAGGGACAGGGTTGCTGCATACCCTAATTGTTTTGAGTGGGGCTAATTGGTTTAGAATCTATAGGAATGTGGAATTAAAGTATTCCACTGTATTATACAAGGGGAGAATTTTTAAAGGTGCCCAGTTGCAGGATTTTAGGGTTTCTGAGAATTTCTCTGAGGGAAAGTTTTTTCGGGAGCTGGTTTGTAGCAGGGAGGGTGGGTTGGTATATCTAAGTTTGTGCCAAGGACAAAAGTTGGATTGTGGTCACTGAGGGAGTTGGGTAGTGTCCCACATTGGTGAGCAGTGTTGGGTTGATTAGTGAGGATCCAATCCAAGATGGATTCTCTTTTGGTAGTCTTGTCAATTCTTGTTGGTGAGCATATGAGTTGAGTGAAGTCATACAGGTTTATGTGGTTGGTGGCTGTTGGTGAGTGTATGCTGTTCCAGTCGATGTTGGTGCCGCCTAGGACTATAGGTTTTTGGGAGAGGGAGGTAGATGCGCAGTAGAGTATAGATTCTAGGGTATTAAGGTTGTTTCCTGGTGGAATATAGATACTGAGTAAGTTTATTTGTTTGTGCTGCTTTAGTAGGAGTTTGGTGAAAAGGGTCTCAGCATTGTCGAAATTTGGGGTTTCTTTTTGAAGGAGTTGGACTTTTAAGTTGGATTTGTAAAGAAGGGTGATGCCACCTCCTCTTCTTTGTGCTCTATCTACTCTTAATATGTTATAGCCAGGAGGGGTTATAGTGTTGTCTTTAATATGGAGTTTAAGCCATGTTTCTGTGATGACCATTATATCTGGGTTGTATAGAGAGATAGCTGAATGTAACTCTTCTATTTTGTTTACGATACTATGAATGTTTAGGTTCAGTATAAGCATGTCAGTGTGTTTGTGCTTGAAAGGGAGGTTGGGTGGGCCATTGGAGCTAGTTGTTGGACCAGGGTTGGGGTTGATGTCCCCTGCTAGTAGTAGTTTGGCTGCAATGTTGGCAATGGTTTTAAGATTGAGTACCATTAAGAAGTGATGTTTGAGGTTGGGGTGTTTTTTGGTTTATGAGGTGTAATGGATTGGGGAGGTGAGTTAAAAGAGGAAAGGGTGATTGGTGACTGGATATGTGTTTGTAAGTATGGAAGGGTTACTTATGGTATGGGGAAAGGTGGGTCATTTGTTCCAGTGCGTATTGATGAGTGGGTGGTGGTAAGAGGTACTAATGGCAATTAAGTAGAGACAAGTGGTTAGGGAAAGCAGAAGTATGGGGATGGTATGGTAGTGGGAGTAGACAATTGGTGTCATGGTGTCAGTGAAGTCTGTGTAGTGCACGGGTGTTGGTGGGGGAGGAGAGAAGGGTATGAGAAGAGATGGTTTAGTTGAGTTGACGAGTATGTTTAGTAACTGGTTGGTTGGAGGAGAGGGGGTTGGTGGTTTAATGGAGTCTGGGTGTGGCTAATAATTGTAGAGTTGTTTTTCAGTGATTGGGTGGTGGGTGTGGCAGGTGGGTCAGGTGATGTGGGGTAAGGATAAATCTATGAATAGTGGGGTGGTAAGGAAATGGGGGCAGGGTAGAGGAGTGGGATCGAGCCCGAGCATTAGCGAGGGCAAACAGAGCAGGGCTACACCAAGCCGTACAGGTAGGTGACTTCCAGAGTCAATCTATAAACTTTTGGCAGGAGTCTATGCTTTATGAAGGGAAAATAGATAGGCTGGTATTCAAAGAATGTAATGGGTAGTCTTGCCAGAGGCTTGTTAACTACAGGAAACTTTCCAGTTGGTCAAGAAGAAGAGGTCATACTGTGAAAGTCTAAGAGTACTGGAGTGAGTTGGGGGGCAGATAATGAGCCAGTAGCTAGAGGGGCTATAGTGGGGGTCACAGGCTTAGTTTGTATAGCCAATGGGGGGGGGGTGGAAGAGAGCTTCACCTAGAAATCACTTTGCCACTGCTAACCCTGGTGGAGTGTTAACAGTAAGTACATTGAAATTTAACCTTTTTTTCTTTTAGCTTGACATTGGGAGCTTGAGACGTCACTTGTACATAGGCTAGAAAAACAGGAGGTTGAAATGGACTTGGGACCTGATGTGTTTTTTCTAGTCTGCTATACAACATAGATACACACGTGGAGGGTCGGCAGTGGTAGAAAGTGTTTCTAATTTGACGCTCTTTTGTTCAGGGGATTTAAAACCTTGCATCCTTATATTGAGAGCTGCCATGAACAAGTGTGTATGTAATACTCAACTTATAACATAATAAGTAAAAAAAAAAAACTAAAAAACTAAAGTAAATCACAAATTAAGACCAGTGAGAAGTGAGCATACCAAAAATCAACTTTGCAATGTAAAGGTACACATCACATATAGAAATACATTCTTGTTGTTGTATTTTCTGTGTGTGTGCTAATAATAAATATACATTTAAAAGTATAGCATCCCAGAAAAATCCTAAAGACCAAACAAACAGTGCTTATGAAAATGTAGATGAAAATATAACTAAGATTAAATCTAGGTTATATCCCAAACCCATAGCTTCTTTTTAAACTTTTCTTCAGATCTTGGAGAGTTGATAATTTACATTTTTATGCTGTGGAATACAATATTCATAGGGAAAGAATTAAGAATTTGATTAAAAAGGCTTGTCTACTAGAGCTGAGTCAATGAAAACACCAAAATGACTCTACAATAATTTTATTTGTAATCAAATAACCAACTAGCAGTGTTAAACCAAAAATCATGAACAGGAAGATTAACTAGATAAACATGCAGTGACTAATCCAGCTGGGTAGGGTCATCAGTTCTAGCTAACAGACAGAGTTCAGGTGCTTAACTCCAAACATCCTTGTACATGCTGTAAAACCAATAACTTAAGTGTTAATTCTCAGCCAATTAAAAAAAAAAGCACGAAACCAGGCACGTCCAAAACATGTCCAAGGGACAGCTTCTGGTGATTTCTCCTGTCCACCTGGTGAATCTGAGCATACTAGAGCAATGCAGCAATTGCCTCATGTACACAGACAACCCCCTCCTCCTACCACCCAACACTAAAACCTGTGAGAGATGCACTTATATAGCCAAACTGGAAGCAAAGCTCTCTCCACCCAAGATTGTGCTAGATAGTCAAGAGGAGAAGATGAACACCCACGCTACACCTCAAGCAACACATAGCTCTTCTAAACCCACACCACCCACACCCTCACATAGCAACACTAAACCCTCATATGAGGAGGCCCTTAACAGCAACCTGCCCAAACAACAAGGACATCCAAAGCTGAAATGCAAACAAACACCAATCACAATCAAAGTGTTACATAGCTCTCTGCACTAGTGTGCCACTCAACAACAGCGCCTAAGGCAAGACAACATACCTAACACTTTAGTCATAGGTGACTCTATAATCAGGCACACTGATGTCCAACTCACCAGACTGAACAAGGGGAAAATTACTGTCAGCTCCATGTCAGGTGCCAGGATCCGCCACATAATGCATGCACTCAAGTCACTCCACAACAAGTACAAATATGACTCTGTCATTGTTCATGTTGGAGTGAATGACTTGAGACGTACCTCCCTGGACTACATGAAAAGAGACATGGAAGAGTTCTTGGATCATGTGGCCCAGACAGGTATGACCCTAGCCCTGTGCAGCATCCTGCCTTTGCCCAGAATGATACCACAGTATAAGGACAAAATGATTGACTTCAACAATTCCCTAAGCTTTTGGTGTCATTCAAAGGGGATCCAGTATCTGCCTGGGATGACATGATCGACAGACCACGATGATTTGCCAGAGATGATCTGCACCTGTCACCCCTGGGATTCAGGTTATTGGCTAAGCCTCTTGCCACCCCTATAGTGCCTTTTTTAGGCAAAGTTCAAAGGGCAAAACCACCACCATAACAGGTACAACATGCAAAATCTGAAGGTAATGCTACTCAATGCTAAAAGTCTAAATTTTAAAATGCACTCTCTTGAGGCACTCCTAAAAATTCAGAACATTGATATCTGTGCAGTAACTGAGACCTGGTTCAAGGCTCCAGAGAGCACCCCTGCAATACCAGGCTACAACTCTTACCACACTTTTCGGCCAACAAACTAGGACCAAAACACTAAAGGTGGAGGAGTGTCCATATTCACACCACCAGGCTAGTTGCCCAACACACTGCATCTGAAATTCTCCAGGTGCAACTAACACTAGGTAAGACTGCAATCCAAAATGTAGCTTGCTACAGATCCCCCACCATGCCCCAAGAATATCACTGAACTTTTCTAAACATACTGGAAAATATTAATATACAACCAAACACCCTAATACTGGGTGATTTCAACTACCCTGCCATTAACTGAGAAAACTATTCATGTACCAACACCTTTGCTGAACGTTTCTTGGAATTCATAAATTCCAATGCCCTGGATCCATAGTTCCACCAGGGGCTCCAATATCCTAGACCTGGACATTACCAACATGAGAAATCGATGCTCCACACCTATGGTCACTCCCTCATTGGTCAGGTCTGACAAAAAGCTAATCACCCTCGACATCCCTCCCCCACCCCCACCCCCCCAGTAAGGAAACCTCCATAAAAAACTTCTCCAAAGCCAACTTCATGCTACTCAAGTCAGAAGTGACAAACTTCATGACACCCATGCAGACGGGAACTGAAAGTTTGAATGCTGAATCCTACACTAAGGCACTGTACAAGCACATCCACTCGTACATGAATCATGGCATCCCAACTAGAACCAAGGCACTCTCCTCCAAAAAAAGGAAGCCAAACTGGTGGTCCTCTGCCATAAACAAACTTTACAACAAAAGGAAGAAACTGTTGCAGAAAAGAGGAAAATCCCAGGATGCAAAAAACTCCCTTACCAGCCTCAGTAAGAAGCTGAGATCCCTCATAAAATCCTCAAAAGCTAGTTATGAAAATAAAATTGCCAAAGATTCCAAAGACAACCACAAGGCATTCTATAGCTATGTCAAGAATCTAAATGGCAATGCTCAGATCTGCTCTGAGCTACAACAGAATGGCATTTAATATACTGATCCCAAAGATATTGCCAATATCCTGGCAGATCGATTCAGTGCCAATTTCACCCCCCCCACTCCCTAAAGGGCCCATCTCAATAATGAAAGATTGCCAAATTCCGGTAATAATGGCCACACAGGTAAAAATTGCACTCTCCAAAGCTAAGAATACAGCATCCATGGGACCAGATGATATCCCGGGCTGTGTACTACATGAACTACAAAATGAACTGGAACCTCACCTAAGTGTCATGTTTAATCATAGCCTCACCTCAGGCTTTGTGCCCACTGAGTGGCACACAGCTACAGTTATCCCACTCCACAAGGGGGGATCCACCTTGGATCCTGGGAACTACCACCTCATCCGTCTGATGAGCCTGATCTGCAAGGCCATGGAATGTATTATCATGGAACTTTAAACAAAGACATTGGCAACCTTCAAACACTGGACCCCACCCAGTTTTGGTTTGTGAAGGGCTGATCTTGTCTCCTGAACCTGATTGACTTTTTCGAATTAGTCTCCAGAGCTGAAGGGAAGGGTAAGGCAGTCCACACAGCCTATCTGGACCTCACCAAGGCCTTTGACATCATCCCCCACTCTAGAATCATAGATAAACTTACTAAGCTGGGCATTAATCCCTATGCCACTTGATGGGTTCCCAAATGACTTAGTGACAGAACCCACTCTGTAAAAGTAGCTGAATCCAAATCCAGCTCCAGACAATTGACAAGTGGAGTACCTCAGGGTTCAGTCCTGGGACTGCTCTTTTTTGGCATCTACTTCTCTGAAGTACAGGCCAACACTAAGGGACTCTGGCTAACAAAGTTTGCAGATGACTGCAAACTGGGAGCCATTATTGAATCCCCAAATGATGTGGATATTCTACAAAAGGGCCTTTCAGAAACAGATGCTTAGTGCCAGAGCCATGCACTCAAGCTCAATGCCAAGAAATGTATAGTTACCTCCTTTGGGAAAAAAACATGTACCCATGAATTACCACATAGGTGGCAGTACACTAAACACCAAAAGTGTGATAAGAGACTTAGGGACACAGGTGGACAGTGGTCTCACCTTCGATAACCACATTTCCACAGCAGTCAGGAAATCCTTCTATGTGGCACACCTCATCACTAAGGGCTTTTCATCCAGAAAAAAGGAGATCATTGTCCCACTGTACTCATCCCTCATTAGATCCATTATACAATACAACGCCCCATTTGGTATGTACCTCTCAAGGCATCTGCGTCAACTGGAAAGGTCGTAGAAATACTTCACTAAAAAAATCACAGGCCTAAAGCAGATGTCCCTATGCTGACCACCTAAAAAAACTCCAGCTATACTCTGTTGCATATCGTCTACTCAGAGGCGATCTCTGCTTAACATACAAGGACATGTCAAACCCAGAGCTGTTGGATATGCTACACTTAAAAAAAATCCCAATCCCTCAGAGCCACATGCTCCAAGGATCTAAACCTTGTCATCACAATGAACAAAACATGCTGGAGAGCTAGGTTCCTGACCCAGAGACTCCACAGACTCTGGAACAGACTGCCCATACATGTCAGGCAGAGTGCCTCTTTGGTCCTCTTCAAAAGGAACCTTGACGATTGGATGGGAGATAGGAAATTCACCCCGGGATCAGGTCAGCCACCCTGCTAGACAGGGGTCCAGGGAAGTAAATATTGTGGGAAGAAATATCCAGGGAATTGTTATGGCTAGGCTTGTATAGGCCTTAGGGCCAATAGCCTATTACCGACATATGAACCTATGAACCTATAATCCATAACTTGCCTGAACCAAACTTCACAAGTCTTCCTAGTCTGGCAATCCATTAAAAGCTGTTGATGACTGATGGAGGGCACAAGGGGCTAAGATGTGAGGTACCTATTCTCCCATCACCAGGCCTCTCAATCCTTCATATTCTCTGTAGGACAATAGTCAATGTGAACCAACAATTGAATGCTTAGCAACTGCACTCAACTACTGATCAGCTGACAAGGTCACCTGTAAGTGAAACAAGTCAAGGCCCTGTTCATTCAAGCAGAGACTAAGTTACTTGGGGTTCAAATTGATAATCAGCTGAAATTCCATTCCCACATACAACTTAATATCAAAAAGACTCATCAAAAACTAGGTATGCTCTATCAACAAAATCATTTCCTTACACCCACTACTAAAAGAACTCTGTCTTCCTCATTCCTTGTTCCCTCTCTTCTGTATGGTGCCCCACTCCTGACTAACTTACAATCTTCCCTCAAAACACAACTCTCCTCATGCTACAATAAAATAGCCAAATTCGCTAGTGGCCACAAAGCATCTACTCACCATTGCTTATCTCTCCACAAACTAACATGGTTAGAACTACACAACCAACTCATATATTCTCAACTCACTCTTGCCCACAAGCTCATCTTTAAACCCTTGCTATGTCCATCTCTTTCCAATACCTTTAAAATGCACCTTCCTAACAGACAACTCAGAACCAATAACCAGAACCTACTTGAACTACACATACCACTACGCCCCCCAGGCAAAAAACTTCTATCTTATAGTTTAGCACGTCTCTGGAACTCCCTACCTCCAGCTATTCGTACCACCTTCAACCACTTTACATTCAAAAAATATCTTTACTCTCATCTACTAACGCAGTGGGAATGCTCCTGCACCCACCCTTCATAATTTCAATGCTCTTCCTTCCACCCTCATATTTTCAAAACTACCTTATTTTCTTCCTCCTCCTGATAATAAGTTCCTTTGCATCTCGTAAAGAAACATTGATTCTATATCCTCAAACAGTAATTCTGTAAAATTCTACAATTACTGCAATATGACTCACTTTATAGTATGTACCATCTACAAACTGTAATTTGTACAATTCTGTAAATACTGCATTTTAACTCTGTACAAAATGCAAACTGAATCACTTCTATAGAAAGTACCATCTGCAACAGTCAACACCAGTGTTATGCTCTAACAGTGTAATTGTATTGTATTGATAACTTGATTGCTCTAACAGTGTAATTGTATTGTATTGATAACTTGATTGCTAATCTTTTATTATATTTGTATAACTATATAACCTTGTTAATGGAGCTTTTCTCCCCAGGACTCCATTGAAAACGGGTTCATCTTGGCCCAATGGACTATCCTGGTAAACCAACTGCAAATAAATAAATAAATAAAATAAAATAAATAACAACGATAACCAAAAACAGTGTTCGCAGCAACTAGGTAACCAAAAACCAGAAGGAAACAGCTAACGCCACAGGCTATGTAGTCTTGAGAAATCGGTAACTCCTTCTTTTCATATAATACCAAGGTACCTTCCAAGAAACAGTAGCAGCAGCCCTCTGATAGTTAAATTCCACAATTTATTTAAAAAACGATACATACACAAACAACGGTTAAGCGCTTTCACCTGTACACAACGCAGGCTTCTTCAGAACTGACTTACATTTTTGATTTAGCCCAGTTTAAATTACTTTTTTGGCGCCAAACAGAGCTCACAAATTTAAAGGCACAATGTACCAAAATGGTCTGTCTAAATGTTACTGAATACATAATATCCAAATTCATAAAGACTGATCAATTCATTCTACAAAGGAAGAACTTCTTAAAATATAAATAATATTATAAAATAAATAAAAATGTATGAAAAAATAAATGAAGATAAAATGAGACATATATAAATAATTTGATCAAATGCATATCAGAGTACTTTCAAAACCAATTATATGTATATGTTTTTTACATATACGTTAAAAATATTAAAAAATGTATGTTACAATATATTAAACTATGTATAAATATTATGTATAAATATTGACAATGTATAAAAAATATATATATAAATTTTTACCATATATTAATTATTAATAAATAGAAATATTGCATAATATGTTAATAAAATATTTCAAATATTTAAAATAAAATAAAATATCTTACATAAGTAGAGGTTTAATTGAAATATTATCATTCAGACTGGGAGTTGAAGAGGCATCCGTGAATAATTGCCACCACATTTCACGGAAAGATAAGTGCCCTTTACAATCACCACCCCTGGGGTCTGACTAAATAATATCTATATTACCAAAAGTAAACCGATGATCTGAACCATACTGATTGATATGTCTATACAAAGCATTCTTATCATCTCCCTTTTTAATACAATACATAGGGTCATAGATACGTTTATTAAACTGCCTCTCAGTTTTCCCAATATAGAAAGCTGACCATTTTACACATAATGCGATATACACCACAAACCTTGTTTTACAATTTCCATGTCTAAATTTAATGTAAGACCTAGATATATTGTCTAACCTCACTACTTCTTCGATGTTAATCAAATAACACCAATTGCAACTATCACATTTATGTGTATGTGTGACTTTATTACTTATTAATATTGGTCCCTTTTCTAAAATTCTTTTTATATTGGGACCCATTTTATTTACAAAATAAGGCTTATTACCAACTATATCTGATACATATGTATCTGTCTGAATGATGTTCCAATTTTTATTTAAAATCTCTTTAACCTTATGTGTATGTGGCCCATACTCAAGAATGCATGCTCTACTTAAATTAGTAGACTTAGGGGTACAGGTAAATATTCCATTACTATTACAAGAGTTTCTGTATGATATGCCTAATAACGGAATATATTTAGTCCCCCATCCCTTGACTACTTGTTTTTTTTTACTTTATCCATCATTTTTGCATCATACCCTCTATCTTTGAATAACTTAGTTATATATGTTACCTCCTCCAGCATATCACTATATAACGATGTCATTCTTAATGCTCGGACTAATTGTCCCTTGAATATATTTCTCATCAAACTTTTTGGATGATTACTAGAAAATTCTAGGTAACTATTAGAGAAGGTGGATTTCCTATATATTTATGATGAAAACTGTATATTATCTTTGTATATGTAAGTATCTAAATAGGCTAGACCTGTCTGACTATGAGAACAAGTGAATTTAAGAAATGTACTACTCAAATTAATGTAATCCAAAAATTGATCCAAACTCTTTTCATTACCTTGTAATAGTAATGGAATATTTACCTGTACCCCTAAGTCTACTAATTTAAGTAGAGCATGCATTCTTGAGTATGGGCCACATACACATAAGGTTAAAGAGATTTTAAATAAAAATTGGAACATCATTCAGACAGATACATATGTATCAGATATAGTTGGTAATAAGCCTTATTTTGTAAATAAAATGGGTCCCAATATAAAAAGAATTTTAGAAAAGGGACCAATAAGTAATAAAGTCACACATACACATAAATGTGGTAGTTGCAATTGGCGTTATTTGATTAACACCGAAGAAGTAGTGAGGTTAGACAATATATCTAGGTCTTACATTAAATTTAGACATGGAAATTGTAAAACAAGGTTTGTGGTGTATATCGCATTATGTGTAAAATGTTCAGCTTTCTATATTGGGAAAACTGAGAGGCAGTTTAATAAACGTATCTATGACCATATGTATTGTATTAAAAAGGGAGATGATAAGAATGCTTTGTATAGACATATCAATCAGTATGGTTCGGATCATCGGTTTACTTTTGGTATTATAGATATTATTAAGTCAGCCCCCAGGGGTGGTGATTGTAAAGGGTACTTATCTTTCCGTGAAATGTGGTGGCAATTATTCATGGACGCCTCTTCAACTCCCGGTCTGAATGATAATATTTCAATTAAACCTCTACTTATGTAAGATATTTTATTTTATTTTAAATATTTGAAATATTTTATTAACATATTATGCAATATTTTTATTTATTAATAATTAATATATGGTAAAAATTTATATATATGTTTTTATACATTGTCAATATTTATACATAGTTTAATATATTGCTACATATATTTTTTAATATTTTAATGTATATGTAAAACATATACATATAATTGGTTTTGAAAGTACTATGATATGCATTTGAGCAAATTATTTATATATGTCTCATTTTATCTTCATTTATTTTTTCATACATTTTTATTTATTTTATAATATTATTTATATTTTAAGAAGTTCTTCCTTTGTAGAATGAATTGATCAGTCTTTATGAATTTGGATATTATGTATTCAGTAACATTTAGACAGACCATTTTGGTACATTGTGCCTTTAAATTTGTGAGCTCTGTTTGGCGCCAAAAAAGTAATTTAAACTGGGCTAAATCAAAAATGTAAGTCAGTTCTGAAGAAGCCTGCATTGTGTACAGGTGAAAGCGCTTAACCGTTGTTTGTGTATGTATCATTTTTTAAATAAATTGTGGAATTTAACAATCAGAGGGCTGCTGCTATCGTTTGTTGGATGGTACCTTGGTATTATATCAAAAGAAGGAGTTACCGGTTTCTCAAGACTACATAGCCTGTGGCGTTAGCTGTTTCCTTCTGGTTTTTAGATACCATGAGTATCAAAAAAGTGTTTGCCTGGTTTTGCTAGTTCATCATGTTAAATAGCACTATATCCAACGTTCCTGGATCCCCTAGCCACATGATGGTTGATGAAGCTTGGATGGACTTTTCCAAAGCTGCACTATTAAAGGTGCCCTTACAAATCAACCTTGGAAGGATGGCAGACCATGAAATCAGAATGCCCAGATGAAGGGAGCACAAGCACCACAGGTCAGTAAGAATTCTAACTAATAAAATTTTCTTCAGAACCTTAGTCAAATTATAGTCCCCTAGGTTTATGACTAAAGCAGTCAGCAATGCAGAATTAAAGGATAACTAGTACCAATTGTCTCATAGTTGCATCCAAGAAAAACATGAAAAGTTGAACCAGCAGATGCTTGCCAAACTACTGTTTGGACAAAGGCATATCACATGCTCCAAAACACCTTCTTCCCTACAAATTTAAAAAAAAAAATGGTTACTAAGAATGGTACAAGGGACAGACATCAGACAACCACCTCCCTGTATACTTTGGGAATTTGGTCAAATGCTCCTTCTGTGCTAGGTCAGAGGTATGCCCTATGTAGAATGAATAATATTAATATCCTTGCGTGGAAATGTCTGGACACATAAGGGCTTTCTTCAAGGTAGAATTAACTTCTGCCGCAGAGAACAGGTAGCTAGCCTTAAAACTGAAAACAGGGCTTAACAATGGGATGCCACTAGTCAACCTGTACAAGGACAAGACCCAGTGACCTGGACATATGATAGGTGTAGAGGCCCTGATCACACAAATTTCCTGCCCTTTACTGACCTGGTCAGTTTTAGATCTCCTTAACCATAATGAAACTTAAACTTTGCCAATAGCAATGCCCTCCAATAGAAGGAATAGAGCACCTTGCTGGCTCGATAGGCAACTGCACAAATTCATCTAAACAAGCTGGTTCACAGCACAAAATTAATAAATCTTGCTGGCAAAAAAATTACAGACCATTAGTAAGCAACACAAGGAGGGCAGCCAATGGGTTTCCTTGAAATTTGAATGGTGGCTCTGGAGTTCTTCCAGCCCTTTAGGACCCAACTGATAATCCAATGAGTAGATGAAGCTGGGAATCCAGACAACCATACTAACCATCCCAAAGCTGCTATGCTATCCTGATTGTGCTGGGAGCATCATTCAATAAACACCTGTGGGTTATAAGTATAGTAATTAAGGAAGAGCCCAGTGACTGAAAGGTTGAGGTAGTTTGCTTTGCTATATAACAGGCTAAAGGTATGTAATGAGGAGGAATAAGCCATCTTGTGTTCAAAACCCAAGACCAGGATAACAGTGCCATAGTTACTCTATACAAATGGGCCAAACTTCTGTTGCCCATAGAGGAGCCACATCTGGGGTTAGCTGGTGAAATCTGGAGACCTGCAAGTGGGAAAGGCTGTCAGCTATGCCATTGTCCTTTTCAGGCGCATGGTAACTAGTAAACCAGAAGTGACTTTTTGAACTATTTAGAATTAGTTACCTGATCACTGAATACACACACCTAGACTTAGACAATCCTTTGTTAATTGCCTACACCACTGATAAGTTATCAGAGTAAAACAAAACTCTGCTGTTAGAGAGAAGATCTCTCCAAATTAATGTAAATACTAAAATGGAAAAAAAAAAACTCTAAAAGGGCCTGACTTTCTATCCTCGGGCCAGGAGGCAGGCCATTTTGCCACAAACCATCTCCCTTGGAAATACCCGCCCATGCCTATGCCAAATTCTGCATTAGTGAAAAGCTGCAACTCAGTGAAGGAAATCCACGAACTTTACAAAAAGTGACCTCATTGAAAGTGAGCAAAAAGGTGTTCCACAGGTGAACATCTTCCTTGATCTTACCGGTAATCCTCAACCAGTCATGTTTCATCTTGCTGCCTCTCAGCAGGTTCAGTAATGATTTGAGAAAAGCCCTGCCTTGAGAATCGGCTCAGCAGGCAAAGAGCAAATATCGGTGTGCTGCATTATATCATGAATGAAAGTGTTTTGAGCACCCATCATCATGTGACTGGATGATCTGAGTTGAAGGAATTTATCAGTGGGAGGTCTAAAGGAGAAACCTGGAACATCACTGCATAGCACCAGAAATGTGATAGCTTGGACAAGGTCCTGCACCTTTTCAACAGTCAAAGGGACTCCCAAATTGTTGCACAATTTGATGAAAATATTCATGCCCTCTAAAGCCTTTGCCTTCTCTTCACCTACTAAAAGGTAACCATTTAGGTCAAAGATATCTGTGTGGCTAGTTCTCCTTTGCTGCTATCACCAATGCATGGTGGAGCTGAAGGTTTCAAAGGGTGTGCAAAAAAGGGAGCACCACATGGGTACAGCTGTGTCAAAAAAGAATTAGGCTCCAAACTGAAATCCCAGCAAGGACCAATCCACCTCTCTGATGGGAAGATGCTGGAAAGCAGAATCCCTTAATGGCCTGCACTGCCTGGTCAAGACATGCATAATGATCCCTGAATTATTGTTTGTTGATAAAGTCATCAAGTGAATGACCAAACAGATATGAGAGATGGTGGATTAAACAATATTCCCTGGCTTTTTTCTTCAGGACTAAGCCTATGAAGAATGCCTTTAATGTGAGCCGTATGGGCGAGAGTGCAAGCTGATGACCCTTCCAGCCAGGACCTCTTTCTCAACTAACTTTATATCCTTGGAATCGTTGCCTTTTATGGAGGAAAAGTCCTTGACTGCTTTGGAATACAAGGAAACTGAGGATCCAGAGGAGAAATCTTAAGAAAAACCTTTGATCAAAAAAGAGTCTGTTTTTTTTCAGAGAAATCCCAAAGGAACATGGTGACCTATCTCCTCTGATTGAGGCATGCAATGGCCAGAAGCCATAACCGATTCCATGAAAGATTCCCTCTTTGTCCAAAAATAAAGGTGGTCAAAAGTCCAAGAATTAGGGATAATTTTGAATATTACTCAAATTAACTCAAAAGGTTAACAGAACAACAGGTTTTATATCAACATGTTTTTTCAGAACAACAAGAAGTATGAAACTCTAATATCTGGCATTATTAATTGATTGTAATTATCAGTGGTTTACAAGAAAAATAAAAAAAATGTGAGAGACAGAATAAAAATATGAAGCAATATTGATGACATTCTGAAAAAAATCAAGGAATGTTTATTTCACTCTACTTCCATTGTTGATCATAACTGAGTGATACTCACAGTAAAAGAGAAAGAGATGATACTTTACTCACTGCATACAAAATACACCCCAAAAGGGTATTGCCCACCTAAATAAAACAACTATAAATGCATTTTACCAGCACTTTACTGGAATATGAAATTAAAATAATGAAAACATAAAATCAAATACCATTTAAAACTATTGCATCAGAAAATGGCATTCGCAACAAACTGTATCCCAAGGAGACAGTTACACCAAATGAAATTAAACTGATGAAAACTCATAACTAAACAGTAAGGTTAACAATGCTAGCCTCCCCTTTACTATATTAATACAGCAATCTTTGTTTCCCCCAAATTCTGCCCAATCATGCATTTTTTACTGCACCCCATCATCTTACAGCTAAGTTTTTCCTACCTGCCATATATTCTTCCAAGATTTTAGTCATTCCTATCCTCAGTTTTCTTTTATAATTTTCTGCTCATGATCTGGATTTGTTCTACCACAGTTTTACCACCAACAAAACAAACACTATTGGTGTGAAGGCAACTAATAATAAATACAAACAAGTACACCAAGCCAAAAATAACAGACTCCACTGAAAAAAATCACACCCTCTCAAAATAGTTACTTCTTTATTTCATCATGCAAATGATTAAGTGCTTTCATCCACAAGAATGTGGACTTCATCAGAATAATTACTGCCAGTTAATTACGCGTTATATATGCTATTTTAGTGCCAAAATGTCACTAGTAAAAAAAAACAAACCCTACTATTAAATGAACATATCAATTAAAATATATAAATATAAAGTTCATGTTTCACAATATATGTATATAAAAACATATTAAATGTTTTAAACAAAAAACATAATTAATATAAAAAAGTTTTTAATACTTTAATAAATAATAATATCTCAATCAAATCAATATAAAATTTATGTGCATACATTTTTACAATAAATTCAGTCACAACACACCAAAGCAGCATATAATGTGCCCCATCCCTTTGTGAAACACACTTTTTCCACCTATGATCACATTTGTAAAATAGGCTTAATTGTTATATAGTCATTGAGATGAGAAGAATTTAAAGCATCTTTTAACAGCTGCCACTTAGTCTCCTTGTACCCCTACAATGCTTTTAGATTACCCCCTCTCGAACCCATTTTAATCTGTTCAAGAATTGCAAATTTAAATATGTGTCCTTCCCCTTTCACCTCAATGTGCATATACAGGGCATTGGTCCTGTCTTTCTTAGTAATATTGTATAAATTATAATATATCCAATTCATAAGGCTTCTCTCTGTTTTCCCAATATAGTAACATGGACAGGCCATGCATTTAACCATGTATACAACACATTTGGAATTGCAATTCCCCTGAATGAAGGTGACCTTGGTTTTATTTACAATTTCTAAAACAACCCCTTCATCTTCAAGTATGGCAAAACATTGCCTGCAACATCCACATTTTCTAATGCGTCTATTGTCATGAAGTGTACTAACCCAACTATATTCCAAACTTCTTTTTAAATTACTACACATTTTATAAACAAAAGATGGCACTGACCCCATCACATTGTTTATGTCATTGTCTGCTAACAAAATATTCCAGTTGTTTACCATTATCTGTTTTACCTTATTAACATACAGTGAATACTCCAAAATACATGCTCGTTGATAATTTGTTTCATTATTTTCCTTTTCTCTAGATATAGTTTCTGATAAAGGTTTCCCCAATATTGGAGGGTATTTTTACTCCATTGACTTATGAGGTACCACTTGACATCATCTAACATTTGTGTAGGGTACCCCTTTTGCTTAAATAGGTTCCATATCATTTCCATTCCATTAATCATATCTGAATATTGAGAGGTCATTCAGGCAGCTCATATACATTGCCCCTTGAAAATATTTTTCATTAGCTTTTCTGGGGTGATTACTTGTGTATTCAAGATAACTATTAGAAAAGGTATCCTTTCTATGTATATTAGACTTGAACCCGCAGTTAGTGTTAATATAAATGTGTCCAAATATATTATACCCCTAGTATTACACATATGGGTGAATCGTAAAAATGTGGTTGAATTGTTAATGTAATTCATAAATTCCTCAAATAATTCATAAGGACCTTCCCACAATAAGAATATGTCATCTAAAAACCTGGAGTAGTGTCGGATGTGCTTATATAATCTACTCTGAAAAACGTGGTTGATCTCCCAATCCAGCATGACCAGATTTGCGAACATGGGGGCACAAGCTGCCCCCATGGCCACACCCATGGTCTGCCTATAGTACTCACCCTCAAAGTAAATAAAGTTGTTGTCAAGCACTATCAACATCATCTCCAGGATAAGGGCGACAAAGTCCCATTCTAAATTAGCATATTGTCTAATGCTATTACAGAACCCATCCAGACCTAATTGCTTGGGAATGCAAGAAAATAAGTCTACTATATCTACAGTGATGTAGTACAACCCTTCTTTCCAAACATTAGAAGTAGGGCTACTAAGGAATCCCCACAAGTCTTTCACCATGTGTGGAATATATGTGTTTTAACCATTTGTCAGTGGTCACTCCTAAACGGAATGTTTTAGAATGACTGCCAGATATAATCGACCGAAAGGGTGGGTTGGTGATGCTCTTATGTATCTTAGGTATGCCGACTATTGTGGCCATAACTGGATATTCCACCTTCAGAAAATTGTAAACCTCATTAGTAATATGGTTATCTAACAGAAATTCTTCTATATACATATCAATACGCTTGTAAGCAACCTGTATTTCATTGGAAGAAACCGTTTCATAATTACCTGAATTCTGTAAGATCTCAAATATTCTGGCGACATATTCTAAAGTATCATAAATCAACCCACCCCTGCCCTTATCGGGTTTCATAATCCTGATGTTGTGGTCTTCCTTAAGTTGCCTCAAAATAACAGCCTCTCTATGTTTAAGGTTATACCTCATGTTTTTATATTTTAAATCATTCTGTAAACTGTATATCTCTTTAGTTACCATTCTTTCATACACTGCCACACTAGAGTGTGTTACAGGTACACAAGTACTTTTCCTTCTACGACTATCCTTACCTACATATTTGGTGTTGTTCTGCAATTCCAAATGTGTTGTATACATGGTCAAATGCATGGCCTGTCCATTTGCTTTATTGGGAAAACAGAGAGAAGCCTTAAGAATAGGATATATGACCATTTATACAATATTACTAAGAAAGACAGGACTAACACCCTGTTCTGAAATTGAATGGCTAAATTAATCTTCCTCAAATAAAGTTTTATTTCTTCTAAACAGTCCAGTATATGAAAGCCAGTGTTTGAATTATATTTCAACCCCCTAGAGATCAGTTTAAAGTGCTCTTTTTTTCAAGACTAAATTGGTGTAATTGTATATTTTAAAATCATCTAAATTGTTCACTATTCCATCATACACTATAATATCAGGAACATGTGTATATATATTTTCTGTACCTACCACTGTCCGTCCTCCCCCCACTGGTGTTACATTTGTTCCCCTTGTACCCCATGAGTTCTGTCCTGCTTCCATTTCCAATCTTTCCTCCATTTCTTGTGTTGCTGCTGCTTCCACCCCCTGAGAATTTGTGTTGTACCTACGTTGACTATTATTTGTCTCTACTGTGTCCTGACCAAAATCACCTTCCCTGTCCATGTTACTGTTATAGTTCCTTTTATCATCCTTATTCAATTTCCAGGGATAAACCCTGTCTTTCTTAAAGTGCTCCATGTCCCTCCTAATCTTCCTACATTTCTTACTATATATGGTGTGTGCCATTTTATCTGCAATATCATATTGTTTAATATGTAATTTCTCCCACTGAGCATATAATAAGTCATTGATAATAACATTATTCAACTTTTCAACTTCATTCATCAAAGCACATCAACATTTGTCATTTTTCTTGATTAATAGTTTCATATAGTCAAAACCAAACTGGTTGAACAACTGGTTAAATTCACTACACACTAGTTCATCCATTTCAATACCCATAGGCGCCTTAAAAAATCGCAAACCCACAGGAACTACATTAAAAAAAAGACATTTAATTAAATAAGCATTGTCAATCTTCAGTCCCTTAATCAAGCCCAATTTTTTAGCAAACAAATAAATTAAGTCTTTTAATGAACAATTAGGTACAATTCCATCCTCATCCACATTATTAGATGCTCGGTTAAGGTCCTTGAAATCATATTCATTATTAAAAAATCTATTCAGTAGGGTGCTGGCCTGCCCATTCACAGTTAATTTCTTGGCATTTGCTCTAGGACTAGAGCTTTGCCTTACAGTACCTTTAGTTGCAGCTGAAACATCCACGAGGGTTGTAGAATATGTCTTGGAAGACATAACATGCTTAGGTTAAGCTCCAGTTCTCCTGTATTCATCCTCCAAGTTGTAAACTGAAAAATTGAACATACAGTCCTTTTCAGTAGCTCTACTGTTGTTACCCTGATCAGCGTTTGTTTGTAGATCCAAACCCTCCAGGGCCATCGCCATAGCAAAACCTTCCACCTGGCCGTTGGCTATCTCAAAGGAAGCTTGGTTTCCTACTGTTGTAACTGCCGAACGCAGCATCTGATGTGTACCATTCTCCACACTCCCAGATTGAGTGAACAGCTCTATTAACTGGGTAACTTCCCCCTTCAGTATAGAGACTTCCAATTGAAGTCTCCGTATGTCGCCTCTGTGTACCGGAGATGTAACTAAAGGCAGTTCCTCAGTTGAATCCATTGTACCACCAAAGAAACAAACACTATTGGTGTGAAGGCAACTAATAATAAATCCAAACAAGTACACCATGCCAAAAATAATGGACTCTACTGAAAAAAATCGCACCCTCTCAAAAAATGGTAACTTCTTTATTTCACCTTGCAAATGATTAAGCGCGTTCATCCTCAAGAATGTGGACTTCATCAGAATAATTACTACCAATTAATTAAGCCTTATATTTGCTATTTTAGTGACAACATTTCACTATTAAAAACAACAAACCTTACTATTAAATGAACATGCACATCAATTAAAATATGCAAATATAAAGTTCGTTACACAATATATGTATATAAAAGGATATTAAGTGTTTTAAACATAAAATATTGTTAATATAAAAAAGTTTTTAATACTTTAATAAACAATAATATCGCAATCAAATAAATATAAAATTTATGTGCATACATTTTTGCAATAAATTCAATCACAACACACCATAGCAGCAGATAATGTGCCCCATCCCTTTGTGAAACACATTTTTCCACCTATGATTGCATTTGTAAAATAGGCTTAATTTTTATGTAGTCATTGAGACCAGGAGAATTTAAAGCATCTGTTAACCGCTGCCACTTAGTCTCCTTGTATCCCAACAATGCCTTGAGGTTACCCCCTCTTGGACCCATTTTAATCTGTTCAAGAATTGTAAATTTGAATATGTGTACTTCCCCTTTCACCTCAATGTGCCTATACATGGCGTTAGTCCTGTCTTTCTTAGTAACATTGTATAAATGGTCATATATCCTATTCTTAAGGCTTCTCTCTGTTTTCCCAATATAGTAACATGGACAGGCCATGCATTTGGCCATCTATACAACACATTTGGAATTGCAATTCCCCTGAATAAAGGTGACCTTGGTTTCATTTATATTTTCTAAAACAACCCCTTCATCTTCAAGTATGGCAAAACATTGCCTGCAACATTCACATTCTTTAATGTGTCTATTGTCATGAAGTTTACTAACCCAACTATATTCCAAACTTCTTTTTAAATTACTACCCATTTTATAAGCAAAAGATGGCACTGACCCCACCACATTCTTTATGTCATTGTCTGTTAACAAAATATTCCAGTTGTTTACCATTATCTGTTTTACCTTATTAACATACAGTGAATACTCCAAAATACATGCTCGTTGATAATTTGCTTCATTGTTTTCCTTTTCTCTAGATATAGTTTCTGATAAAGGTTTCCCCAATATTGGAGGATATTTTTACCCCATTCACTTATGACGTACCTCTTGACATCATCTAACATGTGTGTAGGGTATCCCTCTACTTAAATAAATTCCATATAAATTCCATTTCCTTAATCATATCTGAATATTGAGAGGTCATTCAGGCAGCTCATATAAATTGCCCCTTGAAAATATTCTTCATTAACTTTCTGTGGTGATTACTTGTGTATTCAAGATAACTATTACAAAAATGTATCCTTTCTATGTATATTAGACTTGAACCCACAGTTAGTGTTAGATATAAATGTGTCCAAATATGCTATACCCATCGTATTACACATATGGGTGAAATGTAAAAATGTGGTTGAATTGTTAATGTAATTCATAAATTCCTCAAATATTTCATAAGGACTTTCCCACAATAAGAATATGTCATCCAAAAACTTGGAGTAGTGTTGAATGTGCTTATAGAATCTACCCTGAAAAACGTGGTTGGTCTCCCAATCCAGCATGACCAGGTTTGCGAACATGGGGGGTACAAGCTGGCCCCATGGCCACACCCCTAGTCTGCCTACAGTACTCACCCTCAAAGTAAATAAAGTTGTTGTCAAGCACTATCAACATCATCTCCAGGATAAGGGCGACAAAGTCCCATTCTAAATTAGCATATTGTCTAATACTATTACAGAACCCATCCGGACCTAATTGCTTGGGAATGCAAGAAAATAAGTCTACTATATCTACAGTGATGTAGTACAACCCTTCTTTCCAAACATTAGAAGTAAGGCTACTAAGGAATCTCCACAAGTCTTTCACCATGTGTGGAATAGTCCCATATATGTGTTTTAACCATTTGTCAATGGCCACTCCCAAACAGAATGTTTTAGAATGACTGTCAGATATAATCGACCAAAAGGGTGGGTTGGTGTTGCTCTTATGTATCTTAGGTATGCCGATTATTGTGGCCATAACTGGATATTCCACCTTCAGAAAATTGTAAACCTCATTAGTAATACGGTTATCTAACAGAAATTCTTTTATATACATATCAATACACTTGTAAGTAACCTGTATTTCATTGGAAGAAACCGTTTCATAATTACCTGAAGTCTGTAAGATCTCAAATATTTTGGCGACATATTCTAAAGTATCATAAATCACCCCCACCCTTATCGGGTTTCATAATCCTGATGTTGTGGTCTTCCTTAAGTTGCCTCAAAATAACAGCCTCACTACGTGAAAGGTTATACCTCATGTTTTTATATTTTAAATCATTCTGTAAACTGAATATCTCCTTAGTTACCATTCTTTCATACACTGCCACACTAGAGTGTGTTACAGGTACATAAGTACTTTTCCTCTTAAGACTATCCTTACCTTCATATTTGGTGTTGTTCTGCAATTCCAAATGTGTTGTATACATGGCCAAATGCATGGCCTGTCCATTTGCTTTATTGGGAAAACAGAGAGAAGCCTTAAGAATAGGATATATGACCATTTATACAATATTACTAAGAAAGACAGGACTAACACCCTGTATAGGCACATTGAGGTGAAAGGGGAAGGACACATATTTAAATTTGCAATTCTTGAACAGATTAAAATGGGTCCAAGTGGGGGTAACCTCAAGGCATTGTTGGGATACAAGGAGACTAAGTGGCAGCTGTTAACAGATGCTTTAAATTCTCCTGGTCTCAATGACTACATAACAATTAAGCCTATTTTACAAATGCGATCATAGGTGGAAAAAGTGTGTTTCACAAAGGGATGGGGAACATTATATGCTGTTATGGTGTGTTGTGATTGAATTTATTGCAAAAATGTATGCACATAAATTTTATATTTATTTGATTGAGATATTATTATTTATTAAAGTATCACGACTCACAGGTTCACAGGTACAAAACCAAGTTTATTCAACAGACAATAGAAAGCCAGTAAGCGCTTTTGTCCTGTACACAGAACTTCATCAGACAATCCATACAAAAAACAAACCGATTTTTAAAAGCTGTCAGATACATTGTCATCACTTCTAACCACACCCCCTTAAAGCTGTAAGCAGAAAAAATATGAAAACATATCTAAAAAAATAAGTCCTTACAAAATATTTATATAATAGTTAAAACATTTTATATATAAAAAATATTATTAAATGATCTCCTTAGAGCTCTTAATTTCAAAAGGGAACTAACAGAAAGATTCTCATTTAAACTTGGCCAGTTGCTAGAATCTAATAGCAGCTGCCAGTATAATTTCCTTCTTTCAAGTAGAGTAGACCAAGCACCACCCCTAATATATGTTATAATGTTATCTATAATAAAAAAACAGAAGGAATGTTCTTCATTCTCAAAAATATGCTTGTATAATTCATTGGTGTCCTTGCGAGTTTTAATTTCATATAAATGCTCATAGATACGATTTTTAAGCTTCCTATCCATTTTACCAATGTAGAAACATCTACACTGGTTACAAAGGGCACAATATATGACTCTTTCAGAATTGCAGTTATATTCACACCTAATGTAAATATTAATGTTGTTAACTTTGAATACCTCCCCTTCTTTCACATGTTTACAATAACGACACATCCCACATTTCATCGGTCCATTTTTAGTTATATTGTTCCGTTGAAGTTTTTTCTCAAATGAACTTTTTAAGTTTCTACCCTTTCTGAATATTGTGACTGGTCTCTCTTCAATATGTGGTCTAATATTTTTGTCCTGTCTCAAGATAGAATGGATAGGAAGCTTAAAAATCATATCTATGAGCACGAAGAACATTCCTTTTGTTTTTTTTATTATAGATAACATTAACACAGATATTAGAGGTGGTGCTTGGTCTACTCTACTTGAAAGAAGGGAATCATACTGGCAGCTGCTATTAGATTCTAGCAACTGGCCAGGTTTAAATGAGAATCTTTCTATTAGTTCCCTTTTAAAATTAAGAGCTCTAAGGAGATAATTTAATAATATTTTTTATATATACAATGTTTTAATTATTATATGAAGGCTTTGTAAGGACTTATTTTTTTATATATATTTTAATATATTTATTCTGCTTACAGCTTTAAGGGGGTGTGGTTTGAAGTGATGACAATGTATATGACAGCTTTTAAAAATGGGTTTGTTTTTTGTATGGATTGTCTGATGAAGTTCTGTGTATGGGACGAAAGCGCTTACTGGCTTTCTATTGTCTGTTGAATAAACTTGGTTTTGCACCTATGAACCTGTGAGTAGTGATAATTGCCTCAACATTGAGGAGTTTGCCTTGTTTCCATTCTGCAGTTGGTGTTTAGCAGTTTTTTCATGTTTTTTTTTCGTTTGGTATTATTTATTAAAGTATTAAAAACTTTTTTATATTAATTATGTTTTATGTTTAAAACATTTAATATGTTTTATATCCATATATTGTGAAACATGAACTTCATATTTATATATTTTAATTGATGTTTATGTTCATTTAATAGTAAGGTATGTTGTTTTTTAATAGTGAAGTTTTGGCGCTAAAATAGCATATATAAGGCGTAGTTAATTGATAGTAATTATTCTGATGAAGTCCACATTCTTATGGATGAAAGCGCTTAATTATTTGCAAAGTGAAATAAAGAAGTTACTATTTTTTGAGAAGGTGTGATTTTTTTTACAGTGAAGCCCATTATTTTTGGCATGGTCTATCTCAGTTGTATTGTCTTTTCTTGATCACTGATATGATTTTTATTTTGCTGTGCACTGGTCTCATACCACCATTTTTTCCAACCTGCATATTCAGAACTAATCTGGAGTTATACTCTTTGGACATTAACATTTTAACAATTTATTTAACATTAACCATTCTCACTTACTGCCCAGGCCCAAAGCCTTTCTAGAAGAGGTTTATAGTTTTCCATTTTTATTTTTTGTTTTAAAATGTGTACCAATTCTACCTTCACTGCTCCTCCATCCATTTGTTAACTTTACTTGATTTTTTCTTATTTTATCACTCCATTTTTCCTATCAGTTTTTTTTCATCTATTATAATGCTATGGTCTGTTTTCACAATGCACTTACAATCATCTGAAAAATCATTCCTCCCTTTTTAGAAAACAAGTATTTCCTATTCTCATTTTTCTCCAGTTTATTTAACCATCTCCAGATAAATCGTCAACTTTCCTCATTCACCAGTATTTCTACTGTTTGAATCTTCATTTCCCTGTCAAACAGGATTGTGACTTCTCTTTTGCCTCCTTTCATATATGATCTCCTTCAACAATTATCCTTTATGTTTTGACCTTTTCAATGTAGTAAGTTTTGTTTCTTGATAAAGGAAAACATATGTCTTCTACTAGTAAGCTTTTTTCAATGGATCTCCCTTTTTATTCATGTTGAAACTCCCCTACATTCCAGGACATTATTGTTAACCCTACCTTTCACTGTCTCTTATTTCTACTCATGTCTGTTTTGTCATCACTGGGCTAAATTATTTTCCCTCATTTCTTTAATGTCCTTAGATACCCTCTCTACCTATGCCCTAAGTGTATTCCTAGTAACTACCTGTGTATAAACTCCTGAAGACATGATTGCCTTTACTTATTATTTTCTACTTCATATTCATCTCTTCTTCATCTTTTCCATTCCATGTTGTATGTTTTCATCTTATTTCTAATTATCTTTTCCTCTGTTCTTTGTCTGGTATTTCTTGACTACTCCTGTGCATCCATTAAATTCCTTTCCATCTAGCTACTCTGTGTTATGGCCATCCTCTTATACTATGCTCAGTCACAGTTTATACATTTCTTCTAGTCATTTTAAATTCAGAGATCTTCATGAGTATTGATCGGTCTAGCATCATCTATTTCAAATAAATAAATGAATAAAATAAAATAAATAACATTTTCTTCTACATTATCCTCCGACTGATGATTTCCTCTCTCTTCCCCTTCCTCTGCCTCCATTCTTCCTTCCCTTTTAAAATTATAATGCCTCTTATTACTTCCCTTTTATACTCCTCTAAAGTATGATCCATCTGCATTATTCCATTCCAGGTATACATTTTTTATCTTATGTTTCAACCCCTACCCCAACCCCTTTCTAATTTAATCCACCCTGTAGTGTCCTCCTTAAAATCCTATCTCTTTATCAACACTTATCATTTCTAACACTCTTCATTTTATTTTACTTCAGCAGCATTTATTATAGCATGTACTCTTTTTACCATTATGTTCAAAACCTATATCCTATCATTGAAGAAATATGTGCTAAAGTAGTTAAATAACATAACATTCTGCTTGCTTTTGTGCCATTTTAATTAAGGCACCAATTCAACATAAGAACATGGATCTAGGACTGTTGAACAAAACTTCAACATCCCGAATCTACAATAACCAAACACACTTTAACAAAAGCACTTTCACTGAAAAAGCGCTTTCGTTAAAGTGCCCCCCACACCCTCCATTTTAATATTCTCACTCCGAGGTCGCACTACAGTGGGGAAAAGGGAATTTTCCCTTATCAGCATCGTAGTGCAACTGGCACAATGAGCATACTTATCCAAAAGTGCTGCTTCGGTGAACAGCACTTTCGGTTAAGTATGTTCGTTGATTTCTGCTTCGGCAGAAAGTGCCATCGGTGTTAGTATGAATCCCAAGAACATAATATATTCGTAAAGTGTTGCGGACAGCTCTTTGTGTTGCTACTTTGTAAATTCAGATTTTCCCTTCCATCTTTCCTTCCCTCAAATCTTTTGCTTTGCTGGTCTCTTCTGCTCACCTAAATCTTGAATTTCTCTGTCTCATTTAAATTTTCCATCCTTCACAATGTCAGTTTTCATTTAAACATAATTTTCACTGCATGCATACTTATACATATTGCTCTCAACTGTCCAGATTGTCATAGAATGTCCAGATTTTTGACTCATATTTTTGGTCTGTTCCTCATAAAATGTGTGATTTTCTGGCAACTCAGTAAGGATTGAAGTCATTACATAATACTAAATAATGACAGACATTTCAGTTTCAGATTTCATATCCTTCAGAAAATACATAATAATGCAAAACCTGTTATTCTAACAACTTTCTAAGTTTACAGGAGCAATATTTAAAATCTGTCCCTATTTTTGGGCCTTTGCCCTCCCCCATTATTTCTGGCTTTGTCCAGATTTCTTGGAATGAGATGTTGAGAGGTATGCTACTAATGCAAGTGTCCATGTTGCATAGTTAGAAAATCCATGTCTATAAATGCATCTTGCTCTACATTCCTGATACTTTCTCTTTCTATTGAGTGTCATTGGGCATCAGCAGTAGTAGTTTAACAATGCTTTCCCTATCTTTTTTATTAGTCAGCTTGACAGACTCAGCATGTCATTAGACATCAGCCATAGTAGCTAATAATGTAATTATCAGTCTTAACATTCTTATAACAAAAACCTAAACATATGTTTATGTATGTCATGTACATATGTAGATTTATTTCTGATTACAGAATGAAATTGTCTGATTAATAACTAGCATATATTCAGTGTTAGGTTCATATCATAGAAAGTTGCTTTATGTTTTGATGCATTATACTTATTAGTAATAATGTACTGTTAATTATGTTATCCTTTCTTTAATTTGCTCTTTATTGTCCACTAGAGTTCCCCATGCCTTGCTCTGCAGATTACCTTCTAAGCTGTTGAGCTGATAATCCCATCTAATGTGAATGAGTGGCTCTCAACCAGGGGTCTCCATTTCTTCCTGTGCTACATTTCTACTCCCTTGGGAACACTAACCGTCTGCACCCTTTCTGCTATGCCACGTGGGGCAGGAGATTTCCACTTTCTAGTTATTGCATTCTTTGCAATCAGCAGGATCAAGTAGTGACGCTTCTCTTGTGGGGTAGAGATCAGAGTGCCTTCACCCACTGCAAGAGGAAATAAGTGTTCTGTCAGAGGAGCTGCCAATGGGAGGCCTGTCCTTAATGAATTCTGGAGATTGTGCCAAATTCCTGCAGCCCCTCACATCCCCAGAAAACATGCCGTCATGTCCCTGGTTACAATACCTCCAGTACTCCCTGGAAACATGTGGGCTATCTATAGAGGAGTATAAAAATATTTCTGGAGGCACTTCCTTCTGCATATCTTAAACCCTCTGCTTTTTGTAACATATCTGACTAAGGAGGATATCTTTTCACAGTGGACAGGGGAAATGGACTTTTGCAAATCTTACTCCCATTTATTTCTATTACTACATTGTGACCCTCCATTACCATACAGGATTTAATATTCTTATAAAGGCTGCCTATCAATCCCTCCCACAAAGAACCCCCCCTGATCTAGTGTCTGCCCAGAGCTCAACCAGAATGGATTCTCTCTGAAAACCTCTAGGAATGATACTTAATTTGGAAGTGGTCCATTCTAGTCCTTCACATTTAAGAATCAGTCCTTCTCTAAGATAAAATTCGTGAGAGGCCTCTGCCCAGGGTTTCCATTCTAAATCCTGTACTATCGGACTCCAACATTTAATATGGGTGCTCTTCCTTTGCCAATTTCTAAATGCTTCTATGTCTGGGTTCTTTACCTCTCAACCTCTTAGTGCAAGAAATCTGGACAAAACCTGACAAAATGAGGGGTCAAAGGCCCAAAAATAGTGACATATTTTAAATATTGCTTTTATAAACTTAGAAAGTTGCTAGAGTGCTAGGTTTTGTTTTAACATATATTTTCTGAAGTATTTGAAGTCTGAAACTCAAAGGTATGTCATTATTTAGTGACTTAAGTTCTCAGATTATCCCATTGATTTGCCAGAAAACCACAATTTTTATGAGGAACATACCAAAAATATGAGCAAAAAATCTGGACATTCTGCAAAAATCTGGACAGTTGAAAGGTATGCTGGGTTCCGGGTTCAGGCACCTAGCCAGCGTGACATTTTCCTGTGGTACATTTAGTTGGGGACACATGGCTGAAATGACATTCAGCTGCAGAGAAATATGGTTGTTGTGAATTCCCTGTGGCAGGCAACAGCAGCAGGCTGGTCAATGGGCAGGTCAATGGCAGTAAAAATGCAGTCTACAATGGGCAGTGCCTTTATAAGTGGTGTGTATGAACCACTACCTTTTTCAAAGTATCTAGAGAACATTACCCAAAATGTGTACTGGAACCTAAATGTGACTATGGGGGATTGCAGGATTTCCTCCATGCTGCAGCACACTTCTACATGCTGTAGTTACATAACCATGTACTGTACACCGAGCCCAACACTCAATAGTTCTTCTGCCCTCATGCACTTGGTTATTAAAGCTGTGGGTAAGGCAGTGTGTGCTTCTCTTTACCCACAGGGAATTCAGACAAAACCATATTTCTCTGCAGCTAAATGTCACTTTAGCCATGTCTCCCCAACTACATGTAGCACAGGGAAATGTCTCGCTACCTAAGCACCTGAACCCAGTAGACCCATACATACATATATATATATACGTTTATGTTAACTTGACCATATATCTCATTTCCTCTCTGCTTTTACTGGCTGGTGTGAGTAAGCACAAAATTATCATTTTGTGAAATCACCCCCCTTCAACTATTTAAATGTATTGGCTATCCTACTGTATTTAATAGTACCAGAAAACAAAAGTGACCTCCCCCTTTCAATCTATTTTGCTGTTTTAAAATGGTGAATCTCCACTAAAACTTATCTTTTAGACAGGTAAAACTAAAGTTACTTTCACATCTAACTCCTCTAGTGCACACTGAGGATAAACCATTTTTTTCATCTTACGTTTAAGCATCTATCACAAGACCACCAGTTATTGTAGACCTCACATTCTGCCTCTCAGTAGTCATCTTGGGATTAGTGCTTCTGTTTTCTCCTGGTGAGAGGAGTGCAGTTACATTATTTCCTGGAGACTGCTGATCACCAGAAAGCTTAATAAGTGCTTTATAGGTGACAGCTTAGAATCTGTGCTTATATTCTGATCCTGGTGAGAGTAGGAGCAAAGTGCATTAATTCCTGACTCTTTCTGGTTTGAGGGTGAGTGTCTGTGCTTAACATACCTAACTGGCCTGGTTGCTATTCGAGGCATCTACCAGAAAAAGGCTACAAGCCTGCAGACCCTTGCATCATCTGGGACAAGACTGTGGATCACCAAACAGGCCGTGGCTTGTTTTTCTTCTTGGGATTGGTGCTAAAACTAGCTAGTTTTAGCTAGAACTAGCCAGTTTTTTAGTTTCAGCACTCAAAACTGGTTCCTTGTGCTCAACACTTGCTCAGAACACATTGTAAGCACTAAATAAACTGTAAATTACTACAGCACTCGACTTTCCTCACTTGTCAAGAGGAAAATAGTTCTTAGTATTTAAATTAATATCACCTATCCAGGCATGTCCATGGGTCAGCTCCCGGTGTTTTCTCCTGTCCACCTGATAAATCTGGGCATCTTGGGGCAATGTAGCAATTTCCTCATGTACACTGACAACACTCTCCTCCTACCACCCAACACTACAACCTCTGAGAGATGCACTTATATAGCCAAACTGGAAGCCAAGCTCTCTCCAGCCAAGATTGGACTAGATAGTCAAGAGGAGAAGGTTAACACCTGCACCACACCACACTCAACACATAGTCCTTCAAAACCCACACTACCAAAACCCAAACATAGAAACACCAAGTACACACCCACATTCACGGAGGCTCTCAATAAAATTCTGCTCAAGCAACAGAGACTTCCCAAGATGAAATGCAGACAACCACCACCCCCAACACTACCCATATGACACATAGCCCACAAAATCAGTGTGCCACTCAACCTTAGCCTATAAGGCAAAACAACGTACCCAACACACTAGTCATAGGTGACTCTGTAGTTAGGCACCCTGATGTCCCACTCAGCAGGCTAAACAAGGAGAAAGTTATTGTCAGCTGTCTGTCAGGTGCCAGGACATGCCACATAATGAACACACTCAGGTCACTCCACAACAAGTACAAATATGACTCTGTCATTGTCCAAGTTGGTGTGAATGACCTGAGACATACCTCCCTGGACTACATGAAAAGAGACATGGAGACGCTCTAGGATCTTGTAGCCCAGGCAGGTATAACCCTAGCCCTGAGTAGTATCCTGCCATCACCCAGAATGATACCACAGTGCAAGGACAAAATTATTGACTTCAAGAATTAGCTAAGCTTCTGGTGTTATTGTAAGGGGATACAGTATCTGTCTTCCTGGAACAACATGGTCAACAGACCATGATGCTTTGCCAGAGAGGGCCTGCCCCTGTCACCCCTGGGATTCTGGATACTGGCTAAGACTCTTGCCACCCATATAGTGCCTTTTTTAGGCAAGGTTCAAATGCTAAATTCACTACTGTAACAGGTACACACAAGCAAACTCTGAGGGTAATGCTACTCAATGCTAGAAATCTAAACCTCAAAATGCACTCACTTGTGGCACTCCTTAAAATGGAAAACATCAACATCTGTGCAGTGACAGAGACCTGGTTCAAGGCTCCAGAGAGCACCCCTGCATTACCAGGCTATAATTCATACCACACCTTTCGGCCACCTAACTTGGACCGAAACACTAAAGGTAGAGCTGTGTCCATATTCATTAAGGATAGCCACACCTCCTGGCTAGTTGCTCAATATAATGCATCCGAAATTTTCAAAGTGCAACTAACACTGGGCAAGACTGCAATCCAGGTTGTAGCTTGTTACAGATCCCCCACCATGCCCCAGGATTCCCACTCTTCATTTCTTAAGATACTGGAACAACCCAATAACTTAAGTATGGGAAATTTCAACTACCCCACAATCAACTGGGAAAACTACTCAGGTACCAACTCATTTGCGTAACATTTTCTGGAATTCATAAATTCCAACACCTTGGATCAGCTTGTCCACACCCCCCAGTGGCAGCAATATCCTGGACCTGGTCTATACCAATATGGGTAACCAGTGTCCCACGCCGGAGGTCAACTCCTCGCTGGTCAGATCCGACCACCAGCTAATCACCCTAGACATCCATATTCCACCCACACCCCCATTAATGAAACCACCATCAAAAACTACTCCAAAGCCAACTTTATGCTTCTTAAGACAGAAGTGGTAAACTTCATGACACCTATGGAGATGGAAAATAGAGGTACGACTGCTGAATCTTACACAAATTCATTGTATAAGCACATACACGAATGCATGGATCATGCCATCCCCAACAGAACTAAGACGCTATTCTCCAAAAAAAGGAAGCCAACCTGGTGGTTCCCTGCCATAAACAAACTCTACAACAGAAGGAAGAAGCTGTTGCAAAAAAGAGTAAAATCACAAGACTGGAGGAACTTCCTGGTCAGCCTCAGCAAGAAGCTGAGATCCCTCATAAAATCCTCCAAAGCCAGTTTTGAAAATAAAATTGCTACTGATTCCAAAGACAACCACAAAGCATCCTATAGCTATGTCAAGAATCTCCATGGCAACACTCAGATCTGCTCTGAGCTACAGCACAATGGCACTAAATATACAGAACCAACCGATATTGCCAACATCCTGGAAGATAGGTTCAGTGCTAACTTTACCCCCCCTCTCACCCTCCAAAGGGCCCATCTTAATACCGGAAGAATGCAAAGCCCCTGTAATCAAAGATGAACAAGTAAAGACCGCACTCTCTAAAACCAAGAACACAGCATCCATGGGACCAGACAACATCCCAGGCTGCTTACTGCACAAACTACAGAACAAACTGGCACCCCACCTAAGTACCATGTTCAATCATAGCCTCACCTCAGGCTATGTGCCTACTGAAAGGCGCACAGTGGTGGTTATTTCACTCCACAAAGGGGGTGCCACCACAGACCCCAGAAACTGCTGCCACATTAGCCTGATGAGCCTGGTCTGCAAGGCCATGCAATGTATCATCTTGGAGTTTATAAACAAAGACATAGGTAACCTCCAAACCCTGGACCCCACTCAGTTTGGGTTTGTAAAAGGTAGATCATGTCTACTAAACCTGACTGACTTCTTTGAAGCAGTCATTAGAGTCAAAGACGAGGGTAAGGTAGTGCACAAAGAATATCTTGACCTCCCCAAGGCTTTCAATACCATCTCCCACTCTGGAATTATAGATAAACTAACTAAACTTGGCATAAATCCCTATGTCACAAGATGGGTGTCCAACTGCCTCACTGACAGTTCCCACACAGTAAAAGTAGACAACTCCAAGTCCCACTTCAGATCAGTGACGAGTGGAGTACCACAAGGTTCAGTACTGGGTCCTCTCCTGTTCGGCATCTACTTCTCTGAAGTGCAGGTAAACACAGAAGGTCTTTGGCTAACAAAGTTCGCAAATGACTGCAAACTAGGAGACATAATAGAATCACCAACAACAAAAAGCTAGCAAGTACGGCTGATGCAAGGCAACCAAACTAGTGTGCATCAAAATAAAGTGCCAGCACCCAAGATGAGCTGAAATGAATAAATTTATTATAGAAACAAGTGAACTAGACCGGTTTCAGCATATAGCTTTCTTCAGTAGTATAAAAGGAAACCCTGGCAGGAGCCAGTAATTTATACACAAGTTTCAATAAAGAATATGACATCATTTCCTGTCTTAGGAAAAAATTAAATAGTTACCATAAATCCATACAAAATAATGGTTAACAAAAGATGAAATATAATTAATCAGAACCTAATTGATAATGGTGTCTAATAGCACAAACAAGCTGAAAATGAAGTGCAAATAAATATGATTAATAGAATAGAAAACTTACAATTTATCATTTAGTCCTGGGGAAAAAAGGCCCCCCAATTTAATAATCCATTTTCTTTCCTTGTTATTGAGTATGTCATGCCAACCTGTTTTGAATGACTGATTGCCAATAATATGATCAATAATAATAAATGAGAATTTGGCTGTAGGATGGTTAATGGTATGTCTGTACAAGGCATTTGTAATACGTGCATTTCTAATATCCCCTAAATGTTCCGACACTCTAATCCTGAACTGTCTGGAAGTCTGGCCCACATAGAAGGCTTGGCAAGTACATGTAGCTAGGTAGACAACCCAGTCCATGCTACAGTTGCCAAATTCATATATGTTGTATAATTGTCCAGTGTTCCTGCTGGTGAATGTTTTAGTTTTAAACATATAGTTACAGAAGCTGCAATGCCCACATGGATATGTTCCTATTACTTTGTCCCCCATTAAAGTTCGTTGATGAGTAACTGCTTCCCTAAATTTTGTTTTCTTAAAGTAAGAAAAATGTGATCCCAATGTCTTTCCCTTTTTGTATGAAAATGAACATCTATTGCCCAAAACGTCATCCAAGTCATTGTGAGATTTTAATATATTCCAATGCTTGTTAACTATCTCTGAGAGTTGAGCGGTATTTCTCCCATATGTGGTAACAAATCTCAAGATGTCCTGTTGATTTTTGCTGGAATGCTGTTGATATTGCAGTAGACTGTCTCTTGACTGGTTTTGTGTCCAACGCATAGCTGAGCTGACGTTGTTTTTAGTGTACCCCCTTGCCAAAAATCTGTTGGCCAAGTCCTCATGGTGCTGCGATAATTCTGGTTGGGAGGAGCATATCCGTTTGAGGCGTAAAAATTGAGATTTTGGAATATTATTGATAGTATGTCTTGGATGAAGACTGCTGGCATGTAGCAAAGAGTTATACTGAGGGAATTTGCGGTATACAGATGATTTAAGGGTGTTGTCTTCCTGACGATGTAAAGACACATCTAAAAAATGCATCTCATTCAGATGATAATTCACAGTAAATTCCACTCCCCAAATATTACCGTTGAGATGTTCCACAAACTCATATAGATATTCACTACCTCCTTTCCAAATAAGCCAACAGTCATCCAAATATCTTCTCCAAATGTCGATATCTGAAATGTATAGATTATGAAGCTCATCATAAATGATATGTTCCTCCACATACCCCATAAAAAGGTCTGCATAAATGGGTGCAAAAGAAGCACCCATTGCTGTACCCTGTATTTGCCAATAGCAGTCCTGTTTAAAATAAAAAACATTTTTGGACAAAACATGTTCAGCCATACAGATGAGCAATGTATTGGTACCAGTAGGGTAAATGTCAGCTTTGTTTAACCAGTATTCAAGTGCAGTTAGTCCAGCCCAATGTGGAATATTCGTATATAATGATCTGACATCAAGAGTGCACATTAACCAGCGTGGTTCTAACTGGGAGTCCGATACTATTTGTAAAAATTCCGTAGTATCCTTGAGTCTTGCTCTAACTAGTTGTAGCAATGGTTTAAGTTTCTCAGTAAGGAATGCTGACAAGGGTTCCGTGAGTGATCCTATCCCTGAAACTATAGGTCTACCTGGTGGTTTGTCAATAGATTTGTGTATTTTGGGTAACAAGTACAAATATTGTTTGGCAGGATCTGAAACAGTCAGATGAGATAAGGTGTTGGCTGTGATAATCCCTTGATCAACCGCCTCTTGTAGAAATTGATCTATTTCTTTTTTAAAGTTAAAAGTAGGGTCAGTGGGCATTCTCATGTAGTGATGAGGGTTAGACAACTGTCTATTTCCCTCCTCCCAATAATAATCGGAATCCATGACAACCACAGCACCGCCCTTGTCAGCTGGAAGTATGACAATGTTTGTATTATTTTTGAGGCAAGTTAGGGCTTGTTGTTCTGTTGAAGATAAGTTATGTCTTATAGTATTCTCTGACCCCATATAAAAATGTAGATCCTTAATCACGGCTTGTTGAAACACCGCCACATTTTTATCCATCGGTGGATGGAAAGTAGATCTATGAAATTTAAATTCAGAAGATCTTTGAGACATGGTTTGCGGATCTTGTTGCCTGAAATATAATTTAAGGTTAATTTTTCTGCAAAATGCTATGGTATCAGATACAAAAGAACTTTTGTCAACAAAAAAGCCAGGGATGAATCCAAGTCCTTTATTAAGTAGTGTTAACTCATCAGATGTTAAAACATGTTGAGATATGTTATGTATATTGGTAAAACCATTGTCTATTTCGTTATGGAGAGAAAGAGATCTTCTAAGCTTTGTATCCTTGTGTTTGCGCCCCCCTCTGTGCTGTTTGTTCCTAAAGGGTCAGTGGATGTGCGCCCTCGTTTGGAATCAGGTGAGATGCAATTAATTGTAGATTCTGTGTCCATGGTAGATGATTCCTCACCCGAAGAAATAAAGGATGAGACCCCTTTTTTGAGTATTGATCTGGATCTTTTTCTACGGGCAGAGGAGAGGTTCTTAGTGCCCTCAGCAAATCTCACACCCCTATAGGACTCAAACTGTCTACCTTTGTCATAATCCTCCCTATCACGAGAGAATTTGTGTAATTTTTTGGTCTTGAGATTATTTTCAAGAGATACAAGTTCTTTGGACAATTTGCTCAGATTGTCCCTGAAATTGGCCTGTTCCTCAAATTTTTTCAAATCGTTGCATATTTTCTCAACATCTCCAATGTTAGTTTGGACTGTACGATCGTAGAAGGAAGCCAGTATATTGACAAATGACATTGAAGCCTCCTGTTGGGCTTGTTGCCAATCTTTTAGTAAAATATCATCCGGTGTACTAACTAATGGTTGTACCTTTGACCTAAGGCCTCTAGGTGAAATCTGTTGATTCTGATAAGCTTTAAATAATTTAGAATGCCATATATTTGTCCGTAGGGTTTTAACTTTTTTACCCAACTGGCTAAATAGTAGATTGCAACCGTCAACTGGATCCGAATTCTGACATTCAGTAAGGCCAGTTTGTGCTGTTTTAATACCAAACACTTGGATGTCATCCTTGTCTGCACATAAGCCAGACAAAAGTTTATGTAGATCCATGACAATAAGTTGCTGAAAATGAATACAGTCCAACCTGAGAGCTAAAACTTACTAAATGGAGGGACAGAAAAATCACAGGGACAGTGCTGAGCAAAAACACCAAAAGAAGTCAATTTATAGTTCAAGTTTGAGTCCAAGGTAAGGGAGAAGCCAAGGTCTCTGGCAAAGTAACCTTAGTCACAGATCCGTCAGCAGTACATCTGGTGTAAGAATAAACCGTAAAAATGTTTGAGGGATACTAATAAACCACTCTAATACCACTAGACAGATGTTGCTTATTGAATGCAATATTGATTGAAAAAGAGGGTAAAATTCCCAAGATGGATACCCAATGGGTAAGCTGTCTGTGTTAATAATTTAAATATATGTCAAAGCAGTAAATCTCAATCTTGGATGCTGGTATCTCAAACTGTGTATATTATCCTACAACCAAAAAGTTGAGGAACATCCTAGCTGCGTATTAAAGTGTAAGAAGAACAACCGTGACAAATGTGGGGCATGAAAATGAGACCAACCAAGGTTGGAAAGATAGAGCTAGATGGTACCAAAAAGCACCTCTATTCAGTGATATCTAGAATATATAACCCTGAACATCCAAGTCAAAAATATTGGTACAATTCTGTTCTTATTTTAAAAAAACAGAATGGGAAATGCAAATGAAGTCCCTAAAATAATTATTATATAGCTATCAATTCTTAAATAGGTGACAATATTCCAAATGCAGACTGAATAATGAACATATGCAAGCGTCAAAGAAAAGGTTGAAAGTAAGTATTGATAAGTAGTCTAAAAGTCGATGATTGTACTAGAACAAATGGCTTGCTATTGTATATACAAACATAATTAAATCTTCACAAACACAATGGTGTTTCATATCCAGCCACCAAAGGTAGATAGTAATTATTAGTCAAAACTAAGAAAAAAGCTCAAAGACCTTATGCACATAAGACCAAAAAAATATAAAAAGATAGAGGTTACCAACAGACTGAAATGTAGTATAAAGTCCAGAGCTGTGAAAGCACTTTGTAAATATTCATACATGAACTGATGTCACTTATAAAATATTAGAATAATCATAAATGCATAAAAAAATCAACCTCTCAACCACAAAAGTTCAATATCAGTTCAGCGATAGTGTTCAGTGGATAAAACCAAAGTCTGAAAAGAAAGCAAGCCGTCGCCAATGAAGGGAGACAAGATAAAATGTACCTTTAAGCCAAATCAGCAGGCAATGTAGTCTTCCCTCAGTTAGGATAAAAAAGCACTTGAATTCACCCAAAGAACAGTCAAATTCCAAATATATGTTTTTTCAAAACAGCGTTGATGGAAAAAGTAATAATCCCAGACAAACGATTCCTTAATAGGCAATGAACATCCAAAAACGACCGATGAACATAATCCAATGTAATATATGTAGGAAAATATCCAATCTGGTCCCCAACGATAAAAAGCACTAAGAATCAAATCCTTATGTTTGTAGTATGTCCAAGACAGGAAATGAAGTAGAAATGTTTAATCAAACAGCCGGAGAAATCTTTCTTCTTAAACCAAGAACACCAGGAAAAGGGTGTTAGTCCACAGCTCTCTAAACGCCAACAGCTAGCACAAAAACGAAACTGCAACAACAAAAAGCTAGCAAGTACGGCTGATGCAAGGCAACCAAACTAGTGTGCATCAAAATAAAGTGCCAGCACCCAAGATGAGCTGAAATGAATAAATTTATTATAGAAACAAGTGAACTAGACCAGTTTCAGCATATAGCTTTCTTCAGTAGTATAAAAGGAAACCCTGGCAGGAGCCAGTAATTTATACACAAGTTTCAATAAAGAATATGACATCATTTCCTGTCTTAGGAAAAAATTAAAACTTGTGTATAACTTACTGGCTCCTGCCAGGGTTTCCTTTTATACTACTGAAGAAAGCTATATGCTGACACTGGTCTAGTTCACTTGTTTCTATAATAAATTTATTCATTTCAGCTCATCTTGGGTGCTAGCACTTTATTTTGATGCATAATAGAATCACCTAATGATGTAGACATTCTACAAAAGGGCCTCACAGAGACAGATGCTTAGTGTCAAAGTCATGGCCTCCAGCTCAATGCCAAGAAGTGCATTGTCATCCCCTTTGGGAAAAACTATGTACCCATGAACTACCACATAGGCAGTAGTTCACTAAACACTGAAAGTGTGATAAGAGACCTTGGGACACAGGTGGACAGTAGTCTCTCCTTTAATAACCACATCGCCAAAGTAGTAATCCTTCTACATGGCACACCTCATCACAAAAGGGTTCTCCTCTAGAAAAAAGGAGATCATTGTTCCTCTCTACTCATCCTTCATCTGACCCATTATAGAGTACAATGCCCCATTTGGCATTTATCTCAGAAGACACCTACAACAATTGGAAAGGCCACAGAAATACCTCACTAAGAGGATTACTGGCCTCAAACAGATGCCATGCACAGACTGTCTCAAAAAACTCCAGCTTTACTCCATCGCATATCGCCTACTCAGAGGCGATCTCTCCTAACATACAATGCTGTCAAACCCAGAGCTGTTGGACATGCTACACTTAAAGAAATCCCAATCTTTCTGAACCACACACTCCAGGGATCTAAACCTTATCATCACAATAAACAGAACATGCTGAAGGGATAGATTCCTGTCCCAGAGACTTTCCATACTCTGGAAAAAACTACCCATTCATGTAAAGCAAAGCTCCTCATTGGCCCTCTTTAAGAAAAATCTTGACAACTGAATGGGAAATAGAAAATTCACCCCAGGGATGACTTCTGTGACACTGCTTGACAGAGGCACAGGAAAATAATTTTCTTGGGTGATGAAAGCCAGGGAACCTGTATGGCTAGGCTTATATAGGCCCCAGGGCTGATAGTCTAGTACCTACCTATGAACCTATAAACTGAGAAGCAGTAGAATTAAGACTAAATAAACAAAGAAAACTTCTAAGACCCTTTGATAAAGTACACTGGACCTGCAATATTTAAGTACTTTCATTCTTTATTTAATAGAACTTCATCAGAAAATGATAAGTAAAGAGAGATACAGGTAATAAATAAACATTTAGAGATTCTAGGACCACCAAAAACATTTTAAAATGATTTTTGACAATAACCAATGTAAATTAACCAGAAAGAGTGATGTGAATCATAAGGCATTCGATGTATGGGTACGTATTCAAATACTGGCTGTGGTACAGTAACCAATCAGTATTAATGCTCAAGAGCTAATACACTGACTGATGGAAACTGTTGCTAGAGAGCTTTAAATAAAACAGAAACTTAACTGAAGCTGATTGCAGAAACTTTGACAAAGTGTTAGTCCTTTGGTACTGCTAAAACTTGTTGCATAAACAATAAGTTGGGTGATGGTTTCTATCTGCACCATCTACACCAGCACTTTAATTTCAGTTTTTTATTGAGTCCGGCATTGCTTCTGCATTGAGCAGAAGTTACCATTTGAGTTTTTTAACTTCTAATAAGGTAATGAAGTCTCCAACAAATGGTACAATCTGTTTGAGTACAAAGAATTTGAATGAACCATTGTTGCACATTACGCTTTGTCTAGAGCATTCTTGTAATGATTTATTGCTCTTGTGTGTTCCTTGATCCAGTCTGATAATTTTCTATGCATCTTGCCAGTGTAGAAATTGTGGCATTGTGTGCAGAAACAGACATAAACAACATTCATTCTATGACAACGTAAGCTACCTGGAACTTTAATGGCAATGTCTCAATACGAAACTTGGTAAATATATTTGCATGCTATCCATGAGCCACAGGGTGACATACCTTTGTCACCTGGGCTAAATGGAAAAGCCAGTTGTAATACATTATGGTGGTGTTTTTCAAATGAAAACCTAAGGGTTTTGGTCCTTTTGTAGGTAAAGGTGGGATGAGCAGTGTGCAACAATGGTTCATTCAAATTCTTTGCACTTGAACAGATTATACCTTTTGTTGGAGACTTCGATACCTTACTAGAAGTTAAAGAACTCGAATAGCACCTTCTGCTCAATGCAGAAGCAATGCTGGGACTCAATGAAAACTTGAATTTAAAATGTGGGCTTCGAGGGTGCAGATAGAAACCATCACCCAACTTCTCGTTTATGCAACAAGCTTTAGCAGTACCAAAGAACTTACAATTTGTTAAAGTTTCTGCAATCAGCTTCAGTTAAGTTTCTGTTTTATTTAAGGCTCTCTAGCAACAGTTTCTATTGGTCAATGTATTAGCTCTTGAGCATTAATCCTGATTGGTTGCTGTATCACCAGATTGGTTGCTGTACCACAGCCAGTATTTGAATATGTATCAATACATCCAATGCCTCATGATTCATGACACTCTTTCTGGTTAATTTACATTAGTTAGTGTCAATGAATCATTTTAACATATTTTTGGTGGTTCTAGAACCTCTAAATGATTGTTATTTTTTTACATGCGTCTCTCTTAATTTATCATTTTCTGATGAAGTTCTATTAAATAAAGAGTGCTTAAGTATTGCAGGTCCAGTGTCCTTCCTCAAAGGGTCTTAAAAGTTTTCTTAGTTTATAAATGTACATATTTATTGTTTACCATCAAAATCTCGCAACACACTTGTGTGAGTGCATTACTAACCCACCTTTAAATGTTGTAAAATCCAAATTCTGAATGATCGCATCAGTGAAACTGCTAATTTAGGAAAATCAGTAGTCAGGAATGTTGACTTTACCGAAACTACCTGGACTTCTGGTTATGTCCTACTAACGTTTTGCATGGGGTAACCCCACTGCATCCCCAACATCCTCTTCTAATTATACATACAAACTATAAGATCACACTACAGTAAAGAGAAAGGGTAAATTTCCTGATCCCACTATAGTGCGATCTCCATTCAAAACAAAGAATCCACAACAGCGAATGCTAGTGTGCATTTACTGTTGTGGATTCAAATATTTAAGAAACAATAAATCAAATACGCAGTTCAAATGACAATAAAACACTCAATATTTATTAAAACAAAAAACAAACGGAAAGTGCTTTCATTCACAAAGAACTTCTTCAGACTTGGTTGTCACACATACAAAATTCACATTTATAGTTTGCTCAAGTCACATGACCCAAAACATTAGCAGTGTTTTGACCCTTTCTTACATAACACTGCTTTAAAGTTTTCCATATAATACATACCTGGATCTGCACATGTGTTTAGCCTCACTTGCCAAGCATATTCATTCCAGTTTAAATCCACTTCTGCATCCCATCTCTTGTCTGCATTTAAAACTTGGTCAGTAACAGTAAAACTAAAACCCACTTTAACTCTGTTATAACAGTTAACAACATGTCTTGCTAGGATATTAGTTACATCCAGTTTTTCAACTGCCCTCAGCTGCTAATAAATTCTGTGATGGAAGCTACGTATAGTTCTTCCTATGTAGAATCCATCGCAAGAATTACATAATACTAGATACACAATGAATTTAGACTTGCAATTGTAATTCCCCTTGATAGAAATAGTAAAGTACCGAGCCTTTACTACTATTTTATTCCCCAGTACCAAAAATTTGCAATAATTGCAGTCTACACATCTTGACATCCCATTATTAGTAATAGGAGTATTAAATGTTTTGGTTTTTAAGAGTTAGGTGCTTTTTTTATATGAGAGTTCTACTTTTGTCACAAAAAAAGGTAAACGTCTTAAGGATTTTTTAGAAACCAAAAAATGTAATACTCCTATTACTTATAACGGGATGTCAAGATGTAAAGACTGCAATTATTGTAAGTAGGATTATAATTCACTATAAATGTGAATTTTGTATGTGTGACAACCAAGTCTGAAGAAGTTCTTTGTGAATGAAAGTGCTTACTGGTTGTTTTTTGTTTTAATAAATATTGAATGTTTTATTGTCATTCGAATTGCGTATTGGATTTATTACATTTACAATTGGAACTGTGGAACTTTATTTGGATTTAAAAAACAATGTTAAAAAACCTTGGAAGAGTGACATTCGACCTTCCAAGATTCACGTAACTGTCTTCCGACATTTTGATGGTAAACCTATATATATATCTATATATATATATATATATATATATATATATATATATATATATATATATAGATATAGATATATATATAAATATGTGTGTGTGTGTGTGTGTGTGTCTGTGTGCATAAATATATATGAAAGAATCAAAGCTGCCTTCCAAATGACTAACATTTTGTTGAATGGCTTTCATTGTGGGAATCATTAGTCAAAACCTACAAAATTTCAAAAACAAATGTTTTTGCAGGAGGCAAGTGCCCTTGCATCCCCACACCTCCAACAACAATATGGAAATGGAGATCTTGTTTTAATGATATAATATCAAAACCTATGGTAAATTTGTGTTATGTTACTCGATTATTTCTGCACCTAACCAATATTTTTCTAATAGTATGTCTATAGAATATTGATCTTGTCCTAGGGTGGTAGATTTTTCAAGTTTACATCTTTTCTTGAGTAAAGTATTTAATATAAATTGTGCAGTATAAAACATATTATATAAAAGTTAACTTTTACAAAGAAATAATGCATGCACACACACACACACACACACACACACACACACACACACACAAAAACACACACACACACACACATAAATGAGTGTATGTATATATATATATATATATATATATATATATATATATATATATATATATATATATATATATATACATATATATATAGAGTCCTATTACAAGAACAAAAGTTCACTACTTCGAACTTGTAATAGGAAGCCTCACTACTGCAAAAGTTCACTTTAATGAAAGTGAACTTTTGCGTAAGTGCACTTCACCGAAAACACCGCAGCACAGTGGAGGACATAAAAAACAAGCTATGTCCTCCACTATGGTGTGATAGTCATGGACCTTAGGGTTAGGGCACGGATTAGAGTAAGGGGATAGTTAGTAAAGCTATCCCCTTACCCTAACCCATGCCCTAACCCTAAGGTTCATGACTATCGCACCAAAGTGGGGGACATTGCTATGTCCTTCACTGCACTGCAGTCATCATGGACCTTAGGGTTAGGGCACAGGTCATAGTAAGGGGATAGCCCTACGGGCTATCCCCTTACTATGACCCGTGCCCTAACCCTAAGGTCTGTGAGTACTGCACAGAAGTTCAGTACAACACCTGTTCGTTGTACTGAACTTCGTGTAAGTGCATTTTCGCTGCAGTGAGCATTCCATGCACTGTTTTCGAATTAGTGAAAATTCGATCTAGTGTATGGAACCCATATATATAAGATGTATGTAAGACAACACCATTTCCACCACAGAGCCAAACTGTATGTCTGCAAAACAGAGTGCACAATGTGCAACATGGGGAGTAGATAATACAATCCTCCAAGTTGAATGCACACTGCACTGGTTGGAAATTTATCACTCCAGGGGCAAAAAGTTCTGTGCTTTGATGTATTTGCTCAATATTATGTACCATGGCAGTCAGTCCACAACAAATGGTACTATGCAGGTGTGAAAGATTGGTAGAATGAGGAAGAAAGGATAAACATGATGTGTGCACGGTACATTAGGAGGAGTGGTCTCCAACACCCATTTCATTTGAAAATAGGGACAAAGCATGGACATACTATGCAGACGTGTGGACATCAAGGCAGAATGAGAATATGCCATAGAAAAGCATCTACTCCTGGGAAATGACAACCAAAGTAGCAATGCTGCCAAGGTAATAACTCACATAAACATGAGGTCTGCAACTTCTGCTATATATACACACACACACACACACACACACACACACACACACACACACACACACACACACACACACACACACACACACACACACACACATACAGACACACACACACACACACACACACACACACACACACACACATATATATATATATATATATATATATGCACATTTCAACACTGAAATAGCACACATATACAAGGAACAGAGGGGAAAATGGAGAGACATACTGTCTGGCTGTGTTTGGTTGAGCAATTCCAAATCATCAGCTCTGGTGGTCAGACTTGGAGTAGACTGAAATGGAGAGCACTGCATCATTTTCACTGTCTTCTTTTTCTCTGAGTTTGTGCAATGTCAGGGTGGTTATATGTAGTTTATGGGTGTGTGCACTTGCCACCTCATTGAGGCTTATTCAGGAACAGCTGGTTCCTTGTGCACGAAATGTGCTCACATTTGTCTAGCTTGGGAGTGTTGCTAGTGTGAGTAGCAACCTGAAACACAAACATATTCATCAAAATGTATTAGATATGGCTGTTGATGGTATGAAACCATAGCAGTGTCTTCAGTGGCAACAGTATGTAGCAAAGTACATACACTGATATGAAGACAGTGATTACCATACATTGTCATGTCTGAAGTTCTGAGACTTTTGCATGACTCGGCTGAGCACTGAAAAGGGCAGAGGAGGACTGGCACAGCAAAACTACTTAGCATTATGGTGGCATCATTCAGATTATGGGCATTTGTGGATTAGATCCAGCATGGCACACCCCATGATGGTGCACACATCAAACTGACTAACATGCTGTATAGGTCTTTGCTTGGTCAGCTAACAGTACACCATGATATGAGGGTGGTGGAAAGGCGTCATGTACTGGAGGAGTACCACCAGTCATGACTTCATCAATAGGGGGCACATTAAAGGTGGTACTCTGCTACATTGACACTCCACATGGGGTGGTACAGCACCATCATGTAGACAGCCAGCTACAACACTAGAGTAGGACTTCCATGGGTTCTGCCCTATGTTCTGCAGTGCAGCAGATGCAGAGGAAGATGCTGACAGATGTGCATGCTGTATTTACAGGAACAGCGGCAGAGCCCATTCAAGGCAGCATACCTAGGGACAAATTTATGTATTTATAGGAACACATCTATAGTTACTAGACCTGTTTGTGACTAAAAACTATGAAGAAAAAGATGTTTCAGGAAAGCATTTCAGAGTAAGACCATGATCTGTATGTGGACTGTGGCACTTGATACTTTGGGGTTGATCTACCTTGTCACATCCTCAGAGATGGATAAAACACAACTAGTGATATATGCTTCACTCCATATTTAGGAGCATGTCAGAAGCAATAAGCTCTGCTAGTGATTTTTGTGGAGGCTGAGTGGGAAATGCAAAGGCTGGGCCATTACCACTGCTGGTGTTATAAGGGGATACTGCAGAAGACCATTGACCACTATTTTACCCCCCAATGGTATAGCAAAGGAGATCTCAGATGTGGCAAATGAGATGTGCAGCAGAGATTGCACCAACTGGAACAGCCCTGCAGACTGTGACGTGATGCATGTCAGAGAAGGTATTTATAAATCTTACCAGAAAGAGGAGGGTATTTACTCATTGCATTGGTCACAGATGAAGGGCAGCTGCCACCTCCCAACCCAAAAACTTGTCTTCATTGAAATGGCTTGTCCCAGAACATTGCAATATGTGGACAGAAATATTCTATAATACCTTGCATATAAAATGTAAGTACTAGGTGGTTGCTAGTACAGGAGTAGTGCATCATGCATGAGGATTGCACTGCATTGTAAAAGTTTGGTTGTAAATTCTGTAGAGGTTTACATTATGTTCATACTAGGCAGTGAATGTGGCTGGGAATTTACATTATCCTACTGATGCTTATGGTTATAGCCAACATCAAAGGGATGATAAACTCACACTTACTTCTCATGGATAATACTTTACCAAGTAAAAGCACTATGATATATCAGATGTACTCCACACATGGGGTTGTTGGACTGGAAGAGGAGCAATGTATGCTATGTTTGCACTACTGCTTGATGGCAAACAAGTCTTAGGCTGCTAGCACAAGTATGCTGTCAGTTGTGAAAGACATGACAGAAAAGGAGGCAGCAGCTCAGCTCAGAATATATCATCTATAATTTTGAGAAAGCAGCCATATATATCTGGTCTGCTGCATTTTCTGATGTTCTACCTCAAGGAGTGTGATTTTCACTTCACCAAGATCCTCTGAAATCAGGTTTAGGCACAACAGCTGGGATCCCTGCATATCAAGAGGCTGCTAGTTGTGCACTAACTCAACATTGGCTGCATCCCAAGGTGTATACCACTATCTTTGGGGAGGTTTCACATAAGGCAGTTGGATTGCCACATTATTTGGATGTTCACTACATCCTAGGATGGGGGGACATTTTATGAGTCACTGTGAAGCAAAATTATCAGTGTGTGCCAACAAGCTGACCCCCAAGTGTTTCTGTAACATTGTTTAGCTGCTTCATGCCAGATATATATATGCATGCTGGATGTTACTGAGGCATGGAAAAATCAGCTGAAGATGCTTCTTGGGTGGCACTACAGGCATCTGTTGTGTTCCATCTGTCTCCTGTGAACTTTGCATTTGGAGCATGAGCACACTACAGAGCTACAGGAAGCTCTTTCCAGAGACATACCCGCAACCATAAATATGCCTATGAACTGACCATGATACTTGACTACACTGTGTATTGGTGACTAACTATGTAAGGGACTTTACTCAGAAATATGTTGCATGAGTTACCTCTCTGCCTGCTCCTGCTGTACCTGCTTGGCCCACTGTAATTCTAGAATGACCACACTTGCTGTCATGACCATCATGTAGTTTTCCAGTGGATTGAATTCCCTCCTCTCCTTAGCATCACTGTTATCCCACATCTTTTCTACTGCATTTTAAGCATCTGCAGGTCATTGTCAGCTCTCTGCATCCTGAATTTTATCTTTGCCATATATCCTTATTCTCCTCATGCTGTGTCTGTGCCATTTGGTAATCCAGACTGCCTTTTTGATATCTTTACTTGTACCTGTTGTATCAGTTATGCACCACTGTGCTTATCCCTTGATGACTTATGCTGTACTCATACCATACTGGCTTCTTTCTGATGTTTTGCACATACACAGAATTACTGTTTTAGTCTGCTGTGCACATGAGCTGCCATCCATTACCTGTATTAGCTACCTACTCTCTTGCTCTTTCATTATGGATTGGCCAGTTAGCCTATCTAGTGTATCATTCCTCTGTGGGTGGCCTTTGGGTTTGTCTCTGCAGACTATCCAGTTACCTGCTGCTGTAAGCACTACATGCAAGCTGCAATCTTTTATGCCACGATGATGCATAGGACTCCAAAATTATTCTTTTTATTTATCTAGTCATATATTAACATAATGTATTATAGAATAGCCATTTCTGCTTCACTCGTATGCAATGTTTCATAAATATTCACAAGAATATACAATATTATCTTAGTGTACATGAAATTATGCCAATGTGATACCTTCAACTGGTTCTATGCTTTAAATTAAACAAAAATAAAGGGAAAGGAATATAAAGTAGTATTAAAAATACTGTAGTTAAATTAGTGAAATATAAATTATAATGGGGTGACCGCATATTACCATGATCCAAAGTACATTTCAACCTTCATGTGCTACCTTCCAAGACAGTTTTTTTAATTATTATTTTTATTTGTATGTGTATTTATTTATAATGAATTAGCTTTATAACTTTGAATGATACAAACTTGTAGGCACATCCATGCTTATATTATTCATCGATCTTTGTCTGGTAAGATTATTTTTAGGATTTACTCTTGAAGGGCATATGTAAATTTAAAAGAATATTTAACAGGTAGGCTTCAAGCTGTAGCAGCATGACTAGACTAATTTGGTTTAAAGGATGTCAGTATTTAAAATAAAATACCCAGTGGTGAAGTGTTGTAAGTTTTATTTGTCTGTGCTATTAGGTGTTCAATTCTATCAGACTGATCACTGTTGTTTGATTTCTTTCTTCTTGCCATTCAGCTGCATTGCTTTAGTAAAAATAAAAATACTTAAGATATATATATATAGATCTAAGGATCAATACATGAACAACATTTAAATGTTTGGAACTCAAAGTTCAAATCTGCACAGATCTCAGCTTTATTTAAAACATCAGAATGTCTGTTTTCAGTCTAAAATAATTGAGCATTGCATTAGTTTGTTTCAAAAATTTAGCCTTAAAAGCTACCTATATGCATCTCTAAACATATAAACACATTTACTTTTATTTTTCTAGTAGAAGTGAATGATTAAATGCTTGCTTGCTTGCTTGGTTGCTAGTTGTATGTGCTAGAAAGGTTCTTACTCCTAATGTATTTTTCTTTTTAGGCAGACCCCTCAAAATATCAAACTAAAATAATCTCCTGCCTAAAGGACACTACACTGAGAAACTGTACCCACAAACAACTTACCTGAAGTCCGATCTACAATTGGCTAAGGTTAAAACCTTAAACTGTACTATGTACTGTATACTGCTGACCTGGGTCTAAAGCACCTTTAGTCTGTCCCCCATAGTAATTTGTCTTCCTCTCTGTTTTTAAACAAGTTAGTTTTGCCCCTAGCATTCTATAACATTATTTCTTAACCTAAAATGAAACCCTGAATATTGTATTATCATTCTGGTCTCCCACCCAAAGCCCTGAAAATTATACTCTAAACCCATAACCTACAGCTAGCAAATACCCTGCAAGAGTATAAAACACAGTCCAAAACATAGTGTATAACTTAGTGCAAAATATAGTGTAAAAATACAGTTTAAAAATAGAGTTTACAAACACAGCCATTAAGTTAACACTAAATACATACCATATGGCTCCAGGAAGCCTAAGAAAACACTTGAAGTCAGTGTTAGCCCCGCTCCACTCATCTTCACTCCACTTGGGCTTGCTCTGCACCCCTCCCTGCCCCCAATTTCCACCCGCCCCCAGTACCACTAAATTTATACTCAACCACACCCCCTGTTACAACATCGTATCAGCTTTAACCTAACATACTCTCTCCACCCTATTATAACATTCTATCAGCTTTCACCTAACATACTTTCTCCACCCACTCTATTACCTCTAAATTTACCATCAGATCTTCTACTGTTGTGCCATACAAACAACAGATCCTAACTACTATAATCCTCCTCTCATAATGCTGCGCTCCTCTTTACTACCAATTCTGATGGCCATTTATTTACTCACCTTGTATGAAAGCCAGTTTCTCACTGGTTATCAGTACCCAAAAGGCCATACTATCACCCCAGCTGTAAAGCATCCCACCTTCAGCCATGCTAATAATAATGGGTCCAATTCAATATCTTGTTCACTCTTTCAGCATACCAACCCCTGGCACATTCGCCCTAGATCTAGACAATACTACAAACTTATAAACAAACTCTTGAAGCTTATCCCTAAGTACAGACCTAGCCTAATACTTGGTGGTGATATTCACCCCAACCCTGGCTCATCCACTTCTGATATATACACCCCCTGTGCTTGTAACCTAAGCTATAAAACTATAATCAATAGACCAACTAACTCTCTCCTGGCCTGTCATTTCAATATTAGAAACATTAATAACAAGGTACATGAACTGCATGCACTCCTGGCTGTCAACTCCCCTGAGATTCTCTATCTGTCTGAAACCTGGTTAAAACCTAACACTACCGACAATGTAGTGATACCACCTGGGTATAACATACACAGGCTGGATCATGTTTCCAGGAAGGGGGGTGGGGTAGATATACTCTACAAATCTGAGTTGAATGTGACCATAGATGTTACTCAACCACCTCAGATTAATAACACCGAAATTGTTGTCACTAGATTGCAACGTAACAAAAATAAATGCATCAACGTCATCTGCATGTATATTCCCCTGGGTAACAATATAGCTACACTTGAAGATACCCTACACTAGCTATCATGTCATTACCCCTAAGAAACTCTACTACTCGGAGATTTTAACATAGACTGAGGCACCTGTTCCTCAGAATTCCCATCTACCCACATTAACCTGCATGCATTTGCACAAATCATAACCACCCCTACCAGGCTAGGTAAACCCAACCAAAAAGAAAGCATACTCGACTGGGTACTCATAAATAGTAACCCCCAACTATACACCACTGATACCCTCCCTGATGACCTAAGTGACCACCTTCTCACTTATATAGTTAAGCAAAAAGCCATTAATCCCCAACAACCCTTACTCAGAAAAGTCAGAAACAAAAAAGACTTTGACCCTGGCAAATTCCAACAGGAACTTAACTCCTGTAACTGGTCTATTCTAAAACACCTCCCCTTAGAGAAGGCAGTTGCATATTTTAACAACAAATTTCTTGAAGTCCTTAATTTGCATGCACCTGCCCGTTCAAAGAGAACAAAAGCAAAAACTGCACTATGGCTTTCTAAAGAGTCTAGACAAAAAATTACCAGTAGAAACACATTTGGGGCTCTATGGCACTCTACTAAAGACCCCCAAGAATATGTTAAATACAGGCAAGCTAGGAATGAAACTAAAACATCCATTTTACAAGCCAAAAAACAATACTATTGTAATTTACAGACAGCAAACCAGAACAATCCTCAGAAGTTCCGGGCAGGTCTGAATAATTTACTTCATCCTGGAAAAACTTATACCCCTATCCCCGCTGCTACCATTGATAAACCTCCCAAGGATGTTTTAGATAGTTTTAACCATTTCTTTACTGAGACAATTCAAGCCCTAGCTAGCCAATTACCTCCATGCTCCCCTGGCCCTGATAGTACCATCCCTATGAACCTACTCTCATTCAGCTTCCAATCAGTGTCCACATCATTTATCCGTAACTTGATAAAAAATGAAAACCCACCACACTCTCCACTGATCAAGTCCCTGTCGAGTACCTTCAAAAATCAGCTGATGCTATTGCCTTCCCTGTATCAATACTAATTAATCGTACCATAGCAGAGGCTAAAATTCCCAACATTTGGAAAACATACTACATTATCCCACTACATAAAGGAGGCTCCTTCACTGAATTCTCCAATTATAGACCAATAGCTATACTTTCTCCACTTGCAAAGATTATGGAAAAATGTATACACAAACAACTCATGCACCACCTAATCCAGAATCACCTCATGCCAGATACCCAACATGGCTTCCATCCACACTACAGCACTACTTCAGCCCTACTAACTTTTACTAATACCATAAACAATAACTGTAACAATAATCACATATCCTCATCCCTCTACTTGGATCTTTCCAAGGCATTTGACATGGTTGACCACCAATGTTTGATTCACACCCTGCAAACTTTTTGTCTAGATTCTAAAGCCCTTCAATGGTTTAAATCTTACCTCAATGGGAGACAGCAGGCTGTTCTTTGGCAGAACAAGCTCTCTAACCTACTACCTAACACCCTTGGAGTACCACAAGGCTTCATACTAGGGCCCCTACTGTTTTTCATCTTTATTAACAACATGTATACTGTCATTCCAAATGTCAGCTGTATCCAATACGCTGACAACTCCACCCTGATTTGCTCAGCTACATCTCCTACAGATTTATGGTCTGCTACCCAGTCCACCTTTAATACTATAGAAAACTGACTCTCTGAATGTCGATTGATACTAAATCCCAAAAAAACTAAAATGCTGTTATTCTCACCAACACAAAGGTCTGCTGCTTTTACCTTTATCATAAATGCAAATGATGGCACAATAATCTCTCCCGACCCCTCTACAAAACTATTAGGTGCCATTATTGATAATAACCTAAAATTCAACCTACATGTAAACCAATTGATCAAAACCATCAATAAAAAAACTAGGGTCACTTTAAAGAATAAACGCCTTCCTAACCCCTCCAGCCAAAATTGCCATAGCTCGCTCTCACCTACTTTCAACACTTCTATATGCATCCACCTACTCTCTAATCTAAACAAGACTGTACTTAATAGACTCTCAACCTGTTATAATCACATTGCCAGGTTTGCCACTGGCCTGCCTTTTAGGACATACCACTGCATCAATCTTAACCTGCTTGGGTGGCTTGAACTTCCCAGTCTAATCCAATATAACCTTCTGATTCTGGCTAATAAAATCCTTTATAATCCAGATAACACTCCGGCACTTAAAAATCTTATTACCCCCTATAACAATCCACAACTGCTTCGATCCTCGAACAGACTACTAATTCAGACAATCAAAATTAACAATGCAGCCGGTGATTCCCTCTTTGCAAACTCTGCAGGCAGAGCCTGGACCTCACTTCCAGCTGCTATTACTTTGCTCTCCTCCCTAGGCCAATTTAAAACTAGACTCAAACAACATCTGGCACTAAACTGGCTTTGCCACTGTAACAAGCCTGGCTAACTCTCATCAAGAATGTGAAAAATCTATTAATTAAATTACTGTGGAATTTACCCCTGACTGTCACCAGGGAGTAACTCCAACCTTTTGAACTTGTCTATTGATGTTTGCTTATGTATTCTTTGTCAATACCATATTTGTAATATGTTTTCATTGTTTTTATTGTACCTGTTTACCTTGGAACTTTTCTCATCTGGCCTCTGCTGAAAATGGACATGAATCCAGTCGGACTATCCCAGTCAACAAATGTAAAATAAATAAATAAAATAAAATAAATAAAATTATATGATAAAAACATCATGAATGAATACAATTTAGAGTTCATCATTAAAATGAATCAAACTATGTAGATACAACTGAGGACTCTATGTTTAAGATTTGTTTTAACACCTTTTAAAAATGATCATTGCCTAATGAAAATATATGCAGAGCATAGTTAATGTACATGTTAAGGCTTCCAACAGACACTTCATCAGGGCAGTTACTAATAATGTTTAATAAACTCACACAATTATGAACTTGTATTAAATAGTTTATCTCAAATATCGACACCATGGAAACATAATGATTTGGTTTCAAATTCATGGGAGAAGAAATGTTAATTACTTAATTTCTGAGGATATATATTTTAGGATATGTCACTGAATGGATTGCAAGCTGTTAATTCCACAGCATTTAAAACTCCTTACTGTACTATATAGTAGGGAAGAGCAGCATCAGATCTGTGCTTGTTCATTAATGCCTTTATGTGTTTTCTATGCTGCCTTTTTATTGTTGTTTCCACATAATATACTGGGAACATTTTTGAATGCTTCTTCATCGTACAAACAACCTAGGACTGTATAAGTGCAGTGTGCCACTTCTGTTCATTCAAATATATTTATTCATTGTCCAGGGCCCATTTTATCCTTTTCATTGTCATAGGAGGTCCAAAACCAATCTTGAGAAATTAAGGGTGTAAGACAAACACCCAATCCTGGATGATCTGCAAGTCCATCACGGGACATTCACATACACACCCATCCACAAATACGCACACAATGATAACCAACATACAACTCGTGCAAATACTCACTAACAAATGCACACATACACACATGCACACACACACATACGCGTGCACATACCCCCACAAATACACACACAGTGACATGCAGCATACAACCTATAGGCTGTAATTCACAACAAAGACACACACACACACACACACACACACACACACACACACACACACACACACACACACATGCAAATTCACACACACACACACACACACACACACAAAATTTCATATATGTACAGACACACACACAAACATACACAACACAAACACACACACACACACACACACACACACACACACAAAGTTTCATATATGCACAGACACACACACAAACATACACACCACAAACACACACACACACACACACACACACACACACACACACACACACACATGCAAATTCACACACACACACACACACACACACACAAAATTTCATATATGTACAGACACACACACAAACATACACAACACAAACACACACACACACACACACACACACACACACACACACACACACACACACACACACAAAGTTTCATATATGCACAGACACACACACAAACATACACAACACAAACACACACACACACACACACACACACACACACACACACACACACACACACACAAAGTTTCATATATGCACAGACACACACACAAACATACACACCACAAACACACACACACACACACGCGTGCGCGGGAACACAAACCTGTATGCTATTTTCGAGAATAACCAGTTCTCCTCTTAGCGTATCTTAACATATGTTTTGAAATGAAAAAAGAAATCAAAATACCCAGTAAAAACATACAAATCCAAGGAGAATAAGCAGAACCCATACAGAAGGTACCCCAGCCAGGAACCAAACAAGAAAATAATTGCTCTGAGACAGCAATTGTAATAACACTTTACTATCTTTATTTAAATTCAAATTTAAAAAATACTATATAGATAATCATAGCATAGTAGCACCTATTTCCTTGTACTGATGACATATCCTAATTAATCACAAGCTTTTGTCATTAAAAAAATCTTATGGAAAATAAAAATGATACTGAACACCACGATGAAATAAAAACCTCTGCACAAGAATAACAAGTCCATAAACGTATGAGAAATAAAGTAGTTATGTGCAGAAGTTACCTAGGCAGTCCATGGAACAACAATGTCAGGTAAAGTAAGTCCAAACTCAAAATAACACCAAACTATTTGTCTCTTCAGACCAATTCAGCTCCAAATCAGCTCCAAATAAATCCAAGATTCCAAAGAAAGACTCTTCAGTCAAAGCTCTAGATAAAAGTTTAGTAGCTGCAGTTTATTGTAGAAACAGGTGGCGCTTTCGCTATTCAGCTTTTTCAAACCATAATACACCATTAAAACTGTGACCATATATATACTAACTTCAAACTAATTAATTTCAAACTGATTACATAATTGGTTTCAATTAATTTAAAAAATTACAATAATTAATTGTTTAAAGTTAAAAACTCATAAAACTGCAAAATTTAATAGTGTTTAGCATATAAAACAATACCTAACTCGTCTGTTAAAAATGTGTTCCATGAACTATCTAAATGTGAAAAACATTTAAAAAACATTTATAAATATATCTAATTAAGCTACAGACTTTTAAAAAATATATAAAGCATATATATACATTCTAAACACAGTGAGCAAAGAACCTTTCCTCAGCTAAAAAGGGCTTATAAGTGATAGTCTCTAAGATGTTATGATATACATCAGTCTTTACTTAATATATGTTAGTAGTCCTAATATCCCAACCTTGATTAATATTTAAACCTTCTTTTTTTCAATTTTGGTTTAATAGGAATATTATCATTCAGTCCAGGGGGAAAATGTGCTTGTAGACGTATAATCCAGTCTGCCTCTATTTCCTCAGTCCTACTTCTGATATCTCCTACTCTTAATGTAGGTTTATTAATGGATATAATTAAGAATCTAAATTCATGAGTAGAATCTGTTTCCATAACATGCTTGGACAGGGCATTGACACTAGATCCAATTTTTATCTGGTAGATATGCTCTCGTATCCTGTTTTAGAACATTCTATCTGTCTTACCTACATAGAATGCTCTGCATTCTGTGCAGGTTGCCAAATAGACTAAGTGTTCCGTTACATGTCCCTTCCACTGTAAAAGTGTAGATTTTAGATGTTATAGGGTGTATGAACATGTTAGTAACACTGATGAATTGACAAAATTACATCTACCACATTTCATCGTCCCTCTACAGTTTGTTATCTGAGGTGTTCTTGTATTAGAGGAACAAAGTAATCTATGTAGATTCTTTTTATTTTTAAAAACATAGCTAGGTCGATCTCCCACTATTCCTTTAATGCTGGGATCTATAGTCAATATATCCCAATATTTACTGAGTACATCTCTAATTTCATTGATATCTTCTGTATAATGAAGTGACACTTTTTGATATTTCTTTCTTCTACCTTCTTTCAACTTCTGTTGCCCAGCATAGTATTCAACGCCTATCCTGGAAAAATAAGGGCATGCTTGCTCATCCCTGTCTGCTTTAACCTTATGAAAACTCTCTTTAATTTCTTCTCCTTTATAACCTCTAACAATTAACCTATCATTGAGGCTAGTTAGTTCTTTTTCATACTGTTCTTGTAATGGATTAAGCCTTGATACTCTGACCGCCTGTCCTCGTACAATGTTTTTAAAAACATGTTTGGGATGCATACTATCTCTATTTAACAGAGCATTTTTATAACACTTCTTCCTGTATACTCCCGTATTAAACGTACCATCATCAAGCCTCTCAAGTGAAACATCTAAAAATGCTATGTGGTCATAGGAAAAGTTGATGGTAAATTTAAGAAAAGGTACCAGTTCATTAACTTCTAGATAAAATTCATTCAGTTCACTTAATGAACCATCCCACAAAAGAACAAATCATCCACAAACCTCCTATAAAACGACGTTGTGGATAAATTTATTCAACAAAAGAGACTCTTCTTCCCATATTGCCATTACCAAGTTGTAGCTATTGGCACAAGAAGTGCCCATAGCTACGCCATCCCTGTAAATACAAGTTCTTCCCAAAGAAAAAAATGTTGTTTTCCAACACTAATGTGAGCATTTCACTGATCATTCTCTTTTTATTTAAGGGCATGTCCGAGTGTCTGTCTAGGCATAACTTAATATAGGCTATCCCACTCTCATTTGGTATCTTTGTAAACAGAGACAACATCCATCGTGACCATTATTATAGATCTTACGTCTTTTAAAGCAACAGCAGTACTATAAAAATCCAAGAGAAATTGTTTAGAGTCTCTTAAAATGTGTATCTTAGAGTTCACAATAGGCCTCAAAGATTTCTCTATATAAATAGAGATAAACTCTGTTACCCAGCCTTGACCTGAGACAATAGGTCTCATTGGTGGCTGTGTGGGGTTCTTGTGTATCTTTGGTAACCCCTGAATTACTGGGATAACAGGGAATTCCACAAACAAAAAATTAAAGTCAGTGGAATCTATAACTTTATTTTCTTGTAATTCCTCTAGTTTATTATGTACTATACTAACATAATCTTTAATTTTAAAATTAGCTATACGTTGATAGTGGTTCATATCACTTAACAGTTCTAACATACTATCATTATATTGTTGTATATCCATTACAATGATAGGTCCCCCTTTATCTGCAGGTCTAATAGATATATTCATATCATCTCTAAGACCCTGTAAAGCAGAATATTGTTTCTGTGACAGATTTCTTTTTTTGGGTCTATACCCAAAGCCATTATCAAGATGTAATAGGTCTTTCTCAACTATTTTGCTAAAAGTATCCAAGTTAGGATGTAATACAGGCACATGTAAACTTTGAATGTCAATGTTTTTAGTAATGTTGCTAGAGTAAATGCGAATGCACAAGTTGAAAATACTGTCAATTCATGTACAAATGAATCTGTACTTGGGAAGGATATGCATTCAACAGTTACTAATGAAGCGAATACTATCTCTACTGATCCTCATACTTCTGTAGAAAAGAATGAAGCTACAACTAGAGGTGACAGAGTAGGCTCTGAAACTATAAACAAAGACAGTAACAGTTATAGCATCTTTAGATCTAATGTTTCTAGCAGTACAGCACGTATGGTGTCAGCTAGCACAGAACAAGTAAAAGCAAGTGAACAAATGGTAGTGCATAGTAAGAATACTACAGTCATGACAGATAATGTTAACACAGTGTCACTTAAACAATGCCCTTTCCCCATAGCAGAAGCCTCATACAAAGGCAGAAACAGATCAATGAGCAGGGGAAGACAAAAAAGAAAGGCATGGGAATGAAAGAACCCACAGTAAAAAGGATGTGGGAGAAAATGACCTAGTCTATAATTTATCACATAGGCCACTGAGTGAAGCAGAAGTAAAGGTTTTAAGTAAGGGGTTGTCTTTTATACCCTCCACTAGAAGTAATGTTACGGAAACCATATTAGACATCAAGATGTTTGTTAGGAATGTCCAGCTACAGATGATGTTTAATGATAATAATGAAACAGTAAATGATTTTACTCAGCTTAGGAGACCCAGTTTATATGTGCCTGTATTACATCCTAACTTGGATACTTTTAGCAAAATAGTTGAGAAAGACCTATTACATCTTGATAATGGCTTTGGGTATAGACCCAAAAAAAGAAATCTGTCACAGAAACAATATTCTGCTTTACAGGGTCTTAGAGATGATATGAATATATCTATTAGACCTGCAGATAAAGGGGGACCTATCATTGTAATGGATATACAACAATATAATGATAGTATGTTAGAACTGTTAAGTGATATGAACCACTATCAACGTATAGCTAATTTTAAAATTAAAGATTATGTTAGTATAGTACATAATAAACTAGAGGAATTACAAGAAAATAAAGTTATAGATTCCACTGACTTTAATTTTTTGTTCGTGGAATTCCCTGTTATCCCAGTAATTCAAGGGTTACCAAAGATACACAAGAACCCCACACAGCCACCAATGAGACCTATTGTCTCAGGTCAAGGCTGGGTAACAGAGTTTATCTCTATTTATATAGAGAAATCTTTGAGGCCTATTGTGAACTCTAAGATACACATTTTAAGAGACTCTAAACAATTTCTCTTGGATTTTTATAGTACTGCTGTTGCTTTAAAAGACGTAAGATCTATAATAATGGTCACGATGGATGTTGTCTCTCTGTTTACAAAGATACCAAATGAGAGTGGGATAGCCTATATTAAGTTATGCCTAGACAGACACTCGGACATGCCCTTAAATAAAAAGAGAATGATCAGTGAAATGCTCACATTAGTGTTGGAAAACAACATTTTTTTCTTTGGGAAGAACTTGTATTTAAGGGATGCGTAGCTATGGGCACTTCTTGTGCCAATAGCTACCCCAACTTGGTAATGGCAATATGGGAAGAAGAGTCTCTTTTTTTGTTGAATAAATTTATCCACAACGTCCGTTTTTATAGGAGGTTTGTGGATGATTTGTTCTTTTTGTGGGATGGTTCATTAAGTGAACTGAATGAATTTTATCTAGAAGTTAATGAACTGGTACCTTTTCTTAAATTTACCATCAACTTTTCCTATGACCACATAGCATTTTAGATGTTTCACTTGAGAGGCTTGATGATGGTACGTTTAATACGGGAGTATACAGGAAGAAGTGTTATAAAAATGCTCTGTTAAATAGAGATAGTATGCATCCCAAACATGTTTTTAAAAACATTGTACGAGGACAGGCGGTCAGAGTATCAAGGCTTAATCCATTACAAGAACAGTATGAAAAAGAACTAACTAGCCTCAATGATAGGTTAATTGTTAGAGGTTATAAAGGAGAAGAAATTAAAGAGAGTTTTCATAAGGTTAAAGCAGACAGGGATGAGCAAGCATGCCCTTATTTTTCCAGGATAGGCGTTGAATACTATGCTGGGCAACAGAAGTTGAAAGAAGGTAGAAGAAAGAAATATCAAAAGTGTCACTTCATTATACAGAAGATATCAATGAAATTAGAGATGTACTCAGTAAATATTGGGATATATTGACTATAGATCCCAGCATTAAAGGAATAGTGGAGATCGACCTAGCTATGTTTTTAAAAATAAAAAGAATCTACATAGATTACTTTGTTCCTCTAATACAAGAACACCTCAGATAACAAACTGTAGAGGGACGATGAAATGTGGTAGATGTAATTTTTGTCAATTCATCAGTGTTACTAACATGTTCATACACCCTATAACATCTAAAATCTACACTTTTACAGTGGAAGGGACATGTAATACGGAACACTTAGTCTATTTGGCAACCTGCACAGAATGCAGAGCATTCTATGTAGGTAAGACAGATAGAATGTTTAAAAACAGGATACGAGAGCATATCTACCAGATAAAAATTGGATCTAGTGTCAATGCCCTGTCCAAGCATGTTATGGAAACAGATTCTACTCATGAATTTGGATTCTTAATTATATCCATTAATAAACCTACATTAAGAGTAGAAGATATCAGAAGTAGGACTGAGGAAATAGAGGCAGACTGGATTATACGTCTACAAGCACATTTTCCCCCTGGACTGAATGATAATATTCCTATTAAACCAAAATTGAAAAAAAGAAGGTTTAAATATTAATCAAGGTTGGGATATTAGGACTACTAACATATATTAAGTAAAGACTGATGTATATCATAACATCTTAGAGACTATCACTTATAAGCCCCTTTTTAGCTGAGGAAAGGTTCTTTGCTCACTGTGTTTAGAATGTATATATATGCTTTATATATTTTTTAAAAGTCTGTAGCTTAATTAGATATATTTATAAATGTTTTTAAATGTTTTCACATTTAGATAGTTCATGGAACACATTTTTAACAGACGAGTTAGGTATTGTTTTATATGCTAAACACTATTAAATTTTGCAGTTTTATGAGTTTTTAACTTTAAACAATTAATTATTGTAATTTTTTAAATTAATTGAAACCAATTATGTAATCAGTTTGAAATTAATTAGTTTGAAGTTAGTATATATATGGTCACAGTTTTAATGGTGTATTATGGTTTGAAAAAGCTGAATAGCAAAGCTCACCTGTTTCTACAATAAACTGCAGCTACTAAACTTTTATCTAGAGCTTTGACTGAAGAGTCTTTCTTTGGAATCTTGGATTTATTTGGAGCTGATTTGGAGCTGAATTGGTCTGAAGAGACAAATAGTTTGGTGTTATTTTGAGTTTGGACTTACTTTACCTGACATTGTTGTTCCATGGACTGCCTAGGTAACTTCTGCACATAACTACTTTATTAAAAAAATCTTGCTGCATCTATGGTATTATATGCAGTACTATTATTTGTTATATTATGCTATCCTTTTCTGTGCTATGCATTTCTATATAATATTGTATAATATTTTGTGAGGTTGCATTAACACATTGGCAGAAACTCACTAGCCCTAAGCACAATAACAAAGAGTAGCTTTTATACAGATCATTATGTCATTTATGTAACAGTATTTCTATAATATAGCCATAAAAGATCCAGGTTTATATTATGTAGATACACAGAAAATCACTACCATCTCTTTTGCCATTTAAGGCTAAAGCCGTAGGTATGGCCCAGATGATCTAAGTTCAATTAGCAGCTTGCCTGCCTGATGGAGGTATCGGGGAGGATAGCTATGCCCATCCTGGAGGTAAGTGGTGGAGTAGAAAATGATGCATACTGACACAGTTCCTTAAATGGGGGGATTGGCAGTGTAAGAATCAAAGGGTGGGGGCAAACTTTCAGATTACTTGGCTGCCAATTGGTAGTAGCATGAATTAGTAAATGCAATGAAGCATGCACTCGCAGGGAAGTGTGTTGTTGATCCCAGCATTGCTGTTGGTAGCTCATTCCATACACACATTCACATAGGGTAGGGACAGACCATTCGGTGATCAGTGATGTAGAATCCAAACTCAGGGCCTACATGGGCCATTTGAGAACTTGGTTAAAAGAAGACCCAGAGTACATTACAACGTCTTTGAACTCAGTGTCTAACAGTAAATTTGAGGACGTCTGAAGTCTCGGCACATTGTAAAGGTATTGGTAAAGAATCCCACCATCTCCCTGCCCTGCAATTAAAAAAGAACACTTAAATAATGTTTTTAATGACAGTTAACAGACAGAATATTTCCCGTGGAAGCATTGTACTTAATAGAAAATACCCAGGGTAGCAGCCATAATTTCATTTTTAAAGATTTAAATACCATAATTAGACCCCCCACTTAGTAGACTATATCCAACAGATTACAAGGGTAAGTGTTCATTTCCCCGCCTGCATACCAGCTGGCAACTCCATGTTATCTGCCTTATGTCATTCAACTTTTTCAGTTGTGAAACATTGAGAACACAAGAAGATCCTTATTCTGGTAACTAGTAGGATCAGCACGTCTTTGGCCCTGCTGGTGATACAATGCAGGATATCTCTGATTAAACCACAGCACCTTTTTATTGGTTTGATATGACCATCACATTTTAAAACTCATATCCTCTGTGACACCGAAGTCTCTTGTATAACTAACAACACCTATTATGTGGTTTCTAGGTCATATTGAAGCACTAAGTTGTTATTTTGCCATAGTGCATCACCATGCACTTTTTGGCATTATATCTCACATCCTTAGAGGAAGTCCACCTAAGGATGCTATCAAAGTAGCCTTGGAGTACATATAGATCACTATTGTTAGTAACTGTGCAACCGACTTTGGAATCATCAACAAACTTACTGATCCAAGTATTCTCCGAGGTTGGACAATCACATATGAGTAGGTCAAAAAGCACAGGGCCCAAAACAAATCACTGTGGGATTCCCATCCTGATGCCTCTATAACAAAAAAAACAATAGTCAGTTAGCCACCCACCTTTTTACATAAGAATCACACTTCAGCTTAACCGTAGTATGCAATATAACATTGTGGGAAACTGAGTCGAATGCTTTTGCAATGTACAGATAAATGACATCTGCTGCAAGCACAATATCCAAAGGGCTAATAATGTGCTCATAGAAGCCTTTTAAGTTAGTTGAGCAGGGGCACCCTGATGACAAACCATGCTGGGAAATGCCTAGGCTGAAATCAAGTGAGTGCTGATCTGACTGGCAAAGTGCATGCTGTAAGCATTTCCCCAGTATATAGGTTAAACTTTTGCAATGCTGGGATTCAGGTTACTGGCAAAGGCTCTTGCCACCCCTATAATGCCTTTTTTAGGCAAATTTCAAAGGACAAAACTACCACCGTAACAGGTACAAGCATACAAAATCTGAAGGTAATGCTACTCAATGCTAGAAGTCTAAACCTCAAAATGCACTCCCTCAAGGCACTCCTAAAAATGGAGAACATCGATATCTGTGCAGTAACTGAGACCTGGTTCAAGGCTCCAGAGAGCACCCCTGCAATACCAAGCTACTACTCTTATCACACTTTTCCGCCACCAAACCAGGATCGAAACACTAAAGGTGGAGGAGTGTCCATATTCACCATGGATATTCACACCACCAGGTTAGTTGCCCAACACAATGCGTCTGAAATTCTCCAGGTGCAACTAACACTAGGTAAGACTGCAATCCAAGGGTGGGGACAAACTTTGAGATTACTTAGCTGCCAATTGGTAGTAGCATGAATTAGCAAATGCAATGAAGCATGCACTCGCAGGGAAGTGTGTTGTTGATCCCAGCATTGCTGTTGGTAGCTCATTCCATACACACATTCACATAGGGTAGGGACAGACCATTCGGTGATCAGTGATGTAGAATCCAAACTCAGGGCCTACATGGGCCATTTGAGAACTTGGTTAAAAGAAGACCCAGAGTACATTACAGCATCCTTGATCTCAGTGTCTAACAGTGCATTTGAGGACGTCTGAAGTCTCGGCACATTGTAAAGGTATTGGTAAAAAATCCCACCATCTCTCTGCCCTGCAATTAAAAAAGAACACTTAAATAATGTTTTTAATGACAGTTAACAGACAGGATATTTCCCGTGGAAGCATTGTACTTAATAGAAAATACCCAGGGTAGCAGCCAGAATTTCATTTTTAAACATTTAAATACCATAATTAGATCCCCCACTTAGTAGTCTATATCCAACAGAATACAAGGGTAAGTGTTCAAGTCCCCTCCTGTATACCAGCTGGCCACTCCATGTTATCTGCCTTATGTCATTCAACTTTTTCAGTTGTGAAACATTGAGAACACAAGAAGATCCATATTCTGGTAACTAGTAGGATCAGCACGTCTTTGGCCCTGCTGGTGATACAATGCAGGATATCTCTGATTAAACCACAGCACCTTCTTATTGGTTTGATATGACCATCACATTTTAAAACTCATATCCTCTGTGACACCGAAGTCTCTTGTATAAGTAACAACACCTATTATGTGGTTTCTAGGTCATATTGAAGCACTAAGTTGTTATTTTGCCATAGTGCATCACCATGCACTTTTTGGCATTATATCTCACATCCTTAGAGGAAGTCCACCTAAGGATGCTATCAAAGTAGCCTTGCAGTACATATAGATCACTATTGTTAGTAACTGTGCAACCGACTTTGGAATCATCAACAAACTTACTGATCCAAGTATTCTCAGTGGTTGGACAATCACATATGAGTAGGTCAAAAAGCACAGGGCCCAAAACAAATCACTGTGGGATTCCCATTCTGATGCCTCTATAACAAAAGAAACAATAGTCAGTTAGCCACCCACCTGGTTAAATAAGGATCACACTTCAGCTTAACCGTAGTATGCATTATAACATTGTGGGAAACTGAGTCGAATGCTTTTGCAATGTACAGATAAATGACATCTGCGGCAAGCACAATATCCAAAGGGCTAATAATATGCTCTTAGAAGCCTTTTAAGTTAGTTGAGCAGGGGCACCTTGATGACAACCCATGCTGGAAAATGCCTAGGCTGAAATCAAGTGAGTGCTGATCTGACTGGCAAAGTGCATGCTGTAAGCATTTCCCCAGTATATAGGTTAAGCTTTTGCAATGCTGAGATTCAGGTTACTAGCAAAGGCTCTTGCCACCCCTATAGTGCCTTTTTTAGGCAAAGTTCAAAGGACAATACCACCACCGTAACAGGTACAAGCATGCAGAATCTGAAGGTAATGCTACTCAATGCTAGAAGTCTAAACCTCAAAATGCACTCTCTCGAGGCACTCCTAAAAATGGAGAACATTGATATCTGTGCAGTAACTGAGACCTAGTTCAAGGCTCCAGAGAGCACCTTTGCAATACCAGGCTACAACTCTTACCACACTTTTCAGCCACCAAACCAGGATCGAAACACTAAAGGTGGAGGAGTGTCCATATTCACCAAGGATATTCATACCACCAGGTTAGTTGCCCAACACAATGCATCTGAAATTCTCCAGGTGCAACTAACACTAGGTAAGACTGCAATCCAAATTGTAGTTTGCTACAGATCCCCCACCATGCCCCAGGATTCTCACTACACCTTTCTAAACATACTGGAAAATATTAATATACAACCAAACACCCTAATACTGGGTGATTTCAACTACCCTGCCATTAACTGGGAAAACTACTCGTGTACCAACACCTTTTCCCAACGGTTCTTGGAATTCATAAATTCCAATGCCCTGGATCAACTAATCTATAGTTCTACCAGGGGCTCCAATATCCTAGACCTGGTCATTACCAATATGGGAAATTGATGCTCCACACATATGGTCACCCCCTCATTGGTCAGGTCAGACCATAAGCTAATCACCCTTAACATCCACATCCCACTCCCACCCCCCAGTAAGGAAACCTCTATAAAAAACTTCTCCAATGCCAACTTCATGCTACTCAAGTCAGAAGTTACAAACTTCATGACATCCACGCAGATGGGAATTGAAAGTTCAACTGCTGAGTCCTACACTAAGGCACTGCATGAGCACATCAACTCCTGCATGAATCATGCCATCCCAAGTAGAACCAAGATGCACTCCTCCAAAAAAAGGAAGCCAATCTGGTGGTCCCCTGCTATAAACAAACTTTACAACAAAAGGAAGAAACTGTTGCAGAAAAGAGGAAAATCCCAGGATGCAAAAAACTCCCTTACCAGCCTCAGTAAGAAGCTGAGATCCCTCATAAAATACTCCAAAGCTAGTTATGAAAATAAAATTGCCAAAGATTCCAAAGACAACCACAAGGCTTTCTATAACTATGTCAAGAATCTAAATGGCAATGCTCAGATCTGCTCTGAGCTACAACAGAATGGCATTAAATATACTGATCCCAAGGTTATTGCCAATATCCTGGCAGATCGATTCAGTGCCAACTTCACCCCTCTCTCATCCCCTAAATGGCCCATCTGAATACTGGAAAATTGCCAAATTCTGGTAATAATGGCCACACAGGTAAAAAACACACTCTCCAAAGCTAAGAATACAGCATCCATGGGATCAGATGGCATTCCAGGCTGTGTACTACATGAACTACAAAATGAACTGGCACCTCACCTAAGTGTCATGTTTAATCATTCCCTCACCTCAGGCTTCATGCCCACTAAGTGGCGCACAGCTACAGTTATCCCACTCCACAAGAGGGGATCCACCTTGGATCCCGGGAACTACCGCACCATCAGTCTGATGAGCCTGATCTGCAAGGCCATGTAACGTATTATCATGGAACTTATAAACAAAGACATTGGCAACCTTAAAACACTGGACCGCACCCAATTTGGGTTTATGAAGGGCCGATTTTGTCTCCTGAACCTGACTGACTTTTTCGAATCAGTCTGCAGAGCCGTGGACGAGGGTAAGGCAGTCCACACAGCCTATCTGGACCTCACCAAGGCCTTTGACACCAACCCCCACTCTGGAATCATAGATAAACTTACTAAGCTGGGCATTAATCCCTATGTCACTCGATGGGTTGCCAACTGGCTTACTGACAGAACCCACACTGTAAAAGCAGCTGACTCCAAATACAGCTCCAGACAAGTGACAAGCGGAGTACCTCAAGGTTCAGTCCTGGGACCTCTCTTGCTTGGAATCTACTTCTCTGAAGTATAGGCCAACACTAAGGGAATCTGGCTAGCAAAGTTCGCAGATGACTGCAAACTAGGAGCCATTATTGAATCCCCAAATGATGTCGATACTCTACAAAAGGACCTTACACAAACAGATGCTTGGTGCCAGAGCCATGGGCTCAAGCTCAATGCCAGGAAATGTATAGTTATCCCCTTTGGGAAAAAACATGTACTCGTGAAGTACACTAAACACCGAAAGTGTGATAAGAGACTTAGGGACCCAGGTGGACAGTGGTCTCACCTTCAATAACCACATTGCCACAACAGTCAGGAAATCCTTCTATGTGGAACACCTCATCACTAAGGGCTTTTCATCCAGAAAAAAGGAGGTCATTGTCCCACTGTACTCATCCCTCATTAGACCCATTATAGAATACAACACCCCATTTTGTATGTACCTCTCAAGACATCTGCAACAACTGGAAAGGCCACAGAAATACCTCACTAAAAGAATCACAGGCCTAAAGCAGATGCGCTATGCTGCCCACCTTAAATAACTCCAGCTATACTCTGTCGCATATTGTCTACTCCGAGGCGATCTCTGCTTAACATACAAGGCCATGTCAAACCCAGAGCTGTTGGACATGCTACACTTAAAGAAATCCCAATCCCTCAGAGCCACACGCTCCAGAGATCTAAACCTTGTCATCACAATAAACAAAACATGCTGGAGGGATAGGTTCCTGACCCAGAGACTCCCCAGACTCTGAAATAAACTGCCCATACATGTCAAGCAGAGCACCTCTTTGGCCCTCTTCAAAAGGAACCTTGATAACTGGATGGGAGAAAGGAAATATACCCCAGGGATCACGTCAGTCGCCCTGCTAGACAGGGGTCCGGGGAAGTAAATAGTGTGTGAAGAAATAGCCAGGGAATTGTTATGACTAGGCTCGTATAGGCCCTAGGGCCAATAGCCTAGTACCAACCTATGAACCTATGAACCTATAAACTAATTGGCCTGTAACTGTAAATGGCTGAGCAACATTGACATTTTGGAAGAGATATAACTATAGGTTCCTTCCAGACACATGGCAGAAAGCCAAAAATCTTTGAAACAGGCCAGAGAAACAAGGTACCATCTGTGATAGCATTAAAAAATAACTGCTTAGGCCATCAGGGCCTGGTGCTGAATTAAGCTTAGCAGTCTTTAACACTTTAGTGATGGCATCAACTGAGATTACTTGGCATTCACCATTTATGTCAAAAGATGGAAGATGTACAAAACCACTAGCAGGCTGATCATAAAAAAATTCATCAGCAAAATCATTTACTAAAATTAAACAGTATGATTTAGTTACCATACACAGGTGGAACTTTCTTCTGAATGGGCACTGTTTCATCAATGGGAACAAACTGATTTATCAGGTCATAGATATTGTCATAAAAAGTTACCCACCTTTTCTGAATATTCAAACTTTCCATTCTGATCTGCCAGTTCTATGAATGTACACTTGAGTTGACAGCAGAAAATCTGATATAAAGAATTTACTTATAAATCCACAATCCTTGTTACATCTATCTACTACTATGGCAACCTCAAGAATCTTAAAAAAATTATCTGACCTTCCAAGCTAAGGTTCAGTCTGGCAAATGATATCCGGGATTTTATCATCCTTAGGTTCTTCATTTACAGTTTGTTAGTAAATGATTTTGATGCTATCATGAATGAGCAGGTTAATAACTACCAGTCTAAACAACAGTGCATATCAATCTACATCAGGGGCACTAATATCTCTTACAATATTGTTATAGTTATTCAAAAAAACTACAAATATGCCTGACTAACGTAACATCTATATTAGATAATTTATTAAAGTGTCTATAGAAAAGTGCCACTTCCCAGTCAGGGCATACCAAAAGTCCTCCCTGGTATGCAGGATTAATTGAAGTGATGCTACAAGTTGTACAACTCTACTCCCCCTGCCCAACAACCCACATTGGAGCAGTTCTGACCCCAGTGGGATAGTACCAGGGACACTCAAGGAAAAGTGGTTGAGCTAGGGAGCGGATGATCAGCTGAGGGCCTGCAAAGGGGAAGGACAACAGAAAACTCATAAGTTTCTACTATGTTGTTTTATGAAGGTAAGAACTGCAAACATGTTTAATTTGTAATTAGCCAGAAAAGTGTCAAGAGGCAGAAAACACCTGCCATATTGGCAGAAGCTAAAATAAAGCTGGGCAAAGCTCCAAGCTCTGCTATTCCTGCATTCCAATTAAGTTCAGTAAGAAAACATAAAACAGTCTTCATTCAATGTCTTATTTCTATAAACTACTGACATATTTTGCTGTTAGTAGCTATTTCTGATAAATGTTTTAAAAGTGTGTATGTAATTACTCTGCTTATTGATTCATTATTGTGCATCTCATTCTTTTGGGACTGCACTAGTTCTGACCATAATCTACCTTTCCTCCAAATTCTCTCTACCACCCCCCCCCTACTTTAATATTCTCACTCCGAGATCGCAATACAGTGGGGAAAAGGGAATATTCCCTTATCCCCACTGTACTACGATCTCGACAAGAGTTTCCTTAGTTGTACATCAACAGTATACATTGATGTACAACTAATGGTACATGCAAACAGCATTTTTTTTGTTTGTTTGTTTTCTTTAACAAAAGTGCATTTTCGACAAAATGCCCTTTTGCTAAAGTAATTTCAACAAAGTAATTTTCGACAAAGTAATTTCAACAAAACAGATAGGACTCATGTATATATATATATATATATATATATATATATATATATATATATACTCAAAAAGATCCAACCAAGGAGATGATCTGATGGTGTCTTTCCCAAATCAGTACTCATAGGTTCATCGATTAGTACTAGGCTAATTGCCCTTGCAAGCAATTTTAAGCCTAGCCAATTATCTCTTGTGAGACTCCAACTCTGCACCTTGTGTTTGTAAGGCAAACACCTTAACGATTAGGCCACCCTCCCAATCCTCATTCAGTATTAGCCCAAAATTCCAGTAACTCCTAAAATTAACAAAGGTTGCATAATAAAGAACTTATCTGGGTTTTTTCAAGATGTTACCCAAGTAGATGTGATTACTTCTTTATGTTGCATCTACCATAAAAGACACACAGCCCTGTTTACTGGAAAACAATTTGCCAATGTGTGTTTTGTTATCAGAAGAATTGTGCTGCCACACCATACTTTAAATTTTCACTTACTGCTTTGCCTCTGTTTTAGTGATTTTCTTTGCAGTGTTTTTGTGTACACTATGCCCACATCCTGCTTCAATAACATTTATTTTAAGTTCTGTTGTAAAGAGAACATGCAGTCTCCAAGATGCAACTACATTATAAAATCTATAAACCCATCCATAAGATGCTATGAGAATTAATGGCCCTGTTAAAGTATAAAGGCTAAAACATACCCCACAAGGCTTACCTGCAGCTTATGACCCAGATAGCATAACCTGTATAGCCAGAGGCTGGCACAGAATAACCTAACTGAAATTCTTTAAGATGGATTAAGCCTTATCAGTAATACAGTAATAGCAATGTAAACATATGAAAGTAACAAACTAGAAGGAAGGAAGTATATAATTGCTGTTGTAAGAGATTACAATTTAGATTTGTATTTTTTTAGTTCATTGAATGGAAGATTAGTAACCAAAAAGAAATTACTTTGGGGATGACAGCTACAGTAACAATCACTTGATCTGTGCAATTTAATTAAACAGTCTAAAGTTAGATTAATTAGACATTGATTTATTTCAAGCAGGAAGCAGAGTCATATTCCTTCACTCATCGTTCTTATCTCTCATGTTTACAAACCATAAGTTTTTTTTTCAGAAAAGCAACATATTTTATCATTGTTATAGCAGAAAGCTTATACAGCTGTTTTTTTTTTATTACTTCCTTGTTTTTCATATTTTTTCTGAATTATTTAAGGGATATAGCAACTGCTATTAAAATCTGAAAATTATGTCATTATTGTTGTTGACAAAGTATATATGTGCAGGTCACTGTTTGTTGTTGAAATGTTCATATTGGATAGTTTTTCACAGTACTTTTTTAAAGGGCAGTTCCAAGTGATTATTTTAAGGTTGAGATTTCTAAAGAAAAATGCATCACTACAACAGTATGCATTGTAGAATTAATTTTAGATTCACCAAGGTCTCTGCTTTTCCTTGAGATAAGATACATAAGAACAAAGTTGTTTCAATTTATGGCGAAAACCACAAATTTGCCTCCAAACTCTACAGATTAGAGCCTGATGACCTACAGATGTTTTTTTTTTTTTTTTCAAAATGGGGCTGGAAAAGTAAATCAAGTTAAGTTAATACAAAATGCAGAGCTAAAAGGATCAGCAAATAATCAGTTAATATCTTATTAAGAGTTATTTGAAGCAATTGATGAAACTATGAAGAGGGATACATTCCCATTGTTTCTTCTGTAGAGTCAGTTCAATCAAACATAACAACCATGCATTTTGTTTGGCTCACAGAATGTTGAGCAGAACATGCTGAAACACAATTAACTGACTTTTGAAGGAGTAAGGAAATAAAAAATAAGTGCTGCAGCTTATTTTTTCATCCATCTAGTATGAAGAAAAAGCTAAAACAGATGTTTTTTTATCTAGCATCAAAATGTTAAAATGAATGTTCTATACAGTTTGATGAAGTCATTTGTCTCTAAATATACCAATAAAACTGAAATGCCCTACAGATTCTGAAAATCCTTTATAAAAACATATTTGCACTACTTGAAATTCTCCTCCTGGTGTAAGTATCATAGAAACAGCCAACAAGAGTTATGGAGCAATCTATGTAGAGTTAATTTAACTAGTGAAGCAAATGGAAGCAATAGTTTCTTCAAAATTGAAGTATTATCCTTGCATGAAGTTTCAGTCTCAGCCCTAAGACACTGAATTGGATAGAGCACAACATAGCCCATTATCCATTGTACTATGCCCATGAAATGAACATAACTATTATTCTTTTTTATTGTACAGTCCTATGTCCATGTGTGTACTATGCTTAAATTTATATATAGCTACAATTTTAGGCTTGTGTTCCTCCAAAAACCTACTATAAATCTGATTGTTAAAAAAGAGCCTATCTGAAATGAATGATATATCCAATATCCAATAAATATTTTATTGGCCTGGAATAATTTTCACAATAAGGGAGTTTCCACTAACTAACTCGTCTCTGCAGAGGTAAATATTCTATTGGAAAGAACAACTAAAATGTATGATATTTTTACGAGACAGAACAACTACTAACAATTGTGTTTCAGAAATATTGGAAAGTTCTTGCCATATGTGGTAGCAATGACTGTGGCTGCCATTTAGTCTGAATACCAGATGCTTAGAAATTCTACTGAGTTGTATTTTACAAAGAGTAGAACTACAGGGTCATAATGGTGGATAATAACCAATCAGGACTGCAAAATGTGGAACAGTTAATAGTAAAAAAGTCTATAAATTTCTTTAACATAAAAATCAGCCAGTAAGTAACCATGTGATTTAATACTCTAATTATCATGGATAACCAAATTCACCAAATTATACCCCTCTTCACTAATAATCCGAATAGAATCGTGGATCAATTGAACCTGAATTCAATTCTTAAATATATATATATAGACATGTTGCGCTACTACTCTGGATAGGCTTGGCAGTTTTTAAACTTATATGCTATTCTATTGACTGTGTCTCGTCTCTCTAAATATTATTTCATCTGTACTCATTGTTGTCTTGCAAACATATTGTTATGCCCAAGTGTGAAATCTGAAATATTGACCCATCCCATAAACATTTAAGATGCAGAATTCCTGGGGTAAGTAAGCAGCTCAATGAATTCATTAATAAGTAAATAAAGTTCTGAATGCTGAGGAGCATGTATGCACATGCACACCCTTAACTGTAAGCCCTTCCATGGTATAATTGCAATTTCAGATTTTGTTACAACTGTATGTTGATCAGAAATCCAGAATAATTGATTTTTTTCCCATTTAGACAGGAAAATTAAGTTGACTTGAAATGAGGGTGAAAAATAATCCTGAAGAAAGTTCACAGAGAATATAATATTAAACTGCCAAAGTTTATTTTTCCAAAGGTGAGAATAACTGGATCCCAAATAAAATAAGCTCTACAAGACATGATAGTCCATGCAACTCCATCTCTGTGATAACCTATTTGCTTTTAAATTTAAATTTTCACTTGATATAATTAGACATGTCTATATTACTTGATTGAAAGCTAATTCCATAGAATGTCTGTTTATAGAACAAAATACATCGAACATTCACTTCAGCAAATGTTCATGTCAATGCATTGTTTAAACAGGGAAAGGAAGGAGTTTGCCATCATCATAAATTTGCCCTTTTCTCTGTTGTAGTGTGATCTTGTAGTTGGTACATATAGTTGGGGGATGTGGGGGGAATATTTGGGATTGTGGGGGCACAGCCCGACCACATCAGTGGGTTTGAAATACTGCATTGTGTTTGACATTCAGACTACTGGCCAAGTCCTTACTTTCTCCAGGTAAATAATTTGTTGAAGTGAATGTTTGTTGAAGTGAACGTACAAAGTATTTTCTTCGATGAATGGTGATTCTATGGAATTAGCTTTTGATGAGGCAATATAGACCAAATTAAACTAGCCATTTCTCAGTTTTATTTCTGGAAATTGGTTTGCTGCAAGGAAATCCTCAGTTCCAGTTACAATTGAAGGGTGTCTCCAAACAACCTAAATTTATATGACAGTCCTCCAGTTGCTACACTTTCTGTAGTCTAAAGCAAATTGCAGAAAAAGTGCTAGAATTGAGGTTGCTTTTATTCAATACGTAAGGCCTTATTTATAAAGAGGTTGTCACATCTCTCTCACTATAGGCTGCTTTAATAATGCAATATGTATAAACTAATCAGGAAAAGTGAACATTCTAAGGAAAAAAATGATAAATTAAATGGAGTGTTGAATGCTTTCTCATCATCCAATATTTAGGATAAGGAATGAGTCATGAAGAAATTACAAAATATTTTAATAAGTAGATAGGTCCTCATATTATTGGATGTATGCATTTGTATGAAACCACACTGACATAAGAGAATGAGTACAGAAATTTTATTTCAGTTTGCTCATATTGAAATGAAGATCCTGCAGTCTCATTCTGAACTGAGATGGGATCTCTAATAGAAGCAAAATAAATTATCTTCACATTGTTTCCAAACAGTAGAAAGATCCCTCCATATTAGACAGTTTAACAAGTCTTAGCAGGATCCATAATTATATGAGAGCCTACTATGTTATAAAATTAAACAAGGAGACCACCTGTGTTTAGAATTTTAATGATGTCTAAATTCTGAATTGTTTCTTGAACCACATACTTAGGGGTGTCACAATTTTTGATTACTGACTTTAAACATTTTTTATTTATTTAGTTATTTATTTATTTATTTAAATGTGTTTACTAGGGTAGAACACAGATCAAACAATGACCTTCTACAGACTCAGTCTGGGGCATAACATGAGTTATAGTATTAGCAAATGTGAAGCCAGATTTAATTACACCAGTAAAAACAAAAATAACTGTTGAGTGGAAGATCATCAAGCATATACTTTTAGGACTATGGTATCAGAAGGGTTTCTAATTTATAAGTGGTCTCTCTACAACTGGAAAAGCCCTTTTTGCAAATGGTACCACTACACTAGTTGGCAAGACATGAGGTACTTTCCTGTCCTGTTTTCCTTGTAACACTGAAAGTGATTACTAGATGAGGCATGCTTGCCATTTGTGCTGTGAGTTGGGAAAACTTTTAATGAAAGAGTTCCTGCAATTCTTGGGAGGTTTACTATTAGGCAGTTAATAGGCTACCAACCCAGGGCAGTGGCATAGCTGGGGGGGGGGTCCAACCCAGGTGGCACTTTTGGGATTGTTACATTTACCTCACTGTTTTGAACAGTCCCACACATTTACTCACTATTTTGACTAGTCCCATAGCATCCCATCCTGTTTTTCTGGTCTGGTTGCATCATGTCTGTGCTTGCATTGTTGCACAGATGTCATATTCTGCCTGCACGCAATTTTAAAACAGTAATTGCTCATCGCTGTTGACACAGACATTTCCAGTAAGGGGTAACTGCGCTGCTTATTGCTGCTGAGACAGATGCATCAAGTAAGGGGTGTGTGAATTTCTGATCTGCCAAGACATACTTTTCAAGTAAGGGGTGTTTAAGATTTTCTGCTGCTTCTTAATTGCTGCCGATTAGACTTTCCATGTAAGGGTAGGGTGGGGTGTGTGTGTAAAATACCACAGTTAAGTATACCTGGTGGTTAGTGTTACTCAAGCTCAAACCCTGTACCTTATGTACAAGAAGCAAGAGCCCAGATTCTCTACCCCTACTACTACTTCTGATGCAAGCAGTTGAATCCATAGCTCTCAACTGTTCAGATTTCCAGAGAATGTCTGGTATATTTGGCTCATACCTTTGGTCTGTTCCTCTTAAAATGTGTGCTTTTCTGGCAAATCAGTGAGAACTGAATTCACTAAATAAAGATAGCTATTTAAGTTTCATTCTTCCTATCTTTTAGGAAATGCATGGTAACACAAAACATTTTATTCTATCTACTTTCTTAAGATTATACAAGCAATGTTTAAAATGTGTCCCTGGTTTGGGTCCTTTGTCCCCCCCCCCCATAAATGTTGGTGTTTTTTTTGCAGATTTCTTGTGCTGCAAAGTTGAGAGGCATAGTTAATTGTGAAGTGGATTTTACAAGGAGCTGAGAGCTTCAGGGAAAGAGAAGTTTAGTGCTGCATATGCAAAGTTTGTTTTTGTTGTTAGTAGCACAATAGGTAGCATGCTTGCTTTTGATGCAGAAGGCTGTGGGTTCAACTCCCACAGTATGTAGATGGATTGCTGATATTGTACTGTGTTGTACTTTAAAGGGGTGGATGCTGCAGTCCTGAGAATGTCCTCCTTTGGAGAAGATATCTAGTAGCTATGAATCTGTTATCAGTTTGCCATCCATTCCCTATTGCAATATTACTAGCTTAAAATTTTGTTTAGTGTAACATAGGCAATGTATTCTTCAAGGTCAACAGGCACTTTATTTGTAGATGAAACAATGAAATATAAAGTTGTTTGCTAGCACCAACCTTTTCATTAGTTACAGATCTCTTTAATGTGGAATTATTTAGATGACTTCTACTTCTGCAGAGATTGCACATATTTACTGATATTGGTGGATTTTAATGACAGAAGTTTGAGTAGACTTTTATTATGGAAATGTTCTGAATTGAACAGTTTTGTCATTATTGGTTCATACATTTTGTTGCATTGCTTACTGGAAAAATGTTCAAAACAATAAATTTTAAACATGTTCTAACAAGTGTGCTGTATTATACAAGGAATATAATTTAATACAATCAGGAAGATGAATCAAATAACATGTATTTTGCATGGTCCTAAATAAGTGTGCAAGGGACCTTTGATTTGAAAACAGCCCAAAGGTAAACTTTATCCACTTCTGGCCAGATGCATTTGCACTGAATGTGGGTTTCAGTGCTGTTTCAATGAATGTGAGTTTCAAAGGCAGTGAAGTTTTAATGCAAAGTTTTGTTTCATTGTGACACTGCATTGCTTTGTGTAACAGATGTCTATCAGTGTTTGTACTATAAAATTTAAATAAAAGTTTTAAATGAAATCCAAATAATCATTGTAGAAGTGAAGTATAAAGCAATATGCATATTAGTGTTTATGGTAAATGGGGAGAAATAGCCAAGTAATGGGACACTGAAATGGCTGCAGGGGGGAGGTCTGTGTATGGGGGGACCCATCTGACCATGATTTTGTGAGGGGGTGACAAACTCAAAGACAGACCTAGGCAGCACAAAATCTAGCTACACCACTGAGCCAGGGGGAAATTGAACAACTTAGTCCAGTTTCCCATTGCCTCAAAGCACTGACTAGATAAATAACTTTGTCAAGGTCACACAAGAGATAAAATGATGCCTAGGGAGTTAAACCCTGTACCACTGGAAACATCTTATTAACAACTTTGCCTGCACTGTTAGGACAAAGGCTATCTAAACATTTCCAAAGTCATAATGTAATGAATGTACATTCCACAAACTAAGTTGCATATATAACTTGGCAAGTTGCATGTATGTTTGATATTTAAAACTGAGTGGTTATGTAAACCTTGATTCTAGATTATTGTCATTGTTGAAGTGACACCTAGACTCCATGTGCAAAATGGGAAAAGAGATTGTGGATGGGTGGATGGTTTCTAGTTGAAATTTTTAAGAAAAGTGTCATTATTTACTTCCTGTCTTGTATTCATTATTTTGTTGCCACTTATATTCACACTTCAGGTATTTCAGTATTTGGACTGTCTAAGGCTCATCCAGTTGAGTGTAAGATAGTGAAGAAATCTAACATCATCAAAAATGTGTGTAACCTACTGAAAACATTACAGAACGTCACTCATTTGTTATGCAGTGAAAATTTTCTATTGTTCATACCAACTTTGAGTTGGCATTAGCAGTATTGAGACATACAGCTAATTTCAAGAGAGTAACAATTTCTTTTTCTACAACTTACACCTGCTACATGCTTTAGAGTAGGCATTCTGGGTAGTATATAGGTCTTCTCTTGTACAGCTATTGTATCATATGTTGGTAAATATTCCTTTTAGTAAAATACTTATACAATGGAAGTTTTACAGTATGAAGTCTGAGTAAAATGAATGTCCTTAGTAATAGATTTATATTGCATCCATACACAAGTAAGGCATGCTAGTGTGGTCATATGGATTTGAACCATTACACATTACAGCACTGTACACTTATATTGAGATTCTACCTGCTGTACCACATATAGTGCTAAGTAAAACAAAAAGCAAAATAATAGTTTATTTTTGCCTTAAGTAGTCATCTTGCAATGTTATGATGTTAACATATACATGTTATGTATACAGGTATGCACCAGACCCTAATCTCTATTATGCCTGTGGTTTACTTTGAGTGTACACAGACAGAATAATATTCATGTCTGCTATATGTCAGTAGTTTTTTTGTGACCTCAGCACAATCATGCAGAAGTCTGATTCAAATGATGTACAGGTGTCGAACAGGTGGACAGTTATGGGCATCATTGTGTGGTGTATAACTTCTGATGTATGCACTCAAAGGCATGAAAACATTTGCAATGTAAATCAGTGTGCAAGATGGACTTGTACATATTGCTAATGACATTGACCATCAAATGACTTTTGACTGTGGTATTGTCATGTCTAGTCAGCAGTACTCCATGATAAAAAGTGTGCAAACCTCTGGTGATTGTGTAGCAACATCAAATACCACAAGTGCTTGAAAACAACCTGCTGAATGCAATGCCAGTCCTCAAAAGAGAGGAAAAGCACTGAGCTGTGAATGGGACGAGGGAGGTTTTAGACATAGATTTATATTCCGTCATCCCACATTCCATTGGGGAGGAATGGTTTGGTGGTTATTTGTTTTCTAAGGGAATACCCCAGGGCAAAATCAATATGTATGAACAGATTTTGCATATGGTGCTGAAAAGCAACTTTATCTTGTTCGATAATCAGTATTATTTACAAACACAAGGGGTTGCTATGGGTTCAGCATGTGGGGGTCTGTACGCCAATATCATCATGTTGGAATGGGGAAAACGTACTTTGAAACAATCAACATATTTCCGATTCTGTAATACTTACATGAGGTATTTGGATGACATGTTTATTTTATGGGAAGGCCCCAGAGACCAAATTGTTGAATTCATTAACTATATTAACAACTCAACCCCTTTTTTGAGGTTCACATATAGTGTTAATGCATGTGAAATGTCCTATCTTGATGTTCTGTTTAAGAAAGATCTGGAACAACAGACATTTGTGGCTGACATTTTCAGAAAAGAAACCTATTTCCAATAGTTTTCCGCATTTCAACAGCTGCCACCCATTTACTCAGAAACGTGCAGTTATTAAAGGGCAATTTGTGTGTGCAGCACGCATGGTGACAACTTGGACAAGTTTTACTAGGGAACGCCTTAACTTGAAGGAAATGTTCTTGAGAAGAGGTTACCTCCCCAATTTAATTCACAATATCATGTAGGAGGTTAGTTAGAAAAGATAATGTGGGTATTTTGCACCAATTTTGAGCATCCCTAATACTGACCATCCCAATTTGACTAGGTTGAATACAACTGAAACAGTCACGGACACTGTTGTGAATAACCAAACAATTGTCCATAACCAGGAAACATATAGGGGGCACCATTCCTCTGAGTCTGAAGTAACTAATTACCACACAAGTTTTTCAACTGTCTTCTCAAATGACACATACACCATTAAAGATATTCTGTGTAAGAACTAGAATTTGTTGAGTAGTGACAGAGAATTTTTTAAAATCTTAGGAGAAAAACCTGTGTGTGCTTTCAAGAAGAGCCCTAACTTGAAGAACATTTTCGAATGTAATAGTGATGGAATCTATAGGAAGGTTCAGATGATTAAGTGTGGGGCATGTAAATTTTACCCTTTCATTTTGGAAGTCAGTGAATGTGAAATTAATAGAACGAAAATATAAATACCTGAGAGGTGTAGTTGTTTAACTGAAAGAATAGTCTATTGTGCTATATGTTCCTTTTCCCCATGTTTTTATGTGGGGAAGATGGAACGTAAGTTTAAAAATGGGATCAGCGAGCACTTTAGGAATATAAAGGATGCTAGTGAAGTGAATGCACTTGCTAGACACATTAGTGAATACAACAATCACCAGTTTAAATTTATAGTACTTGAAGTCCAGAAAATACATAATAGGGGGGCAGCCTGGCCATATTTTCTCGAAAAAGCTGAGTTGCTATGGCAATTACGACTTAATGCTATCCACTAGCCAGGCTTAAATGACAGCCTTTCCATAAGCAGTCTGCTTAAATTGAGGGCTCTTGATAGGTGAACCATTCCCTTAAGATATGGATTTGGTACAAAAATAATTTTTATAAATGGTCTTCATACCTGTTGTATGTATATGTAACTCTGTCCCACTTAAACCCTCCTAAAACTAGTGACATTTGGAGGAAAGGTGGTGAATTATACGTAATGAATAATGACAACAATTAAGAGTTATAAATATCATTTACCTCAGAAAATGTGTATGAATTCATATGCTCTGAGTCTGTCAATGTGTCAGGTTAATAGCACCGATAATTTAACTGTGTCCCTGATGTTGCTATGCCGTGTTCCTGATTCAGTTTGTATTTTTCCCCAATTGTATGAGAGGTCTGATAGGGACAGAAAGCAGATATTCCACTGACAACCTTAGAAAGATGATAGAATATTAGGTATGCAGTAGCATGACTCGGCTGAAGGATGTGGGTTCCAAAACCCAATTATTTGTTTGTATTGAAGAGTGTCAGTTCCCATGTATTAGCCAGATGGGTGCAGATTGTAAGAGGAACACACCAATAATATGAGTCAAACTTTGGACAGGCCACGGATTCTGTACAGTCAAATGGCATGCTGTCGCCTAATGGGCAGCCATTCCCGATACTGTAGGCATGTAATCCGATGTATCTACGAATATCGTAGTCCTCACTCCCACCCAGGGGTGTGAGTGTCAGATGTAAACACCAAATGCAGTGCATTTGCAAGTGTGGGAGCAAGTGGGTGTAAGCCTGTTTGGCCGCCAGTATGTGAGTATTACACTGGTAAAGCAATGCAGAGGCTAACTGAGTATAAGAAACTGTAACCAGAGGTTAGCACTGCTTAGCAATGCAAAAACCCACACACACCCACTCACAACTGCTTTAATGTGCCTTAATCACTCTGTATCCAATGGCCTTGTTCTGCCCTGCAACAAAATAAACGGCCTCTGCAAGGTACGAAACCAGGACCCTGCACACACAGCTATTGTGATTTACCACTAATATATTTTTTATTGTCACCAGGAACAATACATGTTTTGCAACTGGGTGTATTTGCGCAGATTCTGGAATTATCCTATGCCATATTCATAAGTATATACTCCTTCCTGACTTTGGCCTGTTTAGTATTCACAACCACAATATTTCCAAAAGTATGAATCATTAGTCTGGCATGCAAAACTCAAAAGCAAATTCAAAATATACTCACGTCAGAGGACAAGTTGAGCCAGTTTAAAATAATCTAGATTTTTTAAAAATTTTAAGTGCTTTCAGCTTTTTACATCCATTGACCTCTTTAGAACTGTTTAAAAATAGGAATCATCTGTTTTTTAACTTTTAAATACATTTTGTAGTCACATAGTTAAGAAAATGTTTCAGCTGACTTCAATATGCATTTTAAATGGTGGATGCCTACTTTTTTTTTGTTTTGCCAAGATAGATATGTTTACTGGTGTGTGTACTTACATCTGTCCTTAATTCACAGAAGCCCTACTTTGATGTGCAACCCTGGGTGCAACTTTCTTTTGGAATCTGACCATAAAAAAGTTGTTCTCTCCTTATTCTTTCTTATTTATCATACTTTCTTTGTTTCTTAACTTGATATAATCTTTAACAGAAAAAAGTGCAGATGATTAATTATTTATGTATTACTGTTTTCATTTTTATATTGAATCCATTAAGGTAGTTGTTTTTTTTGTCAGTAGAGAAAGGGAAGCAGGAATAAAGAAATATGAATTATTTTTCTGATTAATCATAAGTAAAGTCTTCTCTCTGTAAGTGATACTGCTGTAGGTTAAAATACAGTGGATGTTTAAATGCCAATGGAGCTGATATGGTTAAACTCTGAATCTTTTGTGAGTTCAGCACAGATTGTGGCCTTGCCGTAAATTGAAATTATGCCAGAGCCTGAAATGCACCTTTATGACAGAATACTACACCTCTGCAATAGAAGATGCAGTTCTGTTTGTCAGTCTGACAGGTTACAAAGTAACAGACAACAGTTCAATTAATATAATGTCCAGGTTCTTGCAGAATGCCCATAATTTTGCCTCATTTTTGTCTGTTCCTCACAAAATGTGTGTATGTTTTTTGGCAAATAATTGAGGACAGATTCATTAATAATGACAGACATTTCAGTTTTAGACTTCAAAATTGATGATAATTTGAAACCTTTTATTCTATCAACTTTCTAAGTTCATAAGAGCAATATTTAAAATTGTCCTTATTTTTGGGCCCTTACCTCCCCCCCCCATTATTTTTTGCTTTGTCCAAATTTCTTGTACTAGAGGTAGACAGGCATGACACAGGGGTACTTATGCATGCATATATGTGTTTTGCATGGGGTATAGAATGTTGCGGCGTAGCTTTATAATGTTATTTAATAATAAAAGTGAAAGAAAATTCACAAAGTGGTAAGAGGTATTATAATTCAAATGTTGAAAAAGATGCCTATCCTCTAACATTTAAAAGACTCAGTATAATTGATATGAACAATATGTCAAAGTCATCATTTATCATTACTGTAAACATCGGGGCTACCAGTATAATCTACATAATTACATTTTTGCATGAAGCTGGAATAGAATACATGGGTAGATTGCAAGCTGCTGTAATCTTTATCACTAGTAGTAAGCAATCTGTTTTTTCCATTTATTTATTTACTGAAGCACAAGTCATATCATATCCAGTTCTGACAACTTGCTCACTCTCCAAGCAGCATCCGTACCCCATATTTTCTAAATCACAACATTTGACATTGTGCAAATGTTAAAATGAGATACAATGCTTCTGTCATTGTAGTGATATGTATGTCAAAAATGTAAGGTCAGCAAATGAGACTCATATTGCACTACTTTGAGTACATTACTGATACCTGGCAACTACAGGTGAATAACACAGTATGCATAAAATATGACAGTGGATTATGAAATGTAATGTAGTTCAAGAACTGTATACATTCAAAAATATATATAATTGCACAGGAAAAGCTTTTGGAAAATGATTGTCCTTACAAATACTACATATAACAAGCATATATTTACATGCATGTACTCTTAGGCATCAGCTATGACAACAGAAACTATATAAACCCCCTCCTATGTTCCTTGCATTAATTACATTTTTTTTTTTCTCTCTTAGGTCTCATCTGCAAGGGGTTCTGTCCAACAGAACCCCAGTTTCTTAATGTTTTACAAAAGCAAATGAGCACAGATAGATAGATAGATAGATAGATGGATAGATAGATAGATAGATAGATAGATAGATAGATAGATAGATAGATAGATAGATAGATAGATAGATAGATAGATAGATAGATAGATAGACAGACAGATAGATAGATAGATAGATAGATAGATAATAGATAGATAGATAGATAGATAGATAGATAGATAGATAGATAGATAGATAGATAGATAGATAGATAGATAATAGATAGATAGAAAGATAGATAGATAGATAGATAGATAGACAGATAGACAGATAGACAGACACACAGATAGATAAACTGTTTTGGCAAAAAGCATAGACAATATTTGATTTACCACATAGATATTTTGTGTATTTATAAGCCCAGCATAAACATGAAGTAACAGTTTGGGAATAGTAGTTTCAAGCTGTTTTAGAAACGCTAACAACATGAAATGTTGCACTTGGAGATAATGAGACACACACAGATATATAAAAAGGCTAAATTCATTGTAGAGTATTACAGCCTCATGTCTATAGAACTTGTCAAAACTGAGCTTCCATATGGAAACTGAAACTGGCTCACTACTGTAATTCTGAAACTCATAAGGGCAAGCCCCCTAAATATAGAAAAATAACTATGAAAATACAAGAGAACTATGGATGTTGAATATCACTGTTCTCCATTAAAGTTCTGTTTGGAAGGCTAAGCCCCCTGCTCCACTGATAGTGCAAGAAGCCCCCCACATCTCCCTAAATTTATATATACCAGCTCTGAGACTGCCATTATTTGGAACAAAGAAATACTCCTAAGGATGTCCATTAAGGAATTAGTGTATGTAAGCCTCATTTTAACTTATTCAGTCTCGCTATTCTGAGCATGCAGTAGGTGGATTGGACACTCTAAATTAGCCCTAGGTGTGAGTGTGTGCATGTGTGTTTGCCTTCTGTGGAAGGTTGGGCGCCGGGCTGGCAACTTGACACCGTAAAACTCTACTGCCAATCATGAGCAGACAGATGATCCGCTGTGGCGACCCCTAACTGGGAAAAGCCGAAAGAAGAAGAAGTCTCGCTATTCTGGAAGTCACACTAATTAGTCATGTAGCATCAAATAGTTACCATTGAAATTTAGTTTTTTAAAGGAGAAAATCCTTTACACCAACTTGCTTATTATAAAGTGCTTTCAAGATGGCATTTCCATGTTAGAAAAGGTGTCATACTTGATAATGTCTGTCACAATAAGATTATCTGCCATGGATTTCATTGGCTTCTGAAAGAAAGGATTTATTACTTCATGTAGCACTTGTTATACTTTTTGAGTACTGAACACAATTCAAGATATTCTCAGATATACAGACTGCATAGATATGCCCCTGGATTCAGCAAGCCCTGCACAGTGTGCAGGACTAGTGCAGGAGCTCCAGCAGCAATATGTCTGCCATGCGATCCAGGAATAAGCTGTAGGGATGTGCATGAGTGCTCCTGCAATAGTCTTGCATGGACTCAGCCCCTGTATGCAAATTACCCCATTTGCAGGAGAAATCCATGCAAATGAGGTGAATTTGTGATCCAGGAAGCTGGAAACTGGCCATGCAGGATTAGTGTAATCTGCAGAAATGTACTCCGCCAGTAACGGTGTACATTTCTGCAAACTACAAAATGGAGGCATGACAGCTCTAAATAAAGGGTGGATATTATGTAGAAAACATGCCAATGGCCAAATATAAGGCCACTGACATGGAAAACAGTTGCAAAAATAAAAAAATCAACTTTTATTTTTTTTAGCTGATCTCGGCTGTTTAAGCATAGGGCAGCAGCAAGTAAATGGGATCAGGCGAAAAAAAATACCTAAAATAAGCATTCTAACCAAAATCACTATTTTGCCATTATACTCAATGGCAGACAGAAGACAACATGGCCAGTGAATAGTGGTTGCTAAGGGGGGAGGATCAGTGTGGGACATGTAACTATGCATCGGCAGGCAGTCCTGCAAATGAGGGGAATGACACTGAATCCCAGATTTCCCCCGCATGCTAGTCAGCACCCTACAGTGTAAGAGCAGGAATAGCCTGGTGCAAGCCTAGGAATTAGCTGACATCATAGGGGAGGTGTGTCAGTGTATTGGAGCCCTGTGGCTCAGGTTTGCCCTTAGCTTAGCAGAGCTAAGCAAGGGGGTGTGTCTGAGGCTGCCTAGCACTCTTTACATTACCTAAGCGGGTGTGCATGATGCGCACTGGGTTTTAAAGGAAAAAAAAAGTAAACCAGGAAATAGCAGCTCTGTGCACAGTTATGCACTGTATTTGCACGGTACACCCTCAAGCTTAAACAGGAAGACAATGGGAAGGGAAAACAGAGTAGGAAGGTAATCTAGGAGAACTAGCATAGCTGGCAGGCGAAATGTTTCAGAATCAGCCAATTACACAGGCAGCCGATCAGCCCAGCCCAGAATACTACTATAAGCTATGCAAACAACTTTCCCTTTGTTTTTTCCTACATACTGTACACCACCAGGGTATACAAGTGGGGAACTTTTAACAAACAAAAACAAGAAAATGATAGTGGCTGCAGCAGCGATCAGACATCAACATGTGGAAGAGGCTGAGGGTGGTGAGGATGAGAATGCTGTCGACTAATGCTGTTGACCACAGTGAGGAGACAGAGAGAAGGGTGTATAGACCCAGGGTAATCTATTAGGGGGTACATGAGCTGGAGATAGTGAAGGGCTATAGGGTGGATAGGGACCTCCTACAGCAAATTGTTGAGTTGTGCCGGCCACACCTGACATACAGAACTAACAGAGGGGAACCCATCCCAGTGGATACCGAGATATGTGTAGGCCTTATGAATACTAGCCACAGGTACCTCCCAAAGCCCAACTGGGGATATCATGGGGATCTCACAGGCATCAGCATCCAGGGTATTCCACCAGTTCCTGAAGGCCATGTCAGCACATGCCAGTGAGCACGTATATTTCCTCAATACTTGTGAAATGTTGGCCAGCAATATGTGTCTCTTCCACCAAATAGCAGAATACCCTGAGGCAGTGGGTGCTATAGACTGCATGCACATACACATCAAAGCACCACCCGGTGAGCAGGGTAGGGTCTACATCAACTGCAAGGGCTTCCCCTCCATCAACTGCCAGGTTGTGTGCGATGCCCAGGGAATTATAATGAATGTGTGTGCCAGCTACCCTGGAAGCTATCATGATTCCCACATCTAGCATCTGACACAACTGTACCAGAGATTTGCCAATGGGGACATCCCTTATGGTCACCTAGTGGGGGATGCTAGTTAAGCATTGGAGCTGTGGCTGATGACACCCATCAGAAATGCACACACACCAGAACAAGAATTCCATAATGAGGCACATGCACAGACCAGAATCATAATAGAGCATTTGTTTTGGATGCTCAAGTCACAGTTCTGGTGCCTGGACACATCCAGTGGAGCCTTGCAATACTCACCAGCTACATGTACCCAAATTGTTATCGTGTGTGCCATGCTACACAATATGATCCTGTGGAAACAGCTGCAGCAGGAATAGCATGGGGCAGGGCCACACAGCCCCCACCAATGCCAAGGCCTGCACAGGCACAGAGTGACTCAGAAGAGGAACAACCTGTGCCTACCCCAGTAGGCAGATGGAGGCAAGCCCATTAGGCCCTGGCCTTGGCAAAGAGGCAACGCATAGCACATACACTGACACAGTAGAGACTCTCTGACTCGTACATACAGTAAAAGAGATGCCAAACATGACACTGCCTGTGCTCAACCATGTATAGGGAGTGTACTATTTGCTTCCAACATAGGCAGCCCCTAGCACCATCCTCAATATTGGCACACCCACAAGGTAAGTCACTCTCCTTACCAATTGTCGATTGGAGTAGTATGTGTTGTTACTTGTATTTACCGTATGGATGTGAGCATGCAAGGGAATCGGGTGGCTGAATGGGATGCCAGCAGATAGTAGATACCTATAGTAGCAACATGAGATCTGTAACAAATACTGGTGTTACCATAGTAGCCATTACTACACATGGTAGCAAAACCCACCGCAGGAAATGTGCTGGGCCACATGTGTGTCCATATGACACGCACATGCCAGTCAGGGAGGTTCACATACCCAACAACAGTCTAAGCCAGCAGGACAGGTGTAGACAAACACAAACAAAGGCTGTGCCTAGGCCTCTGAATGATGCCTATGGGTAACCCCCCCCAGGCCTACACAGACAGACTACATCAGGTTAGGCAGTGGGATGTTAGTTCTGAAGGGTAGGAAGTCAGAAACTAATATGTAGGGCAATCAAACCTATGAACTGTATAGTACACTGATATGCTTCTCATCAGCATGATAGGTTAGAATACAGAATGAAATGGAGTACCTGACATACCAGTACAGTCATAGCAAATGTATTCAAGTGTCAGGTGTGCCCCCCCAATCCTATGTAGAAATGTAGAAACAGCCAAGTGTGCCCCCCATCCTGTGTAGAAATGTAGAAATAGTCAGGTGTGTCCCCCCAATCCTGTGTAGAAATGTAGAAATAGTCAGGTGTGCCCCACAATCCTGTGTATAAATGTAGAAACAGTCAGGTGTGCTCCCCAATCCTATGTAGAAATGTACAAATAGTCAAGTGTGCCCCTCCAATTCTGTGTATAAATGTAGAAACAGTCAGGTTTGCCCCCTCCTCCAATCCTGCGTAGAAATGTAGTAACAGTCAGGTGTGCCCCCCTCCCCCAATCCTGTGTAGAAATGTAGAAACAGTCAGGTGTGCCCCCCCGAACATTACTTAGAAATGTAGTAACAGTCAGGTGTGCCCCCCCCAATCCTATTTAAAAATGTAGTAACAGTCTGGTGTGCCCCACCAATCCGATGTACACAGGTTTTAACAATCAAGTGTGCCCCCGCCAACTCCTATGTAAAAATGTAGTAACATGTATGTGAAGGTATAATATCAGTGGAGCACAGATGTCCAGAGGTAGTCAAGGTAGCAGGATAGACAGTAGCATTTGTACAGTATGCAGGTATGTGTGTGTTAGGTTGGTGTGTGTTTCATATTGTGTGAGGATGGTCAGTATGTATCCATGTTGAGGTATGACCTGGTGGCCATTGCCCACTACTGCTGATGACAGGTCCAAGTCCTCACAACTGCAGTGGCAAAGACAATTTCCACCAGTATAACACATGCTATCAGTAAACCATTGCAAATGCATGGTGTTAATATGTGTCACCATCTGAAAGATTGATATGGCATGGATGTTGGGTTAGACATACAAGCAGTACACAGGGGAAAGTATCCCAGACATACATTATATAATGTGAAACTGTGAAATGGACACACCCTTGGAATTTTACATACAGGTATGCATCACATTATCTGGGCCTGTAGTAGGGAATACCGGTGTTGTCTGCCCAACACTTGCAGATCACAAAGGTGATAGGACTGATGTATTGGGAAAAGCTAACTGGAATGCCCCATGCATATCTGTGCATCAGATGCGAGTAGTGTCCATAGCACACATGCACCCAGCTCACCCAGCACCACCCACAGGTACCTCTCTGGTTGTATCCCTGCTGTTGGGAATGGTTACAATATGACCCCTCCTGTATATGGCAATAGTGAAAGAATGCAGCATGCAGTGCAGGTGTCCCATGCAGGTGTGTCCCTAGCTGTAGGTAGCATCCTGCCAACATCCACACCACCTGATCAATACTGATAGAAAGTATTGGCATGAACACCTAGCACACCTACCCTGTCACCCCAGGGGAATATACTGTATGGCGGTCTGGGATTGTAGGACTGACAGAATGCAATGGCCTGCCATAGCTGGGGCCTGCATCACCACCAAATGTCCTACAGGCCTCTGCCAAATGCCTGTGTCTCACACATAACTGCCAATGCATGTTATGTTATGGACACCCAAATAACAATGTAACACACTCCACATAAGCCAGATGCAAGGCCATGTGGACAAATCACAGTAACATGTCCACCATTTCTCACTGCATGAACTGTAGACCAACACGAAAACACAACTGTGATGAGGTGAAAATCTTAAGGAAAGTATCAGAGAATGTATGCATAATGTATGGAAGATGATAGAAGAATGGGGGGTGGGGGCATGGGCAGCATAGAACGTGCAAGGTCCGACAAACAGCCGTGTGTACACACTATCCCTGGCTGCAAACACATGAATGGTTGGCTACAAACCTGCCCATACACCACAATAGGGGTAATGTCCCGACTTATGGACCCTGCCTCTGGGTAACCAGTGTGAATCTGTATAGCTGTGAGGTATTGCCACAGCAAGATAAGGCCATACTGTCATGTTGATGGATGCACAAGTATGGGGTCCTCTGCCAGCACTGTACCAAGGTGCTGAACTGGCTACACAGACCCAGCAGCAAGTGTCTGCAACTCCCCCTCCAGAATGGTACAACTTTCCATGAATTTGTAGGTGTTTGCCCACAATACCGGACACAGCTGCATTCACCTTTGTTCCCCAGGACATCACCGTGAGGAAGAATGACCACCTGACAGTACTTGAGGACATAAAACATCACAGTTTATAACAGTACACATGTCTGAATATCTCTGCTAACACCAGTACCATGTAGCAAAAGCAGCACAGACACTATCACCTACAGTACACACTACCCCTTGCACAGTTTGACCTCATATTGCAAATGATCTACAGATACCCTTCAGAAACAGTTTGCTACCTGTAAGTGTACAACACAAAGGTCTGCACTGGAGTACAAACTACCTAGAATGGATCCACACATTCAGTACAGAAGGGCATACTGGGCATGCTCACACACTTAAATGAAGCCCATGTCTGCAAACAACAGTGGACTATGCATATCTGACAGTTGCAGATGTTAGTGCATACACTCCTCAGTTTGCACCAGTCTTGCTTTGCACACACATTGGATAAGAATACAGACATATATCCAAGGGCAACACACTATAATATGCCAAAAGTAGACATACATAGATGTGTGGAAGATAGTGACTGCGACAAAGAGCCATCCATCATGAGGCCTTTCCCACCCAGCACACAGCCAAATGGCTACAACCACATGATGTGTAAATGTCACTCACTGTAGAAGTTAGCCACTGGTATCCATCAGCATTACAGTCTATGTGGTGCAAGTGCTAGCTGTGCAACATGACTGTACAAAGCAGTAGTCATCTAGCAGCTGTATACATGTACCTGCAGAATATAGCCCTGCGTGTGTCTGCATGTGGTGTATCAACCTCTAGATGAATGGGTTATGGCCCATGCACACACACTACCCTCCCCATAGCCCTACTATGACAAGCCTGCTGATGTCATTCACTGTGAAATACACCTTTGTGAATACAGTAGCACAGTAATCTCTGTGGCACATCCTAAAACTCCGTAATGCTGTAGTGTGATAAACTAGTTAGGTAGGAATCCTAATCCCAGACATGGCAACTGTGTGTTTATGTGTGTCTCTGTCTGTATAGACAGCAATGCTTTTTAAGCTAGTCACACTCACTACAATTCAAAAGACCTACTTTGCAAGGCTGCTGATGTCATTCACTGTGAACTACACCTTTGTGAAAGTTGTAGCCCAATAATCTCCGTGGTGCATCCTATAACTGCATAATGCTGTCTGTGATAAACTAGTTAGGTAGGACTTGTAATCCCAGACATGGCAACTGTGTGTCAGTGTAGGTAGCAATGCTTTTTAGGCTAGTCACACTCACTACAATTCAAATGCCCCACTTTGACAAGGCTGATGATGTCATTCACTGTGAAATACACCTGTGGGAAAGATGTAGCCCAGTAATCTCCATGGTGTGACCTATAATTGCATAATGCTGTAGTGTAATAAACAGGAAAACTGTGTGTGTTTGTCCCTGTGTAGGCTAGTCACACTCACTACAATTCAAATGCCCTACTTTGGCAAAGCTGCTGATGTCATTCACTGTGAAATATACCTTTAGGAAAAGTGTAGTCAAGTAATCTGTGTGCTGTGCCCTATAACAGCGTAATGCTGTAGTGTGATGTAGTACTATGGTAAGTGGGGATGCTTGTGTGTGTGTTTCTATGTCTGTTTAGGGAGCAATGCTTTTTAAGCTAGTCACACTCATTACAATTCAAATGCACTACTTTGGCAAGCCTGCTAATGTCATTCACTGTGGAATACAATGTCATATAACAGCATAATGCTGTAGTGTGATATAGTACTTTGATAGGGGTTCTATTCCCACACATGGCAAGTGTGGATGTTTATGTGTGTCTTTCCATGTCTGTGTAGGGAGCAATGCTTTTTAGGCTAGTCACACTCACTACAATTCAAATACCCTACTTTAGCAAGCCTATTGATGTCATTCACTGTAAAATACACCTTTGGGGATGGAGTACTCTAGTAATCACCATGGCGTGTACTATAACCGCGTAATGCTGTAGTGAAATAAATGAGTCAGGTGGAATGGAAGCCACACACTTCAGTATCACTACATACCTATGTAGAGGTCTAGTCCCAGTGTTGCCAAGTAAGAATGTGCATGTATGTGGATGGGTCTACATCAGGTTGCAGATTATACACTCCAGTGGGTCACCTGTCCATGTGGCACAGGTAATAACTGTTATACAAACCTGTGATGTGTTCAACTGTACCCCAGATATGTCACAGCCATGGTGTCACCACAAAGCCATACCCCATTGTGGAATATGACTGCAGGCCATCCTTGTGCTGACACATGTACACCTACAACACAAATGGATAACATTATAGAGACCACAATCAACCAGAGTTGCTAACAGCTAAAATGCATCATTGCTGGATGGCTACATTACCTGACATATATGCATTACACTTTACTCCTTACAATACGTTACACTGCAGTACTGTGGTACACTGTAATACATTCTCCATGTGCATCAGAACCATATTAGCCTGTCCCTGTATCAATGGTATGGATGACAGGGATGTGGCACAGGTATCATCATATGCACAGGGTGTGTTGTTAGTTTGCCAGAGGTCGAGAGTGGGCCATACATTTGGCACCATGTGTGTGGTTGAGGGGTGTACTGAGGTGAACTGGGCATGGTGATTTGGTATGTGTAGGTATGAGGTTGCCCTAGGTGTGTTTGCATAGTGTGTGGGTATGCATGGACAGCTGCAGGCCATACCTAGCAGGGTGTGCAGTTCACTGCCTCTGGCCATGGACACATGGACTGTGCCTGCCAGGGGTTCCATGGGCAAATCCAGGTACAGGCCTTGATGTGCTACTTTCCCCTGATGATGCAAATGTCTGCTGAAACCAGGTCCCTCCTGGGATTGACAAGGACCATGTGCTCATGGCCTACTGTGGTGTGGTGTGGACATCCCCCCCCGCTGTGCCGGGGCTGGCACTGCCACTACAGGAGCCCCTTGGTGTCCTAGCACATCCATGTTGACTGCCAGCTGTTGTTGTTGCTGGCCTACATCCAGGCAGCCATCACCACACTCCCACCACATGTTCAAGCATGGACAGACCACGGTCAACGATGGTCATCATCTCACCAGACCATCTATCCAAGAACTCAATTAATGCATGGATGGCACCAGTCAGTTCATGGGCGTTGTCACTTGCAGATGTGAGAGCAGCCCTCTGCAGCCTCAGGCCCATTCTGGTGTAATGTTCTATACATGCCTGCACCACCATGACAGCTTGAAACATGTGCCTGCTGGTACCACCTGTGTCACATCTGCCAGGGGCATGATGACCTGCGGCCCTACCACATCTGCCTATGGGGTGCTCTGCCAGACATCTGGCTATGCCTGCTGCAACCAGACACAGTAGGCATGGTTAACACACTTTCCTGTGCACTGCCACCAAATGCCAGCTGTTCCTCCACTATGGACACTGGTGATGGGGTATGTATAGGCAGTGAAACTGTATGCGGGGTTGGGGTGGCTAAAAGGGGGATGTCAAATGATGGTGCTGTTTTGGCTCCTGACAACCCCAACTGTGCCTCAACAGTACTACCATAATTTTCAGTCTCTGTATGGACACCAACATCAGATTGCATGCAGGAGGGACCCTGACCCACTTTACTACCTGTGGGGGAAAACAATAAAAGCACTTGAAAACCTGCACAGCATTGCATAATAGTGCACACACACACACACACACACACACACACACACACACACACACATACACAACCGCAATACCTACCTGTCCGTGACTTTACAGAAAGTCCACTTATATTTCCATGTGTTTCCCGTCCTGCATCACATTTGGTAACATACACACAGTGATACCACTTATTAACATATCAGTCTTCTAAATGCCTAGACAAGTGATCACAACATCCAGACATCATGAGCATAGCCCCTATATGTGTGGGCTACTATGTTCACTCCATAATATCATGCACTGGAGTGTCATGTCTATGTATTGCTCAATGCATGCCAGATATGCTGCTTAATCAGCCTATCATGTGACTGTAATATATGGATACACTGACTGGTGTTGACTAGTGCTTCACCAATGTATCTGTAGTGCTGCATACGTGGGTTGTCGGTCACCTCTCTGCTAAATGTGATAATAAGATTATACCCAGTGTCTACCTTCCCTCTCAATGCCTGTTCCATGCCACAGACCTCATTACACTATCAGCTGTCCTGTGATTACATACACGACAAGTATTCCTGGTGTGTAATGTGGCAGTCCATGTCCATGTACTGCACGGTCCCAAAGGGAGGTACTACTGTATGAACAACCCCACAATCACACATGTGCATACATAGCCACCCACACAAACACACACACATGCACACACGCATCCTACATGTACCAACCTCACTACACTTCACCAGACTGACCCTACAGACAAACTAACTACCCACCAGGATGCACACACACACACACACACACACACACACACACACACACACACACACACACACACATACAGGTGAGGTTGCACAATGATAGTACACACAGTCCTCCTATTACCCTTCTGTCAACATGCATAACATATGGTACACAACAGAATGCAGTGCAGTTATAGTCAATCCATGCTAGCAACAGTATATGTGTGTGATGCATGTGCTGTGTCACTAGGTGATGTCCCTTCCCCTGGATAACACTGCACCCATGTACACAGTATTGCTGTGCACCTGTTATGCACCCTGCCATGTACTGTGCACCACACCTCAAAGGTGTACAATCCATTGCGGAATGTGTAGTACTGTGTCACAGTTATGTCATCTTTAATGCTCACAGCCCCTATGTTTTTCAGCAACACATACCTGGGATGATATGTGGACAGATGTCATTTGTGAATGCCTGATGTCTGACTTACAGCTCTCAACATCAGCGGACCATGTATGACCAATCCAATACTATTACACTGACAACCATCAGAGCATACCATGGCTATGGGGATTGCACATACCCTTATTGATAGGATGTAGCCATCCTTGATCTGCCATGGGACCACATCACCACATATCTTAACAGTGCATGAGCCCAATATGTGACATATGTCCTGTACTTTCACATGCAGTGTCTACGGACTGTGCTAGGTGTGCAGATACTGCCACAATGCTTACACTCCTTGTGGTCATATGTGTGCACACCCTTATCATGACGGTTTGTTACGCCTATTGTTATGTGTACTGTAGCAGTCACTACTCCTGGCAGGGGTATACTAGCATGATCCATCTGCATTTGCCAGTGTATGTTCAGTTTGCCCTACACATTTCCCCGTAATCTACATGATTACAAGGTCTACTCATGTGCACATCCCTTGGTTTTCACACACTGCTGTTACTATTTCTGCGGGGGTAGGGTTATGTCTGTCACAGTTCCTGAACCTGACTATGTGCAGCTACAGCCATTCTTAGCATCCTTAGGATCCCTGCTGCAGTGCACTGGTGTGTCATGCTGACACCCCCACCTTCAGCCTTTTTGCAGATGGTTGACAAGTAAGGCCTACACATGTGTTTCACTTTGCCGTGTCCCATACACTGAACACCACATGTTACAGCCTAGTCCCAGCTGATAATGTAGACAACAGTAATACCTTATGCCATAGTGTAACTCTGCAACAGTTGCCATTGTCCCACAGGTATATACACTGGTGTTGCACTGTATATGGGTGTTGTTCCAAACATGTCCCTACTGTAGGCTATGTCTCCCACCATTATATTACTCCCTGTGGACACATTCCGCAATGACAGGATGTTACTTATCTTGCAGGTGTCTGGCATACCCTTCCAATACCCCATCATGGTCACCACTGTGATGCAGTGCATTTAACAGCAACAATATGTGCACATGTACAGCATGCATTCTGGGTAGGTGTGTTAGATGGCTGCATGGAATATACCATAGCCATTACATGCCTGGTGTATTGGCAAGCATCTACATAAAGCATACTCACCAGCTACATGCTTCTGTCTTGGTGGTATACCGGAGGGACCTACATAAGAGGGTGAGAGACGCAAAGTCAGTGGCCACAGCTGTTGCATTGCTACAGGATGGGTGCAGCATTACAATACATCAACAGTACATGTCCACAATACTACCACATATGCACATCTGTTTATCACTACTATGCAGCAACAAACTATATCCATGACATGTCAGATATGCATGATCTACCTGTTCAGATACGCATGTATATGCAACAGTGGTCTACAGATATGCCCTGTGGCCTTACCTACATGCTCCTTGGCTGGTGTGTGGTTAGCACCCACCTCCACAAAGGTGTCTGGCAGTTGATGGCTATGTGAATGGGCAGGTGCCACGAGGCCGGCTAGGAGCTCCCCCACACGTGTCGGGGGGTGGATGGCTTGCCCCCCCTATGTGGCGAGGTGATCCCCCTTGACTGCAGCAGCATGCCAACGGGCATTGCAAAGCAGGTCAGAACAATGATGCCGGACCTGCTCATAACTGTGGTTGTGCATTCCCACATCATTGCCCCTGTGGACTATGTCATTCCACAGGAAAGTCCACTCCTGCTGATCATGAGCAGCCTGGCCAAACAATATAGGGTAGTGCTATATGAAGTGGTTCACCAGAATGTCATTTTCAGCTGCTGAGTATGCCGGAAGCCTTCCATGGGACATATTCCTAAAAGACACAAAGATGGACACAGGTGTGAGCAAGTCATGCAGCAAGGTTACCACAGTTCTTAATACACATCACTGTTACCCCTCCACCATATCAGCAACAACAAATTGTACACACAACTCAATAGGTATGGCTACAGTATACCTGCCAGTCAGGCAGATATTGTATTGTGACACACTTTGTGCAGTGTGTATGTAGCCATCCTTGCTGGCCTGTTACAGACTATTCACCTGCATGCCATTCTCAGGGCCATTATGGTTCCATATATGCCTGTGGTATGCTTGCTATGTGGTTGCTGCACATCTGACATTCTGTGTTACTGGGGTTATCTATGCATGCTATTGGACATGTTCCGGGATTGTGTAGACTATTACTACTGTCATATTTTCTATAACAGTGACACAATAGCATGTATATGTACTATTGGCCAGCAGAACCACCTCTCTAAACTCATCTGCCCATGTTACCAGGCCACATCAGGTGTGTGACCCACCCTGGGGCCTCCTCATGTACTAGTCCAGCAATACCTTCAGGTGGAACCAACTCGGGGGATGTTGCCCCCCCCCTGGGGGCACATACAGACATGTTCTTGTCCGTTGAGGTCAGGTCCAGGGTCTTTTCCATAACGGGCTCCGCAGACACATGTGGGATGTACTACATCACCTTGAGGCACCCAGTACACATTCACAGGACCCACATGCTCTTCCTGCTCAGTCTCCAAGCCAGGCACCTTCCGGACATGGACTGCTGTTGTGAGTAGCAGTGGGTGGGAGGCTTGTTTCCATTGTGTCCATATTGGGGCCCATGGGGCATCCACATCACAGACCACACACACCATCCAGGGAGTTTACCCACCATTTGTGTCACATACCACCCCTGTAGGCTGTCCTCTATATCTACCAACCCTGATCACCTCCACAACTATACCTGCCATACTTCCCCATATTCCCATTCCATACTTCACAGACAAGGGTAATGTGGTCCCAACAAGGGGTTTAGATGTGACATACCCATCCATGTTGCACACCCTGACAGCTGTAGATATCTGTGTGTATTGTTATGTGTGCTGTTTCCTCGCACATAGCCTGCAGCACTGTGGTGGTAATATAGGGGACGTGTATTTACATACATATATGTTTGTGTGTGTGTTTGTATATACATGTGTCCATCATTATGGCATTACTTCCACCACCAGCTATTGGCCACAGTACATACTTTCCATTACACAACACACACTATGATGGCTTACATCTTATCAGTCAGTGCTGCTCTGCATGGTTGTGGGGTATGGCCCACTACCCACAGGACAAACTCTATTGTCCTTAGCAGTTGTTCAGCTGAACATCATTACAACAACACCTGAAGGCACATATAAATCATTCCACATCATCTATCCCATTATTATGGACCAAGTACTATGGTCAATTGCCTGCATATATACTTCACATACCTGTTCTGGGAATGAAGTCTCTTCTGGATGGTTTGCTTAATGGTGTTTTTATTGTTTGTTTGCTTGTTTGTTTGTGCCTTACATGCACTCTCTCTTTCTCTCTCTCTCTCTCTCTGTCTCGGTCTCTCTCTTGAGATTTTGCAGCTTGATTTTGTAGGTTGGATTGTGACATGTGATGGTGATGGCCTCTGTATCTCATCATCATCATCCAATCAGCATCTGCATGCTGCATGCTGTAGTACTTCACTTTTCACTTACCACTCAACAACACCTACTACTACCCACTCCTACATCATCCATGGTCCTTTACCTTTCCCTGTATGGTGGGACATCCTCCCTGTGTGTGGGCAGCAGCAGTGTGACAGAAGGAGTAGCAACACACAACCAAGGGTGATCATTTATTCTGTAAACACAACACTTCTTCCTCTGACATCCATCTAGCCTTCAAGGAGTGTGAAGAACCAACCATAGGACACTTTTTATATATACTAACATAACAATTGGATATAATTGGTTAATTACTTAAAAAAAAAAATCAAGTTAATTAAATACAAAAAAAAAATATATAACTAAAATAATACCTCAGTTCATTTTTCTTCATTTAACCCATGAGGGTATAAAATACCAAACTTTAAAATATAAATAGCCTCTTTAAATAATAATTGTTGTTTGAGACTATTAGTATCAAAACAAGAAACATTCACTTTTTCCAACACTGTTCCTTTCAACCCCTCATTTTTACCTTGATGGAATTTTTTGAAATGCATAGCCACAAAGCTTTCCTGTTTATTATTAGCAATGCCTCTAGCATGTTCCATTAATCTGACTTTAAATGCCCTTTTGGTTTCACCAATATAAAATTGGTCACATGGACATTTGAGTGCATAAATAACACCCTCAGAATTACAAGTAAAATGATCCCATGTATTAAAAAATACATTATTCATATGGGGAAACTCTTCACTACAAACTTGCAAGCCTTACATTTACCTCACGTGGAGGTCCCACTCGATAGTATACTATGTTCTAAATGCATAGAAGGCATAGAAAATTTACTCCTAACCAAAAAATGCTGTATATTTTTACCTCTTCTAAAGGAAAACCATAATTTTTCATTTAACCAAACTGGCACATTACTAAGGGAACTGAAATATTACCAATAATGTCTCACCAATCTCATCATTTCAATACTAAAGCACCCATATGTAGTAACAAAATACAAAATGTTACACTGTTTCCTCATCCTATTATTAGGAGAAACAGTATATATTTTATAGGTACTATCCCTTGTCTTTCTACAGCTGCTTTCAAAAAACTTTTTACAGATTTTATCAATCAACTCATTGCTGTAGCCCCTTCGCTTAAACATCTCCACAGTTTTATCCAATTATTTTACAAAATATGCTCATTATTGCATAATCTAGAAATCCTAAGTATTTCACTACAAGGTAAAGCCTCCAGTGTATGGGGAGGGTGACAGCTCTGTTCATCTACATATTGCGTCCCTTCATCAAATTTTCTATTAACTGATGTCTCCAAGTTTTTACCATCCATGATATTCAATACGACATCCAAAAAAGAAATGCTCGTCCCAATTTTGAGACCATCAAATTCCAGAAGAAATCTATTTATATGCAACTCAGAAATACATTTCTCTACCAAAGCCTTGCCACCTTGTACCAAAAATATCAAGTCATCTATAAACTTATAGTATCTTATAACATATTTGCGAAAAAAAATATTCCTATATAGATATTCAGACTCAAAAAGACCCATAGCCAAATTGGCATACATGGGGGCAAAAGCTGCTCCCATGGCAGTCCCTTGTTTTTGTCTATATAGATTATTAAACTCAAAAAAATTATGTGTTAAGCAGAAATGAATGAGTTATATTATGTATTCAATAACCGGACTATTACCTAAAAAGAATTTAACAGCCTCAATTCCAAATTCATGTCTAATATTCGTAAAGAGACTCTACATCGAGTGTAACCCAATACATTTGATCATTCCACTCAACATTTTTAATTTTATCTAAAAAATCAAAAACATCACAAATATAAGAAGGTAAAGTTTTAACTGTAGGTAATAGATAACTATGTAAAAAAAACTATATTATGCAAGAAGTAATTACAGCCTGAAACAATAGGTCTCCCCAGAGGTTGTGTTAAACTTTTGTGTATCTTAGGAAGGCAATAGAATAGGGCCATCCTACAGCCCTCCATATTAAATTTCTTGTTGATATCCATTTCTGAGAAATAACCCAATCTTTCTCCTTTCCTAAGCACTTCAACATATTCAGACATTGAATTACTATACACAGATACATCCGTCTTTTCATAAATGGTACTATCATTCAGATGTTCCTCACACATTGTCAAATACTGTGAATAATGGATTGCAACAAGCCTATCCCCTTTATCTGAAGGTTTAAACACAATCTCCCTTATTTTACTTAACACCTGTAGAGCTTTCCATTCTTTTAGGGACAAACTGTATTGAATATCAGCCTTATGTTTCATAGACTCAGTGTAAGCACTTTCAATAGCAAAATTCAACAAATTTGATAGGTGCGCAGCATCATTATTCAGAACAGGTGGCATAAAACGGCTTTTGTGTGCAACATATTCAGTATCCAGTTTACAATATGCATTACATATACTATCTGAGTTGCAAGTACTTTCCACGGAAGAATCAAGACTATCCATGGACATAACTACATCAGTATTCTCACTTGTATTCTGAAAAAAACTTTTTAAATGAAGTTTCCTACTAAATCTAAAAACATCACATTTAATGTCATGCATACATGTACTTTTAGTTTTATTTGTATATGTTATCGACGTAGTCAATTTATTTTCTGTAATACTACATGATAAAGGCATTGAGATGTTTCAAAATAGTATTATCAGTTTGGGGTTTCAGATATGGCTTTAGTTAGAGTACCAGTTGATTTCATGGGATAGAGTACTAGTTGATTTCATGGGGATAGTTTTAAAAAACAATTTTCTCATGTTTGAAGGTGAAATTTTTCATCAAATTTCAGGAGTAGCAATGGCGGCAAAATGTGCCCCCATTTTTGCCAATTTAGTGTTACTAGATTGGGAAACTGAATTTATTTTAAAAACAGAATATAACAAGAGAATTTTGTCCTACAGTAGATTCCTTGACGATATATTAATTTTGTGGAAAGGGGATGAGCATGAAGCAGTTGAATTTGTGAAATATCTTAATGTAACTACTGATTTTTTGAAGTTTACTAGTACATGGAATAAAAATCATATTAATTATTTAGATATTAGTTTATCGAATAAGGTGGATAGTTTACAAAGTGCAATTTACAGGAAGGCTTCATATTCAAACACACTGTTGGATTTTGACAGTAACCATCCATAACATCAAAAACGTAGTGTAGCTAAAGGACAGATGGTACGACTGTCAAGAATAATTAGCAGTGAAGAAGTCTTCCAAACAGAAATCTACAATCTTATAGGTATGTTCCTGGAAAGGGGTTACCCTTTAAAATTATTGTTGAATATTAAAAAAGAAGTTATTAAGAAAAGGGAACAAACATTTGCACCTATTTTATTGTCTGAATGGCAGCCCAAAGATAAAAAGAAAGATTTGCTGCAAGAGAGTTGTTGTTGTGTCTTACGGCTTTTCCCAGTTAGGGGTCGCCACAGCGGAACTCCGGTCCGCTAATGATTGGCAGTAGATTTTTACGTGCCGAGTTGCCAGCTCTGATGCACAACCTTCAACGAAGGTACACCCATTCATGCATGTCTCCACACAGAAGATGCTCTAGCTGAGAATCGAACAGGACAATGTTTTACTGTGAGGCGACCATGCTACCGCAGCACCACCACCGCAGTATTTGCTGCAAGAGAGTAATATGACTAATGCCATGGTTTTGGAATATAATGATAGTAGTTCCAAGATTGTTAGCATTGTCAATCAATGTTGGGAACTATGTTTCCATGGGGACATGTCAACAATTCTAGGTAAAAAGCCCCAAATAGTTTTTAGTAGGGGGAGAAATATAAAAAATATACTAGAGACTAAAATAAATAAACTAGTATATAAATCTAACATGTCCAAATGTGAGAATTGTAAATTTTGCAGATATATAAATGATGGACCTTACGTTTTTTATTCAGGGCAGTGACATTTCTATTTCATGCCCAGGTAGGGTTAACTGTAACATGACGCATGTCGTGTATGTGGCTACCTGCTTATCCTGTCCCGGCTTCTATGTGGGTAAAACCATTCGTAGACTGAGGAACAGGATATGCGAACATGTAAGGGCTATTAGGAATAAAGACACACATAATGCTCTTTTTATGCACTCGGAAAGATGTATCAGTTTCAAAAAGTTTGTATTTTTTGTGATGGATAGAGTTTTTAAGAATGAACATGGAGATGAAAATGATCTGTTGCTGGAAAGTAAAGAATCTTTATGGCAACTGAAGCTAAATGCTTCTGTGGAACCTGGCTTGAATGATTTTATTTCCATTAAGTCATTTTTGAAAATTAGACATAATCAAATTGCTTGACATGTCTAATTTTCAGTATTTATAAAGTATGCACAATGTATGTATATATATATATGTATATATTTTTTAAAACATTTTTATAGATTCAGTATGCAATTTAATGAAATTTATGATTAGGTAGTTTTTTGATAAAATGTATAAGTTTTGGAGTATTTTTTAAGAACAATAGTGTTTGTGATAAATGTACTGTCTTTTTAAAGGTTTGAGCGCCAAAAAGAGTGGGTAGGTGCTTGTGTAATACAAACAGCATTCTTTAGTATTTAACCTGTTTGGGGAGAAAGTTTGAACAACTCTGAAGATGCCTTTGGATTACTTGGCGAAAGCACTTAGTTGTTTGAATTGCAAGTTTTTCGTATTGCAATAAACGGTTAATTGCACTAGTTTCGGTAATTGTTTTTATTTTTTTCTAAACGTTTGGAGTCAGTCAACCATTAGTTACAGAGCATGAGTACAGTTGTTGTATGCATTGTATAGCACTGGTGTTACAGGTTTTGTGTGTATATACTAGTTTAACTTGGAATGCAGTCTGTCTGCATAGCTGTCAACTGTGGGCCTATTCACTTGATGGCCAGAGGTGTGCCTATTATGTTTTGTCTGTCCACCACACGGGTCTTGTGTCAGATATATCACTGGCAGTGTGCGTTTTGAGTGCTATCAGTACATGGTTACATCAATTTTTGTTTCTAACTTCATATTCCTGTCTAAGGGTATGTTGCAGACTATCCTGTAACACCAACAACTTGCTTAGTGTATGACAACAGTATTTCACATATGGGCCTGTGTTCCAGCCTCTGTCCTCCACCTACATACCAGGCTTTGTACATATGACATGCTGTCAGGGGTTGTTATGGAGTAGGCTGCCAGTATGTCATGCTGCCATTCCTGCCATCAGTCCACTGCTGTTATGGCCCCCACACATATTGTGGGGTTGGGTCCATATATGTGTGGGCATCACCTACACAATACATGTGTGCCCTTATGCACTCCAGAGGCCAGTGTATGTGACAGTGGTATATGGCCCTGTATTATTCAGTCTATGGGGGAGGGGGGTGCACCATAACTAATCTAGGCTGTTACAACATGTGGGGAGTTCAGGGCTAAGCGGCCTTAAGATATCTGGATGTACATTACCATACAATTCACCTTGGATAAATGCAGGCCTACTGCTTCCTGCCATACAGACTGTTCTGTTTGTCATTGTGATTGTGATGTTATGTAACAGATACATCCCATTGTGTCAGCTGAGGTCTTTACCCCCTAGGGATTGGGTACAGAGTGTAGATAGAGGCTGCTGGGCTGCACATCTGTTGATTGATTGGTATCCTGTGGCCCAGTCTGTCTTTACAATTGTACTACTTGAAGGCCTCAGCCTGGACAGCAACATATGTAAACCTTTCCGGACTATTGTATTAATATATCTGTTTCACAGTTGCATTACTCTGTTTATATATATATATATATATATATATATATATATATATATATATATATATGTCATTGTCTAAACAGCTCTATGACATGACACATACAACTGTAATAGTACACAAATAAAACTTTCCCATGTTTGTCCTTTGTTATGTTCCCTTTTATATCTATAGATGTATGTCTGTATATACCTATATATATATATATATATATATATATATATATATATATATATATATATATATATATATATATATATATTGCTGTATATAGACATATAGATGTAGACATATATATCTATAGATGTATGCATATGTAGGTATATATTTTTGTATGTATATATATATATATATATATATATATATATATATATATATATATACATATATAAATATGTTATATCTGTATATATATATATATATATATATATATATATATATATATATATATATATATATACACACACACACATACATCTACATGTTAAAATACATGTCCTGTACTTTTGAAAGACTGGGCTGGATGATATGTTTGTGAAAACATCAGGGTTATGTATATCTGACATGGCTAAGTGGTAAATCACTTTGGCTATGTTGTGCAGGGTCCTGGGTTTGAGCATTAAAAAAGGCCATTTATTTTGTTGCTGGTCAGAACAAGGTCCATTGGATACAGAGTGATTATGGCACTTTTAAGCAGTTTAAGCAGGATTGCCTGGTTTGCGTGAAGGTAAGCACTGCTAACTTCCGGTTACAGTTTCTTATACTGATTTAGCTTCTCAATTGCTTAACCTGTGTAGGCATTACTTATCCCACTCAAACAAGCTTAAACCCTCTTACTGCTACTTAAAAGTGCTTAATCCCACTTACCCCCGTGCTAATTTCTTTAAAAGAAAAGCAAAAAGGGTTGATATGAAAGTGGTGAAAAAGGGGCACAAAGGGGGGAAAGACAGTGAGGAAAATAACTAGTGATGTGCAGAAGGATGTAGGGAGGTCCATAGCTGCCCATTTCTTCTACAGCAACAGCTGTGAATATACACTGAATTTGGAGGTAGATTTGGACACTCAAACCCCTGAGAGAGGGGTGAGGACAACATTAATATGTTGTGATGCCAGTTAGACCAGATTACATTTGTCCAGTGGACATGTGTGAAATGAACAGCTATGTAGGGGGCAATATTTTTTGGGGGGAACAGATTGCCCTTTTCTTTTTTTTGTTCAGGGGAGAATGGGATATTGGGGAGGGATAGTAGGTATATTTGGGGAGGCTGGTTAGGTAGGTTAACAGAAAAGACAAACAAGATGCATACAGGGGTGGTATGTGACACATGTGGCAGGTAAACACCTTGATGGGGAGGGGAGTTATGAAATTGGAAGCTCATGAATCCCCTAGTGGAAACAGTGGGACTGAGATCCCCACCCATGGGCAATCACCATTGCACCTTAAGAGCCCCGAAGGTGGCTGTGCTGGGGGCTGAGTCAGAGATCCAGGCCGACCCTCTAGTTGGGACACATGACCCTCGATCTGGCATAGAAGATCACCAAACTGCTGATTGAGCTCTCTATGCAACATGACCTGGACCTGGTGATGGATGACAGGTTGCTGCCCGCGTCCATTCCCGGGGGGGGGGGCGAGCCCCATCACCTGAGGCAGTTCCACCCGAAGGTGGTGCAGGACGAACAGACGTGGAGGTCCTGGGTTGGGACCCAGATGTGCTGGTGCCCGGTGCCACAGCAAGCTGAGATGGGACAGGTGGGTCCACTGGGACCCACATTCCCATACATGCTATGGTGTTTATGGTGTATCAACATATGTGGGTTAGTAATAGTCAACACATTCCAGGATTAGGTATAACAGCATGCATAGATATTCCCATTAACCCAGACACCAGATATGGCTCAGTTGCATAGCAAACGGAACACATGAATATATGGGACCACAGTGTTAATAACAACAGCATGCAGGTGCATTGATGGCACCATGCCACCAGTGTTGGAGTATTTCAACATAGCACATGCACAGAAACAGATTTAAATAATTATCAACCAATAGGACATATGTCCCAACATAACAGTGGAGTCATCATGCACCATTTGAGGTGGGTATTTAGTGTATTGTTGTAGATATGGTGCAGGGGAGAGAAAGATGTCAATTAACAACTAGTTTATTCCTGTAGTTCACATTACTTTCCTAGTCAGTGCTGTTATCTGTACCTTACAAGTATTACTACACTACCCTATTACCTTAGTTTGGACAGTGATATGGCTGTTGACATCTATATACATGAACTGGTTTTACCTGCAGTATACATCTCTTACCTGGTATACCTATGGTGGAATTGTTTGTTAACGCTAACTGTTTCTACACATACTCCTAGATTCCAGGTTGATGTTATGCACATACCTGTCCATCTCTTTTTGCATAGACAAAAACTGTTTAAAAGGCGAAAGAACACTATAAGAGCCAGCTAAAAACTTGAAATAACGTTTATTGTTGTAAGCGCTTTCGGCAAGGGCTTTGCCTCACCTTCCTCAGACAAAAACTAGAAGCATCAATGAATCTGCCTTTTAAAACCACTGAGTAAACTTATTAATCAATTAGCATTTAATAGAAAGAGTGGTGGATCTTTTTGCACAGACTCTGGACATGTCTTGACCACATGTAGGTGAATTTGGACATATGTAGACTATTGCCCTCTTCAACCTTTAGTGACTTACAACACTCTTATACAGGATTTCCTACACAGTTATATTATGTAGCACAGTGTGGATGACAGTGATCAGTGATACCTTATTATTCAAAACAACTGCAACACTCACAATCCCATACAATACCAGAGTAAACAGTACCAGTACAGGGTATCAAGCTTTTATTTCTCGGCACAGTGTTCATATCTGATGTACCTATGGGAGCAATTTTTTAGCACTACCTGAATGTTGCCACAGAAAGTACCAGATTTCACATTACTATTATGCACATACATCTCACTCTGTTACTGTACACACTCTGGTCACAGCTTGACAACATGGGGGTGTAGATAGGACATACTTGGCTTATTACTCTCATAACAGTTTGGGGAGTTGCTAGAGTGACAGGATTGTTCTTATAGATGTGTGACAATCAGTTGCATTTCTTGTTTGCTGCCTATAAGTCTGGAATCATCCCACTGATTTCCCAGGGGGACAGAGTGACAGGCAGTAGATATGGGACAATTTATTGGACATTCTGGACATATCTGTACAGTTGTGGGGTATGATTCTGTATGCAGACTACTACCACGCCCAGGATTCAAACCATGGCTGTGTGTTCTAAAAATACAACAGTTCACATCTCAGTTGCATGTGCTATTCAGATTGTGTTGTCTGTTGTTTCACTGTTTTCTGTCTATGTGTCCCTCAGTTGTACTAAATGACCTCTGGGGTTTACACCAGTCATATACAGACATTCCTACACATTATATTTATGTTGCACAGTGTGGGTAACACTGCTTAATACAACAGTGGTATTAAGTGATTGCAAAGCTACATTACCATATGATACCAGAGTATACACATGCAGTCCAGCAGTTAGACCTTTACTGTCAGGCTATTATGCTTTTATTTACCTACAAACTATATGAGACTCTTCCTGCCATATTCTCCAGTGTACGCTGCACTTGCCTTAAACAATACAGGTTTTATACTGGCAATTAACTTACTAATACTGTTAGATTTATTTCCTATGACAGTACATGCAAGAGTATTACTAACCTGCCTCGCATTGCAGTCTCTCCAGGCAACATCCATGGGCCTCCTGGTTCACGGCCCACTCACGTGCCACTGTGAAGGACATAAGATGAATATTTAGCCATACCTATCCATAATATACATGAGCCAGAAATTATTAAACAGGTAGTGGAGTGATACTTACACACAGCTGAGACAACCCCTGCCATCTTAGCCTCTTGGATCCACTGATCCAAGAGATCCCCCTTTCAACGCTTCAGGTTGGCATAGTGATGCCTGACCTGCTCACCAGTTCGGGGTATGCCAGTGGTACTGGTGAGATCACGGGCGTGACGGTCCCAGGCTTCCGCCTTATATCAGAAACCCTTTTACTGGCCCTGCAGCAGTCTCTGCTCATGGTCTTTGACAAGGAGTCCTGCCATGACTCTGGACTCCTGGATGCCCCAGCACCTGTGCCCGAAAGTGCACTCCATCTCCCCTTCCTGACAGGGTGCCTGCAAGGGGAAGCTACAACCAGTTATGAGATGTATTCCCGCCTGTTGGATTTAAGTAGGGCTGATTTCCCACACTTTGCCGTGATTGGACAGTTTTGAAAAGGCTAAGCTATGGGCAAACCTGCTTACCTAATGTTGGCAGTGATTAAAGGGGTATATCACTGGTCAAATTGAGTTAGCTGGCCTACACATTGCTTACACCTACTAAGCTGGCCTGTGCAATGCTTAGCTTTGCTTAATATCTACTTTGCATTATATTTGCTTTTTGGCATTGATTTATTATTCATCTTATATATATGTCTGGTTTCCATGATTCATGTGTACGTACACTGTATGGGGTTCTTGTGTTTAATAGGGGACTTCAACACTCTTTTACAATTACACCTCACATCTGGGCTTACTTCTGTACTCCAGTTCACATATTTATGTTATGTAGTAGGTTATAGAACATATGACTGTATACTGATTCCGTTCACATGTTAAGTTTGATTTTACTATAGTGAGGACTTGTTTGGTGATACCTAAGTCTTATGCACTGCTTTGATGGCTTGGTGGTTAACTACTTTGACTGTAATGTATAGAGTCCTGGGTTCAAGACCTGCAAGGCTGTTTATTTTGTTGCTGGGCAGAACAGCAGTTGTTGGATACAGAGTGATTAAGGCACTTTTAAGCACTTGTAAGCAGGTTTGCTCAGGTTTGCGTGAGGGTAAGCTATGCTAACCTTCAGTTAAATAGCTTTACAGAGAGTTAGCTTCCATATTGCTTAATCTGTGTGTGCATTCCTTACCCCCATGCAAATGGGCTTAAACCTACTAAATGGCTGCTTACATATGCTTACTCCCAGTTACTACTGCTTAATAGTGCTTACACTTGTTTACTAGTGCTTACTCCCACTTACACTACACTAATTTAGACAGTAATGTCTAATGGTTCTTGGGAAGGTGGGGGATTTGGAAGCTGTATGGAGTTATCATTCATTACACATTTTACCTTCCATTTGTATCCCTGTTTGCTGTGTACATATACTGCATGGGGCACTTGTGATTATCTGTGGACTTTGCAACATTATGACACTGAGACCTCACATCTGCATTTAATGCAGTACTGCAGTTCACAAATATATGTTATTTAGTAGGTTATGCAACTAAAAATATTGATCATAACGTGATTTGACATGGAAAATGGAATGTGCTGGAACCGAGAATAACTGCTCGTAAGATGAATGCTCTGCCCACTACGCTATTGCTATACTACTTCATTTGCATATATCTTCCTTTTTATCCTCTTCTGCCATTTAAGCTGCATTAACCATAGCTAAGCGATGGGCAAACCAGCGCACCTATGGTTAAATGTAATCTGTTTCATAAAAAAAAAGTATCTTTATATTGTTTGTGTTTACTATTGCTGTTGTACACATGGGGGGATGTTATTGGGGGTATGCGGACACCTATGAGAGGTCTCGCTCATTCTTTTAGGGCTTTCTGCTATTCTTTATTGCAAGGGCATGTATATTTTGAGAGCTCTGCTCTCAGACATGCCCCCTGCGCTTTTACATGCTCCATGTAAGATTAGGAGCTCAGGCAGTGCGCCTTCATTAATATGCATGGCGTACTGCCGTCCTGCTCCTAAATGCCCGCTTTTGTGCAGGACTAAGCTAGTCCTGCATGGAAGAATAGTAAATCTGGGGAATGGTTTATAAAACAATAAAAAGAAAAAGAAAAAGAAAACAACTTCATGTCATATCTGCATAGCCTGTGATGTAATGGAAGTTGTGAGAGAATTGTGTTTGACTGGCACCTGACTGGTAAAGGAAGGCCACTCTAGGGCTTTGAATAAGCATCCTCACTTGTTATTTTGATTTTTGTAGAGTTTTTGTCAAGTTTTAGCTTTTGGTATTTATGTCCTGCATCTGAGAAGTTTTCTTCTTGTTTGTACCAAGCTGAACTGAGGTGGGCTACCAGCCCCAAGTCTGAGTTGAGATGCCAGATGACTAGAGGCTTCTGAGCTTCCAAAAAACCATAAGTTGCCTATTTTTTTGTTTTTTGCTTTTTTATACTATTTACTGCAGTTTTATATTGTCTGCCACCTACTTTTGTACTGTATTTATTTACTGTGTTCTAAACTACACTGTTATACTGCAACTGTCTGCTATGCTATCTCTGTAAAATTGAATTGTATTGCTGTTTTCCCTGTTTAGCAAGCTTTCTTATTGTTTCCACTGTTAAAGTATTTACTGGTATTTTTTCACTGTTTCAAAACTATCTGTCCTGCCTGCTCTGGTTTTCCCAAACTGTTTATGTCATTCTTCAGAGCCTCCTGGCATATTTTCTGCCATTTTAAATGTTTTATTTTTCAGTGTCTCGTTATTTTTCTGCTGTGTTAAATGTTATCTAGTGTTTCCCAATGCTATGATATATATGGTATAGCTATGGTATATATGGTATATATGGTATATATGGTATATGGTATAGCTATTGTAGCTAGTAGCTGTAACATGGTCCAGATCCAGTCCTGCTGCTTCTGGAACTGTTTGTAGTGGTTTGTTTGTTCTGAGCACATTTTCCAGGCCATCTTGGATTGGAATGGACCCATCTGCACTTTTGTAAGAGAATTGTGTTTGATTGGCACCTGGCTGATAAAGGAATGTTGGTCTAGGACTTGGAATAAGCATCCTCATTGGTCCTTTTGAATTTTGTTAGAGATTTTTAAAGTTTTAGCTTTTGGTATTTAGGCCCTGCATCTGAGCAGGTTTCTGATTGTCTGAAAGTCGCACAGCACTGGGCACTATTGTGAAATTGTGTGCCAAAGCTGGACAGTTAAATTCAACAAATTTTACCTTAAAACCCAGGCAGAAATATCCATAAACCGAGCTCATCCATGCTCATTTCTGAAAAGGCATACCTAGTGACAATAGTCTTTAACCTAGCATTATGGACAGTTGGACTACCCTTATTTCTCCTGCCAACCCTGTTGACTTGGGTCTCGTGAGGCAGTGTAGTAATTGCCTCATGTACACAGACAGACCTCTACTAATAGTACAGTCTGGTACAGAGTGCGAGAGATGTATTTACAACAAGAGTTTAGAATCCGTGCTCACTCACTTAACTCATTCACTCCGGAGCAGCTCAAGAAATGCTGCCTGACTACTTCCACCATAGAAACAACAGTGCAGCCTGAGCTCATTTTCAGAGAATCCATTGTAATACCGTACAGAAAACAAATGTTCATAACTCTTTAACCATAAGAGCTATGCTAAAAATGTAAACGCGAAAGTTGTTCAGCAGACACTGACCTTTCTAATGGTATAAATTATGATAGTGTATATGTAACTCATTATTAAATATTTGCCAAGGAATGCTGATACTGTGCATACTTTTTTACCGTTTTGGTACAACAAATTACAATATCTTGGTGAATGTACCACGTAGATCCATACAATTTGTAATTAATTTGTTTGTATAAATGTCAGCTTTAAAATGATACCTTAATTAACTATTATGGTGTGATGATCTGTTACAGAGATATTCACAAAAATATGATTAATATTATATTGCTCATAATTGATAAATAAACAAAGCATAATATCTCATCACCTGTAACAGACATAGACTACATATCAACATACAAGTTGTGTGGCTCAATGTCAGCTTCAAAATGATGCATAATTTGTGTCATCACCATGCTCCCTTGTAAAGATAAAGGCATAATAATAAAAAATATTGCAAATGTATAATTTTCATAATCCTACAAGACTAAATAAACTGTGATATCTGTACATGTGTACACTATACAGACACAGTTCATTTACCATGTTGTAAGGAGAAATACTGTCTTTAAAATGAGGTATTACTTGGGACATTGACAAGCACCCTTGCAAAGTGATTTACCAAAATATGAAAAAAAATCATAATTTTCATAATCTAAGTCCTAAACAAACTGTGATGTCTGTACATGTGTGCAGCATACAGACGCCATTCTTTTACCATGTTGTAAGGAGTAATACTGTCTTCAAAATGAGGAATTACTTAGCACATTGACATGTTCCCTAGCAAAGTTATTTACCGAAATATGAAAAATAAAATAATTTTTGTAAACTAACACCTAAACAAACTGTGATATCTATATATGCGTACAGCATACAGACATTGTTCTTTTACCATGTTGTACATACTAATACTGTCTTTATTTATTTATATATTTCACATTTGTTAACAGTGTTGATCCAGCTGAGCACAGGTCCATTTTTAGTGGAGATCCAAGGAGAAAAACTCCAACAAAATATACACATTATTCAATTATGCAATTTTTTACAGAATTGATTAATAATAACAGTTACACATAAATCACAAAGGTGAGTAATAGAAAAACAGAGCAAGTAACATGTATAATAAGACATGTAGTAAAGGTGGTACACTATTGACAGTATATACATAGAGGACCTGTAACAAGTAGTACAGGAGAACGATTCTTATCTGTTAGCAAAATTTAGTGAAATTGTACCATCATTTGATTTTTATTTTTTTTAAGTAAGAGGTGTCATATATATATAAGGAATAAACTGCAAAAGGGTGATTCTAGGAAGTGAAGACAGCAATAGATCCAATTAGGTAGGGTCCTGACAGGGGCATATCCATGACTTACAGAGAGAACTTCTTAATTATTTTTTGAAGCATATAACCATATGAACTATATAACCACAATGGTTATCTTTATTTGTATCTTACAATAAAAATAATAGAAAAAAGAAAAGAAAGAAACTGGGGGGTCTGCATGACTGTACATTTACAGAAACCAAAATCAGGCATGTGCATCTGGCATGTGCATTTAGCAATGTGATAACTATATTTAGTAATGTGAATAAAAGTAGCAGCTTTTGAAGGTTTTACCTGACAAGTGATAATGACTTAGTGTTAAATTGTCACTGCACATATTGTCAATTAACAATGTGATAATGACTTAAATTTCATTACTGCAAGGTTCTGCATGCTCAGAGATGATAATTGCTGCACATAACTTATTGAGCAGGCATTCATTACATTCCTAGTGCTGGTGTAAGGTAAGACTGAGTCATTGCCATCTGTCAGGAAAAGATATGAGTAATTCAATAAAAGCTGTTTAACACTTCTATATTACACAGCCCTCTCGCCCACATTCTACACATGACCAACAAAGCCAAAAATATTGTCCGGAATATATGGTAGTGGATAAAAACGGATAATAAGTAAGGCAGTGACACAAGTCTGGATGGCACTGCTCAAAGTAAAGTAGGTGTGCAATTAGTCCACAGTAACACAACATAGTACTGAGTGACAGTTTTCAGTCTAGGACTGAATAGTGTGAAGGTCAAAAATGTTATAAATGTAAGCATGCATAATTAAATCTTGGTTATTGACCCAACAGCTACAAAAGTCCTAGCTTACAATCAAAAAGCATGACAATGTTTAAAATATACACAAAGTGTACTTTATTCCATTGGAACAACAAATACAGCCCTTGACAACAGTCATAATGACTCATCAGATCACATGAAACTTTGTGCCATTCTCTCTTTAATTTCTCCCGTTGTTTTGGGTTTCTAATACTGTGGCAGGAATGGGCCACATTCCTATGTCAAGGTACAATTAAAGTTCATGAAATTAATATTTCTGCATTTTGATATTAGCCAAGACTTCTCTTCTCAGCATCCACAATGTACCCAGAAATGCCCCCAACATGCTTTATTTATGCTTTATTTATAAGGGGCTCCTGCAATACTACACATACAGTATTGAGTCCTTGGTGAAATAAAAAGTGTCGGGAATAAGGAGAATGATTCAGACTCCGAGAGCTTGGCAAGTATACACTACAAAAGAGAAAATAAGTGTCATGATACAGACACAGTGCATGGCAAGAAGGCAGCTTTTGAAATGAAGCCCAAGACTTAAAATACTGTTATTTGACAGAATGTCGACAGGGTCCCAGGAACATATTTCTAGAAGCAATGGTTGATTGTTGTTGAAAGTATGTGGAAATATATGTAATAGAGATTAACCTAAATAGTGCTTAGGAATAACTGTTGGTGTGTGGACTCAAATGATTATAAGCCTTCTTCTCCCAGTAGCTTTCCATCACCCTATGAATATTTAAAGTTCAAGTATGACTCATATGCATGCATTTACATGGTAGCTGCATATGTACCTATTTTAATATGTTTGCTTGCACAGTTGTGCCCATACATTAAGTGAACTGAGCAGATATTTGAATGTATCATTTAAGAAAGTACTCTGCTTTTACATCAAGTTCCTCTAAACCACAAGCTCTATGGAAATGTGCTATGTTTGAAATCCTGATTTTCCAGGTCTTGCAACAGCTTCTCTTTCTGTGCAGTAATGTGAGGAAACAATGTCCTTGGGTTACCTTATAAAATATAAGTGGGAACACACACAACAGGGAAAAACACTGTTGAAACAATTACTGCAGTCCATGTCTTGGTATCTTGCTGAAGTGGTCAGACATGTGAACACTCAATAGCAGAAGTCAAATGAGAGAGGACTAAAGATCCGTCATGCTTCTACATTTTTTTTAACAAAAAAGAGCAGTATGGGCTCCAGTGCACTTGACCAACCCACAGTTTGTGGTTTTCTGACTCTGGCTATATTCACTATAGTCATACTAAGGAAGTGGAACTGCTGTTGTGAAGAGAATACCTTTCCTCCAAGTTAGATTGTCGTGAATAAAGGACACTGCAATGTTAGCCAAAGCATTACAGAAGCAGAGAACTCGCAATGTCCTTCTGATGCTAGCTGGCAAACACAATACCACTATTTTTCATGCAGCATCAAAGAAACATTTACAAATTAGCTAATTCAAATTTCTCAGAAATGTATCATGTGTCTTTTTTTCATTTGTAGATTCATTAGGAAATTAAGTTATCGATATGCACATCAAGCACTGTGATGTCTTGTTTATTCAAATATTTATAAATCCACTGAAGATAAAAAAAATCAGTGTAGGACGTACGCCCACATGTACACAAGTGTTATGGCCAGAAAGAGTAACAGAATATATATAAATATAATTCATATTATTTCCAGTAAAAATGGAAAAAAGGTAATCCCTAACAATTTCTAAATGATTGGTAAGTATATGCATGTGGGAGTATTAGAAAGAGACTTGTCATTTCCACATCCCATTTTACATCTACACTTAAATGTTACTTTGCCTTGACTGAAAGGTTTTCTTAACAGGTCCCGTCTGAACATGGTAACCGGGCACTGCCTGGCAAGGCAAATGTGTGGGGAACTGAATGCATTCCAAGAGTTCCAATTTTATATTATTACAGGGGAGTAGCATGCCACTTGTAGTATGCATCAATCATTCCCAGTCACCGGGTCCCAAGATCAGAGGACACACCCCAACACAGCGTGCATTCCTGTAGGACTTGCTTTTCCTGTTACTATGGACCGGTGCCCGAGCATTCCTAGCATCTCATATTCTCTGGCACCAACCCCATGTGCTCAGCCTGCTGCTCTGCCTCTGCCTCTCACACTGAAGACTACCTGCTAGCAGGACATGCACATACCATTGAAGTCACCTGCTCCATCCTTTCTCATCCAAAACATGGCTCTCATTCTCTTCCTTCAAGAAACCATGGACAAAGCCAAAAATAATAATGAGGACATTCTGAAAATGAGGGACACATTTGACATAATGCCATTAGTCTCTTTTAAAAAGTCATTAAATTAAGATTATTATAATAGTGTGACTTTTCTGTGGATGCAGTCGGTAACTTCAATCACTTTATGATTCCAATTCTCACAGATTTTGCCACAAAATCACACATTTACAAGGGGCACTTCAACATTCTGAAGTATGATAGGATCCCAAAGATGATTTCCCTCTCTCACTCTCCCCTGATGACAGATTTACTTCACTTATCTGTCAGCAAGCAAGTTACCGTTTGAGATAAATACATTGCAATTTCTTATTTGATCATTCTGCAAAATTCTGGATGGTCACAGGTATGTTACTATGTTTGCTCAAAAAAAGGAGGACTTATAAACTTTACTCTGCTAGTGTGGTTGCTGCTAACTGTCTAGCAGTTTGTTAGGGAACTAAAATGTGTTAGCTCGGTCTGAATTGTATATACTGGGATTATTTAGCAACTATAATTACAAACGGGTAGAAGAATCAGAACCGTTTCTTTTCCACTCTGCCCCACCCACTGTTAGACACATCTGAGACATTGCTCTTATTGATTGGAAACTTGCTAGAATAATAGGGTTTGAATTACCATGTATTTTTCTGAAAGATGTAAGTCTGCAACTCAGTTGCTGTTATTTACAGTTAAATAGTTAGATAGAGTCCTGGAGCAAGCACAATGTGCATAGAGAATCAGCTTGCTGTGATCGCAACAAAATGCATGGGGCATAGCATGCCGATTTTCTCAAAATATTCAAATATGACCATATGTCAACTCCACACTGAAAACTAAGTTGAGAAGGTAACTGAAAAAGTTCAGGTACCTTTTCAACTTATTTTTTAACAGTGGAGCTAGAATACAAGTATAAAGTTACTTGCACTTGTAGATGACACTTGGGGGTAACAATATGCAATTCCTAGCACCTCACAGAATGCTCAGCTATAAGTGCAGAGGTGCCATATGATAGTACTCGGAGTTAATGAGTTAAAACAGTAACACAGAGAAGGTTGTCAACTCACCTACCTCTACATATTCACATAGTACCAATACTCATAGACATACCACTACTCATACACATAGTACGCATCAAACACGTAAATCCACATATGCAGAGGTTCTCTCAAAAAACTTATCAAAACACCAGAGACCTCCAAGACATAAGTCTGCTACAGCTAAAACAATCACCACAGCATCCATGACATAGCTACACCAGTGTCTCACCCATCAAGCCCGTAAAGTGTAGCACTCAAAAAAACAAGTTTTCTTGTCATTAGAGACTCAATAGTGAGACACACAGATGTCCCACTCCCAGAAGAAAGTCACAGTCAGCTGCCTGTCCAGTACCAGGATTTACCAATCATGTACGCACTCATGTCTCTCAGCAACAAGCTCTGCTATCTTTAAAAAAACAGAAAAACAAAAAAATCTTGCTTTTTTCCCACTTTTCTGAGATTTAAAAAAGTTCAGTTACAGGCTTGCTGTTCTGAACTGTTTGTAAGTTTCTTGGAGGCCATTTTTTGCTTGGGCTAAAGGGAAGTCTCTCTGTTCATCAGTGGCAGTGATAAACATTGTGCAGCCTGCCTGCCCCTGTGGGAGTGGTTACTGCCTTGAAACTGTAGTTTTATTGGCCATTTTGGGTCAATTCCAAACTCCTTGATCTCCCTCTCTTAGAACCAGATTGCCTCGTAGTTTTGGTGTCTTTTCAGACTTGTTGGCTGTTGGGGAAGCACCCACCAAGAGGAGAAAACACTGAGAGAAGAAAGGAGCCACTTTTGAGAATTTAAGTATTTTTCTTCAGATTAATTGCTAAGTTTTTCTGCATAGCCGCCTACTTTGAGCATTTTCTGGCTTGTTAAACTTGATTTCTGCATTGGTAACTGTATTTAGAACACAACCTAGAGCTGTTTACTGAATTTCCTGTTTGCACTTATTTTTAAAATCGTTTTTTTCTTAAAACTTGCATTTTATCTGTCTCTGGCCTAGGACTCAAGTGTGGGGTCATTTACTGCACTGTTATAACTTGTTGATACTTGTGAACCTCTGCTATCTTTAAAAAACAAAAAACAAAAATCTTGCTTTTTCCCACTTTTCTGAGATTTAAAAAAGTTCAGTTACAGGCTTGCTGTTCTGAACTGTTTGTAAGTTTCTTGGAGGCCATTTTTGCTTGGGCTAAAGGGAAGTCTCTCTGTTCATCAGTGGCAGTGATAAACATTGAGCAGCCTGCCTGCCCCTGTGGGAGTGGTTACTGCCTTGAAACTGTAGTTTTATTGGCCATTTTGGGTCAATTCCAAACTCCTTGATCTCCCTCTCTTAAAACCCTCTTTTGCGCGGTTTTGCGCTTTTTTGTGCATAGCGCAACAACGGGCAGCACCACCTAATTGGGTTTAAACTATTCCTGGCTCCACGAAGTCTGCTCTTCACTTTTTCCCTTAGAACTGCTCTATCTCTCAAATCAAACACCATATTCTCATTCTAAGGCCCTTCACTGGTCCAAATAAGTAATCTTACAAGTTAGCACTATTAAACCATAAGCCCTACTTACTCTTATACTCTCTACGATTACCTTGAACCCTATTGGTCCATCTTAATTCAGTTTCCCTATATTACTCTAGCATGTCCAAAGGTCAGTCAATGGTTTCCTCTCCAGTCCAGCTGATGAATCTGGGAATTTTGAGGCAATGTTACAACTGTCTCATGTACACAGACAACCCTCTCCTCCTCCAAACAGGTTCAAATATATGTGAGAGATGCAACCATATAGCCAAACCGGAGGCTGAGCTCTCTCATCACAAAACTGGTGAAACCAGTCAGGAGGACAAGGTAACCTCACACAACACAATTCCAGTATCACATAGTCCCACCACATCAGTGAACCAAACACATAAATACACAAAAACATACTCAGAGGCTCTAAATAAAAATCTACCTAAGCAACAGAGACCTCCAAAGCAGACATCCAAGCAAATGCTACCCCAAAATAAAACACGCACAACACATAGCCCACAAAGTCAGTGTGCCAAGCAGCCACAGCCCTTAAGGCTGAATAACACACCTGATACTCTTGTAATAGGTGACTCTATTGTCAGACACACTGACATCCCGCTCACCAGGCTGAACAAAGAGAAGGTCACAGTGAGCTGCCTGTTGGGCGCTAGGATCTGCCACATAACGCAAGCACTCAGGTCACTCCAAAGCAAATACAAATATGACTCAGTCATCGTACATGCTGGTGTGAATGACCTGAGACGTACCTCCCTGGATTACATGAAAAGAGACATAGAGGACCTCTCTGATCATGTAGCCCAGGCCAGTATGACCCTGACCTTGAGCAGCATCTTACCCTCACCTAGAATTATGCTATGCCACAGTACAAAGACAAAATGATCGATTTTAACAATTGGCTAAAATTTTGGTGTCATTCATAGGGGATCCAGTGTCTGTCAGCCTGGGATGACATGCTCGACAAGCCACGTTGCTTCACTAGGGACGGCTTGCACCTGTCACCACTGGGCTTTCGGATATTGGCAAAAGTTCTTGCCACCCCCATAATGCCTTTTTTAGGCAAGGCTCAAAAGTCAAACCCACCTCCATAGACAGCACAAGGAACAAGAAACTAAGGGTAATGCTGCTAAACGCCAGAAGTCTTAACCTCAAGATGCACGCACTTGAAGCTCTCCTCAGTATGGAGAACATTGATATCTGTGCAGTGACAGAAACCTGGTTCAAGGCTCCAGAGAGCACCCCAGCACTACCAGGTTATACCTCATATCATGCTTTTCGGCCCCAAAACCCGGACCGAACCACAAAAGGAGGGAGAGTTTCCATATTTATCAAGGATATCCACACCTCCATTGTAGTGGCATTGCACGAAGTATCGGAGATCATCCATGTGCAACTAACAGTGGGCAAGACTGCTTTTCAGTTTATAGCATCCTACAGACCACCCTCTCAAAGTCAGAAATCCCACTCGGCTTTCCTGAAAACATTGGAGAACATGAAGATCTCTCTGAACACCATTATATTGGGCGACTTCAACTACCCAAACATAGACTGGGAGCACTACTCAAGCCCCAGCACCTTAGCTCAAAGGTTCCTGGAAATTATAAACTCAAATGCTATGGAAAAACTAGTCACCACTCCCACAAGAGGGGATAACATACTAGACTTGATCATTACCAATATGGATACTCTATGCTCCATACCAGAAGTATATCCCTCATTGGTAAGATCAGACCATAAATTAATTTCACTGGATATCCACATCCCGACCCCACCCCCAACCCAGAAAACCACAGTGAAAAACTTCTCAAAAGCGAACTTCTCACTTCTCAAAACCAAAGTGGAATCCTTCAAGGCCCCAGGGCCAGTGGAAACTACGGCCCAAACTGCAGAATCCTATATAAACACATTCTACGGACATCTCCAGGAATGCATGGATCATGCTATTCCAAACAAAACCAAGACCCAATCATCCAAAGGCAGGCGTCCAGTCTGGTGGACCCCAGCCATAAATAAACTGTACAACAGAAAGAGGAAGCTACTACATGATAGAGCAAAATCCCTAATAGGGAAGGCAGCTCTGATCAGTACTAGCAAAAAATTACAATCCCTCATAAAATCCTCCAAGGCCAGCTTCGAGAGAAAAATTGCACAGGACACTAAAGACAATCATAAGGCTTTTTTCAGTTATGTTAGGAACCTGGGATGCAACTCCTGACTTGTTCTGAGTTGATTCTAAATGACAAAAAAATACACTGAACCCACAGACATCGCCAATATCCTGGCAGACAGGTTCAGTGCAAACCCCCCCCCCCAAAGAGCAAGTATCTATCCCGGCAGAGGGCTGCATCCCAAACATCTCTGATGCTCAGGTGAAAGCTGCCCTCTCCAAAGCAAAAAACACTGCTTCCATGGGACCAGATGGAGTCCCGGGTTGCATCCTACATGAACTCCAAGAAGAACTAACCCCTCAAATAAAACAGCTGTACAATCTCAGCCTCACTACAGGATATGTGCCCACAGAATGGCATACAGCAACAGTGGTCCCACTCCACAAAGGTGGAGCCTCTATGGACCCTGGAAACTATCGCCCCATAAGCCTGACTAGCCTAGTCTGCAAGGCTATGGAGAGGATCATCATGGAGCTCATAAACAAAGACATTGGGGACCTACAGACACTAGATCCTACCCAATTCAGCTTTGTCAAGGGCAGATCCTGCCTTTTGAACCTGGTCGACTTCTTTGAAACAGTCACCAAAGCCATAGATGAAGGGAAGGTAGTTCACACAGCCTATCTGGACCTAGCAAAGGCATTTGACACAATACCCCACTCGGGCATCATAGATAAGCTATCCAGCTTAAATATAAACCCCTATGTCACAAGATGAGTCGCAAACTGGCTCAAAGACAGAACCCACAGAGTGAGAGTTGCTGGAACCATGTCAGACTCGAAACCAGTCACAAGTGGCGTCCCACAAGGTTCTGTCCTGGGACCGCTCTTGTTCGGTATATACTTTTCCGAGGTACAGGCCAACGTGGGAGGACTATGGCTCACCAAGTTCGCAGATGACTGCAAACTGGGCGCCATAATCGACTCTCCAGCTGACACAAACATCCTTCAAAAAGGTCTCACAGAGATGGATAACTGGTGCCAGAGCCATGGTCTAAAGCTAAATGCTAAAAGTGTATAGTCATACCCTTTGGCAAAAACAATGTGCCCACAAATTACCACATAGGCGGTAACCCATTAAGTACAGAGAAAGTAATTAGGGATCTGGGGACCCAAGTTGATAGCAATCTCTCCTTTGACAACCACATTGCCAAAGTGGTTAGAAAGACCTTCTACATAGCCCACCTCATCATGAAAGGATTCACATCTAGATCAAGAGAGGAAATCGTGCCCCTTTATTCATCCCTCATCAGGCCTATCATAGAATATAATGCCCCTTTTGGGATGTACCTTACCCGACACCTGCAGCAATTAGAAAGACCCCAAAAGTACCTCACCAAGAGGATCAAGGGACTCAAGCAGATGCCATATGCTGCTCGGTTAAAAAAACTCCAGCTCTACTCATTTGCATACCGCCTACTTTGAGGCGATCTATGCCTGACATATAAAGCTATGTCAAATCCAGAATTAATGGACATGCTCCACCTCAGTAAATCTAAATCCCTTAGAGCCACATGCTCGAGGGACTTGAACCTCAGCACAGAAATAAATAGAACTTGCTGGAGGGACAGATTCATAACCCAGAGGCTCCCTTCGCTCTGGAATAGAATTTCAATTCATGTCAGGCAGAGCACCTCACTGAATCTCTTCAAGAAGAATCTTGATGAATGGATGGGGGATCGTAGGTTTGTCCCGGGGATTACTTCCGTGTGACTATTAGACAGATGCACAGTAAACTAAACCTAAAAAAAGGGCACAGTATACTCAAATCAAGGGGTGGCGTAAGCCAAACAAAATTGGGCTAGGCTTTTAATTGCCCCAGGGCAGATAGCCTAGTATGAACCTATGAACCTATAAGTACCGTTATGACTCTGTCATAGTTCATGTTGATGTGAATGACCTGAGACATACCTCACTGGATTATATGAAAAGAGACATGGTTGAGCTCTCTGAGTATTTCCCATGCAGGTATGTTCCTAGCCTTGAGTAGCATAGTACCTTCACCTAGAATAATGCCACAGTATAAACAGAAAATGACTGATTTCAATAATTGGCATAGTTTTTGGTGTCATTCCAATGGGATCCAGTTCCTGTCTGCCTGGGAAGCCATGGTTGACAAACTTCTCTGCTTTGCTAGAAACAGTTTGCACCTGTCATACCTAGGCTTTCAGCTGTTGGCTGATGGCCTCCCCCATAATGTGTTTTTTAGGCAAGGTCTCAAAAACAACATTACCAATGTGAAATTAACCAATCAGAACAAAATAAGGGTCATGCAGCTAAATGATAGGAGCTTAAACCAAAAACTGCACTCCCTAGCAGCACTTCTATTGCTAGAAGATGTAGATGTCTGTGCAGTCACAGAAAACTGGTTTAAGGCCTCAGAGTGTACCCCGGCCCTGCAAGGCTACAGTGCCTTCCACACCTTTAGACCATGAAAAGAATGTGTGAAAACCAAAGGGGGCAGTGTTTCAAAATTCACTTCACATCTAGTTAGACTGGACAACTCCATGGGGTTAATCCAGGTTCAGGTTACAATGGGTAAGACCCCCATTCAAGTCCTAGCGAGTTATAGATCCTCCTCCATGGGTCATGACACCCATGAAGCCTACTTAACCAAATTGAATACAATCTAAATTTTACTGAACACACTGGTTATGGAGATTTTAATTATCCCACCATCAAATGGGAAACCTATGCTAGCCTAAACTCCATGGCACCAAAGTTCCTTGACTTTGTCAAATTAAAATGCCCTAGGTGCACTGCTGCAATTGTTGGACCCTCATTAGTTAAAACTGACCACAAATCAGTCACCTTCAAACTGACACTAACACTAGAATTCACAAAGGGTGAAATCAGACTAAAAAACTTCACCAAGGCAAATTATGCCCTCCTAGATTGAAGGTATAAATGTATTACAAGCCCCACCCCAAGCTAAAAGTGGTAACTACTCCGAAGTTTACACTAAAGCCCTGTGCAATAATTTTCATAAGTGCATAAACTTGGCTGTACCAGATAGAATCAAAGTCAGACCTCCAAGTAAAATCAGGCTGCCATGGTGGACTTTCAGCATCAACAAACTCTACAATAAATGCAAAAAGTTGCTGTCCAAGAAAACAAAGACAATGACCTAACAATAGAAAAGCACCCTCCTCAGGCTTAAGAGGCAAATACGTCAACTTGTCAAATCATCCAAGAGCTCCTTTGAAAGAAACCTAGCAAGTGCTGCCAAGGATAAGCATAAGGCCTTTTACAGCTATGTAAGTAACCTAAAAGGTAGGACCCAAGCATGTGCAGAACTGGTGGCTAACGGTATCACACACACTGACCCCACAGAGATAGTTAATCTGCAAGCGGATAGGTTTGGTGAAAATTTATCTCCCTTATCCCCTCCTAAGTCCTAACATACAACAAACCCTCTCTCAAACTTCCCCCTCACCTTACATATATGAAGAGCAGGTCCTCAAAGCCCTGTCCAAGGCAAAGAACATGGCCTATAAGGAATCAGATGACAGCCCAGGATGTCTTCTAAACAGGCTAAAACATGAACTAGCATCACCACTAAGTACCCTTTTCAATCATAGTCTAACCACAGGCTTTGTTCCTGTGGAATGGAGATCAGTTACAGTTATTCCCTCTACAAAGGTGGCCTAGCAACAGGCCCAGGGAATTGCAGACCTGTAAGTTTAACCAGCCTCATCTGTAAGGCCATGGAACATAAAATTATGGACCTCATAAATAAAGACATAGGTCACCTCAAAACTGTGTACCCTACCCAATTAGGCTTCATGAAGGCCAGATCCTGCCTGTTAAATCTGGTGAATTTCTTTGAAAGTGTGACACAAGGTCATTGATGAGGGCAAATCTCTGCAAACAGCATACCTCAACTTGCCAAAGGCTTTCAACACAATCCCATATTCAGGAATTACCAATAAACCTAGCAAACTGAATGCAAACCCCTTTGTTGTAAGATGGGTTGCCAACTGGCTCACAAACCAGACACACTCTATCAAAGTGGGTGACTCCACATCAACCAGCAGATCTTTTACCAGCAGGGTGCCACAAGGGTCAGTGCTGGGCCCACTTCTGTTTGGTATTTACTTCTCAGAAGTTCAAATCAAAACTAAAGGGTTGTGGCTGACCAAGTTTGCAGACAACTTCAAACTAGGTGCAATTGTTGAATCCCCAAATTATGTCAGTATACTCCAGGATGGTCTCACACAGACCAGTGACTGATATATTAGTCATGGTCTCAAACTTGAATGCAAAGAAATGCATCATCATTCCCTTTGGCACAAACAATGCCCCTTTCACATTATCAAATCAATAATAATACCCTAAGTGCTTATGAAGTGGTAAGGGACCTGGGATCACAGGTTGACAGTGACCTTAACTTTGACCATCATGTGTCTACCATTGTAAGGAAAGCTTTCCATGTAGCTCATTTGATTAGTAAAGGCATTGCCTTGAGAGCAAAAGAAGTTATATCCCCCTTATACTCGGCACTTATCCAGCCCATAATTGAGTACAACATCCCATTTGGTATGTACCATACTAAGCATATACAGCAATTAGAGAGACCTAAGTGATTTCTAACAAAGAAGATCAAGGGCCTCCAGCATGTGCCTTAAATAGACTGACTAAAATCCCTGTCACTATACTCTGTATCATATAGACTTCTTAGGGGAGACTTATGCCTGCCCTACAGAGCAAACCAAGACCCAAACCTAATGAACTTACTGCATATCCCTAAATGAAATGGGTCTAGGGATACCTGTTCCAGGGAGTTAAATATAGCCTGTGACTTAAATATGACAATATGACATGCTGGAGGGACAGATTTATCTCCCAGCGACTGCCACTTCTTTGGGCCAGACTACCAATTCATGCAAAACAGAGCACTGTTCAAGAGGAACCTGAATGAGTGGATGAGGCACCATAAATTCTTACTGGGGGATAGCACCCACAACTCTCCAGGACATGGGCAGTCATCACTAAATGTAGCCTTGAGTATTGACTAGTACCTGTATGGTATTACATTAGTTTGAAACGGCTAGGCTTAAAATGATCTCCGGGTAAATAGCCTATTAATCTCCTATAATCTTATGATCCTATGATCCTATGCACAATACAGAAAAAGGAAGAAGTAGATAGAATGAACACTTTGGAATACTTCAAATCATTCAATCTAAGATTTTTTCAGAAAAAGAGATAATAATTGTAATATCATGGAGACAACAGCAATACAGAACCTCAGAATGTTTATCTATAAAATAATGACTTCAGGGGCATGGAGAAAGGACTATTGTTTGGTTAGCAGCTAAATTACAGGATTCCAAAAACAATATATATTTAAGACATTATGCTGACCCATGTTTGCAGTATACAGGAATGCAGTGGCAATTTAACATGCTTCTGTATGTGGTGTACTTCAATGAGAATGTACGCAATCTTTCATGCACATCCCCAAACCTTCAACAAGCCCCTAAATATTTGTTGAATTGCTCTTCAAAACCTTAGGATAATAACAAATTGTCAGAGTACACCTGCATATTCAGTCATGTACATATGGAGTTTTTCATTATTGCAAACCAAGAAAGAACCAACAATAAAACAGGGTTTCTGTATACAAAGCAGGTGGGTTCCCATGTCTATAAAATGTAATATAAACATTTTATTTTACTGCAGGTACTGCCTAGTAGAGTATACACCACTGTATAGTGTTGTCCTTTGTGGGTTTATACTCCCCACCACATCTATATTTAAAATAGATGAAAATATTGCTGTCATTATGTGTTTTTTGTAGGTTGATGTCTATCTCCTCTACATCTTGCATGTATGGTCATTGTCTGGTTTTCCACTGCACATCCAATACTGTTATAACTTTCCAGTGTATTGATTATCACAATGTTCTCTACCATATCACATTAATAATATAACATTAGGGAGGTATATAACACAAAAAATAATGACTAACTAGAATAGAGGTGGATTATGCCTGTTACCTGCAAAGAGGTTTGATGCTACTGCGTGCTGGTCTCTTTGCTGCTTTATTTAGAATCAGTTGTATATTAACAGCTGTTGGGATACACATTATATATCTAATAGGGATCCTTTTTCTTGTTAGGTAACATATTGACATTATAACCATTTTAAACATGTTTGGTAGATGACTCACTCCAAAACTTTCCATGCCTTCTATCTCTATACCTCATGCTTGTATGTTGGGAATGATACTGTGAGCCACTTGGGCAGGAGATGAAAGGCTGTGCTTTCACTGTGGATACTTTCCTTGAATTTCTCATAGTTTCATCCAAAACCACTGCCAGTCCCCAAATGCAAATGGCTGAGGAAATGTTTCTGTTGATCTTCCTGCATGTCTGTTTCTCCACAGTATAACATTACGTTTCTATGACTGGTGCTGACTAAGGAGTTCTGGGTTGTTGAGTATAGGGTAAACAGAAGGACAACTGCATGTGTAATGTCTACTGAAGTATTCATACAGTCACTTTATATAAAGCACAGACACAGACTAGTCATTACTGAAAAGTGTACAAAAAATGAATCAGGAAGTGCATTTAAAAAATGAGCAGTATTGTTTGTCACATCTTTCCTTGTTAAATTATATTGATGGAATTGTGTTCTTTTTAATGGGATGTTGTCTTAGAATTATTCCACAGTCTTCGTTAAAAACACCTATTAAAATTAATGTTCCTCCTGTACTGAGTATATTTGCTCTCTGTATTCTACTCAAGGAACTCAAAAATATCTAATTCAGACTGGTAAATGTGGTATATACAGTGGTATTTAATTATAGGAGAGAATGTTTTATCTAAACGTTGTAAATAAAAATAGTTTACAAATAATGACGTAAAACACATTTAAAAGTAGTAAGTGAAAATGGTGAAGAAATTCAATTGCAGTGCAAGACACACTACAATTCGATACAGTCACAATTATTTGTTTCATACATAGAGGAAACACGACTCAAAATAAAGCACGATCATTGTATTTGTTCAAATGTTTCTTTGAAAAGTATCTTGTTCTTGAGTATCTATTTTCCTCTGGGATTCTGATGCTACCTATGTCAAGGCGTTTGTGTGTGTGTGTGTGTGTGTGTGTGTGTGTGTGTGTGTGTGTGTGTGTGTGTGTGTGTGTGTGTGTGTGTGTGTGTGTGTGTGTGTGTGTGTGTGTGTGTGTGTGCATGTGTGTATGTGTTTGTGTTTGTGTGTGTGTTTGTGATTTGACTTTAACAATCATGCTGGAGGCTTCCTACCAGAAAGAATAAAGCTGCTAAGGGAAAACTCAACATCTCTCTGTTGGTATGCTGGAGGTCTTGAGTCTAATTCCTAAATGACACTGTCCTTTCCCTACTATGATTCTGACAGTGCATAAGCCAGAGGGCTTTCTCTGTGTTTATGTGTATTTGTAGTTTGACCTAATTTATTCAAGGTGATTGAACTGGAGCCACAATAAATTATTGAAAATAGTGTCATCTTCCTGGATTTTTAGAATATAAGAGTATAATTTTAATCTCTCCATGGTGTAGTTAGTGATCGGAGTAGCATCTGTGCCATTCATCTCACTTGTGCCATTAGTCAGATTAAAGTAATTATCATCAGTGAACTGAGGGGGAAGACAAGTTTATGCGTTTCACTTTCAGCTGCTATTTAGTTGTTTCCCTTTGTGATCAATGCTAGAAAAATAATGAAGCAAGTTCTAATCTATCCTAAAAATAAATGCTTTACCCTGTCCTAAAATAAATGCATAAGTCAGTACCTTAAGCTAAACTATTGTACATAGGGCCATCTGTAACACCCAAGAGATGACTCTGGAAAACCATTTTTATAAGTGGTTTTACAGTACCAAACTGACAAAGGTCTAGTGCATAATTAGTCAAGAAATAGTTGACAAAACAAGAGCACATATACACAACTACCACCTCAACTATCACTCTTAAGTTCAAACAGGTTTATATAACACATATAGGCCATCCAGAAGAAATACGTGACGTTTCGAGTATGACAGATTGTCTCTGTGGAAGATGAGAAATGATTTAAAGCACATAAGGCAAAGCTTTATTCAAACGAATTTCTTCTCAATCTCAAAATGATGTAATGCCCAGTTCAGCAGTTCAACAATAACATTAGGCACCTATGATACAACACTACAGTGGAGTTCAAGGTTGAATGGACAATAAAGCAATATTTTACACAGCCTTTCAGCACATTTTGTGTTTTGTTGTCTATATAATGTCTCAGTAGGCATCACATAGCATTCTACTAAATCAGTTTCTGTGTCACTGTGCTGATATATACATCTTAAAAGCAATGTCTGTTACATACTTGCCAAAATATATTTATTTTTTGTATTTATATATTGCCTTTTCTGTGAAAATGTTGCATTTTTTTAATTCAGCAAACCATATAATGTTGCATTTTTTTATTTAGCAAACCATGTATGTCATATACTTTTATAGTAACATTGTAAAAGTCATTTAACAGTCACGTAGTCCCTAAAGTCTTTCTTCTTGTGTAACCTAGATGTTAATTCTTTTTTTGCAAGTAAATAGGGTAGTAGGTCTCTAAAGGGTACTTCAAATATAGCACAACAGAAATTTAAAGGAAGGGCAGGCATTTTATTATTGTACAGTTTTATGCAAAGTCTTAAAAAAGGATTTTAACTTAGGTGTAAAGTAAAAACAAATTGTGTTTTATCTGTGTTTTTTTAAGGACTGCATTTTTCAATAAAATTTCATGTTTAAGAATGAAGACAGTTCTAGATTGAAGCCAAGAAAAGAAGCAAAAGACCTCACATTGAGTATTCCCAGCTGCAGAATCACTTCTTAAACTACAGGTCATGATCTATAAAAGTGCCAGTTTGAATCTAGCCACAGCTGCAAAGTCTTAATTAATTATTCAGCATCATTTTCAACGTGCACACATATGGCGGAAAGCATACTTCTGTTTCTTCTTCTGCCACTACCAACTCTGAAGGACGACATAAAAGTAGAAAAGAAAAAAGTAAAAACAAGTGTCAGGAATGAGGGTTGTTTAGAATAACATGCCAAAAATGCTGGAACTCAGCAATCCATTAATTTTGATGAGTATCTCCACAGTTTTCATCTTTAGCTAACTGCAAAGAAAGTCTTTCCATCTTTTATCTACTATACTTAGGATTAAAGATGTGTTTGAGTTCTGAATAAAACAATTAGTGTTTTTGCAATCAGAATGACTTCTGTTTGCACCCACAGCTGAATTAAAATTTATGAACCTTGCATTTATTTATTCATTTAGTTATTTGAATTTGTTTACTGAGATGGTACACTGATCACTATACACCATTTGGAGGCACAGCCCATGTGAAGAGATTCACAAAAAAAAAAGAAAATATGACACATTCACAAACACAGAGTAATCACAGAAGGTAGATAATCTCATATAAAATTGATATAATATGTAAAAAATATTAACATAGTTAAAAATCACCTAGGAATTAATTTTAGTTGTAAATATGAAAGGGATAGCAGCAGCTGAGAACAGAGGATCAGAGTAGAAGTGATGCAGGTGAGGCGGGAGTTAGGTTATGTGTCCAGTGGAAAAGCACTTGCAGTCAGATTTTTGATGAAGGTGTCTTTCAGATGAGCTCCAAAGGTGGGGAAAGAGGAGACTTCCTTAAGGTGAAGAGGGAGGGATCACCTGTGTTTGTGTATAAGAATAAAGAAGGAGTGGTTGGTACAGTGCAGTTTAGTTTAGGGTGTCTGAAGTGTGGGAGTTAATTGGGTGGTGTTAGTGGGTGGTTTTATTGTGGAGTTTAGCTGCATGAGGTAGAAAGGCACCTGGCTGAAGTAGTTTGAAAAAAGAGATCGTAGGAGGAACTCAACTCCGTAAGAGACTGGTCGCCATCTGGCCTTGGAGAGGATGAGGCAGTAGTTTTACTGAGGGGAGGAATTATGAATGAATCAGCAGATTTTGTTTTCAATGGACTATAGAATGGCTGAGTTGTTTTAGAGGTTGTGGCTATGGTGGGGAGCCTGTATTCAAGTTGAGTAAAGAGGCTATTGCATTTGGATTAAAGATGTGTTTGAGTTCTGAATAAAACAATTAGTCTTTTTGCAATCAGAATGAGTTCTAGTTGCACACACTGCCTATTGTAGCTGTAGCTGGTCTGGAGAGAAAGGGAGATATTTTCCAGGACTAGAATAAAAGAGAACTAATATTTTTCATGGTGTTTTCAATGTGGCTTTAAAAGTTAAGTAACTGGTGTAGTCATGCACTTAAGTATTTAAAGGATGTTGTTGTTTCTGTTGGGCAAATGCTGGGATCTACAATGCTGAGATTTTTTTAGTGTTTTTTAGCTTTTGTGTGGTTACAAAAATCATAGTTTTCTGTTTTAGAAGGGTTTATGAGTAGCTTATGGTTGTTTAGTCAAGAATTAAGCGAGTGAAAGACTAAAACTGGGTTTTAATAGATGAATGAGATGGCCCTAATTTGACTCTGAAATATCTGTTTGTTAACAAATGCTGGAACCACATGACAGTGTTGGGGCTAGCACCAATTTCTTGGAGGGAGTAAAACAGCAGGAAGTGGTCAATTAAATTAAAATCTTTAGTAAGGTCAATAAAGAGAGTTCCTGAAAGTTTTCCTTTATCCATGTTGGGAATGATGTCATCTGTAAATGACCATAGTGCTGTCAATGTGTTCCGTCCAGCCCAGAATCATTGCTGCTTATGAGTGAGGAGAATGTACTGTTGGATCTAAGTGGACAGTTGGTTATAGATTAGTTTTGCAGGTATTTTCCAAAGTGTAGGGAGGGTGGAGACAGTAAAGAAGGGGGAGGTATTTCCTGACTGAGGCTGTTTGGGAAGGGGCTTAACCAGAGCACTTTTCCAAATGTCTAGCATTATATTTTGAATTAAGCAGAGGTTATAAATATGTAGAAGAGGTGTGGCAAGCAAGTCTTTGCAGAGTGATATAAACTAGAGGAGTAAGTTGTCTGCACTAGGAAATGCATACAGAGGTATGTTTTCTAGAAGTGGAATAAGTTATTTGTGTATAATGATTTTATAATGGAAGTGATAGATAAAAGGGGGGGGTTACATGAGTTGGGGGAAGAGGTAGTGGTTATGGTACTAGGGAGGTGGATGAATTCTTTGAGAAAGTCAGAGGTTAAAAGTTGGCCTTGAGAGGTCTGGTTGGTGACAGGAGAGGAGGTGGGATCTGTGGGAAGATTTACTTCCTGGAAAAAATGTTTGGGTTTGACTAAAAGAGCAAGTTGTTTGATTTTGATGTAGTTGGCTTTGCTCCTGTGTATGGCTTGTTTAGCTAAGTTATTTAGAGAGGTAAAGCTAGTATGGGTTTCTGGTGAGGAATTTTGTCTCCATGAAGACTACGCATTGTTCCTAAGTTTGAGCAGAGCTTTCAGTTCAGTGGTTAGCCGGGGGGTTCTTGTATTTGAAAAGGCACTGTGTGAGAGGGAAAATTTGTCTTGAAATTGAAAGAAAGTATATGTTAGAGCTGTTACAGCCAAACTTGGGTTCTGCAAGTTGGTAATGAGAGACTAGTCAAAAGTTGCTGGGTGTTTTTTGAGGTTGTCTGCATGGATGGTGGATCTAGATCTGAAGGTAATTAGTTTGGTGCAGTTTTGGTGGCTGATGAATAATTTGGAAGGTTACTGGGAAGTGTTCACTGAATGAAGGTGGAAGAACAGATATATTGGAGATGATGATAGGGTTTTTAGTGATAAGCAGATCCAGGATGGAGTGGTTGATATTTTGGAGATTTGAATGAGTAGCATCACTGACTAACTGCATAAGGTTGATATTGACTAGGAATTCAGCAATGTCATTGCTCAAAGGGCCTTGGTAGTTTAGGTTAAAATCACCTAGAATAATATTTTTTTACAGTTTTGGGCACTTGTAGTGATAGTAAGAATAAGAGATTTAAATCTGTTAAAGAAAAGGCTGGAGAAGGAAGGTAGGCAACTGCTATTAGAAGGATCCAGTTGGGTTCAATATGTGAGGAGGCATTTGCTTGTGTAATGATAGTTGGTTTAAGGTTGTTTTTATAAAGGATGAGAGTGCCTCCTCCTTGTCTACTGACAGGTCTGGGGTTTTGGAAGTATTTATAGGAGGTACGTAGATGTTGAAAATTAAGAGTGTTTTGTCTGAGCAATGTTTCAATGACAGTAGTGATATTGGGTGAGAGGGTTGTAAGGAAGGTTCATTTAGAGATCTCATCTTTAGTTTTGCAATTGACTAGTTGGCTCTCTGTTTCAATGATGAAGTCTTAGCCATATTTTAACTTCTTTAGAAAATGCAGTTATTAAAATGTATATATATATATATATTTTTTAGTCATTCATTGGGTACTACTATATATACTAACTATAAGTAGACTAACACAAATGTCGACATCCTGAAGATAATCCACTCCTCATCAAAAATGGAAATGTCAGCTTCCTAGTACGCTTCCACTGTGGTGACTTCTCACTACATGCAAATATCACTTTAAAAAACACATAAACATCCTTCCATGCCCCTTGATAATTATATATACTAGCTCCAAGATCTCACAGTCCCATGGGAAAAGAATATTCCCCTACCCAAGGACTGTCTATTTCACATACCTGTTGACTAACAGTATTGCTGAATAAATGTAATTGATTAAACAGATGTTGACCAAACCAACAGAACCCAGATATACATATCAATCTATCTATCTATCTATCTATCTATCTATATACATATATATGTTTGTGAGTGTACATGTGAGTGTCTTTAAAGTTAGATAAGGTAGTAAGACCGGAAAGAATGTACTGACATGTCAGAAGTTTAATTAGAAAGATACAAATATAATTCAGCCCATAACTTTAATGCAGTGCATGAAACACTACGATTATGCTTTGAAATCAGGAAAAATGCAGGCTTGTTAAACAATTTTCTGATATGAAGGTCCCTTAACAAACTAGGTTTTGCTACCTCTCTTTAAGTGCTGCTATGCCCTAGTCTCATGATAGAGTGTAACAGTGGTCAGTGCCAGCCACAACAGAAGAGGAGTCAAAGCTAAAATGTGTTGCAGCGTGAAGTGTCTTAATTGATGTTAAACTCCTTCATTCCTCAGAGTGACACATCACGTTTGCTTGCTTTCTGTGTGGTAGTGTTAAGTGCTTTACAGCTTTCAAAGCTGTAATACATTTTACACTCCTACTATGTTTTTGTCAGTGTTAATACATGGGAATAGATAGAGCTCTGTGCAACACAGAGAATTATGATTTAATCTCTCTGATCATATCCCTGCCTGTTGTGTGTTCTTGTCAAGGAGGTCAAGATTTGCCTTTCAAGCTTTGCTGTTGAGATGAATGTCTTGGCATCTATGTTTCAAACACACAACTGACTAATTCTTATCAGAGACAGAATGTTAATCTTCTTTGCTATGTGCTCTTGACCTTGCTGTCAAGATTCACCTCTTGAGTTTTGCTTTGCTCCACTCTCAAGTTAAATTTCTTGCCATCCATGTCTTGAGCACATGAACTGGTTATGATCAGACACCTCGTAATAATGCTTTCTTTTAGCTTACAGATGGATGCATAGGTACAGATAATTCAGCTACTGATGAGAAGAAATATATATTAAAAAGAGATCACTTATTTATCAAGCAGTGTTTTTTTTTTCAATAATCATTTTTATTGTTTTGCCAAACCATTATACATTTCACACACTATTTACATTATGTACAATATTGCTTCCAATGTTTTAGTTCCATTTTGAATTTCCCTGTAATACATTAAGAATAGATATCATTTTAACCAAGTACAGGAAATTAAAATCACAAACAATTAAACATAAAAGCATCTACAATAGACAATTATAAACCAACTCAAGCCAATAATTTGTATTATTTCTACATTTTCTATCTAATCCAAGAATGTGTTGGTACACATACAGAATGTCCTGACGGAAAGTGGATAGGAAAATATACGCCAAAATAATATTAAAGATTTGTTCCCAAATTTTTATGCTGTTTATACTTTTCTTATTATTTCTAATTAACAATTTGTGCGCTAATATATGCTTAATCGCTAACAGCCTAAAATTTTGCCACGACACCTGTGCTGGGTTCAACCAATTTGTGGCTATATATAATTTCATTAGTAAACTAATATTCATAATTACAATCTTTTTGTTTTGTCCAAATTCTCCGGTGGAATATGTAAAATCAGAAATTCCCAGGAGAGTGTTGAGTTTTGGTAACCCATTTTTGTAGTTGTAACTTTAAAGAATTCCATAATTTATAAATGCACTTGCAACTCCAGAACATGTGTAACAGGTCTGCTGTCTGATCTACACACTGTGGACATTTAGGTGACTTTTGAATCAAATTTATGAAGTGTAAGATGGGTATAATATGCATTGTTAAATATCATCAATTGAGTAAAGACCAGTTTTTGAAGTGATACGGATTTTAATGTTAAGTTAAACGCCTCTACTATTTTACTGTCATCTAGAGATGGCAATTTCTCTCTCCAGTATTTGGATAACAGAATATGATTATTATATTTTCTCTCTTTTGCCATTTTATACGCTGAGGATATATATTTTCTATCTTGTTGCAATGCTTCCCACAGATGACCTGAAATAACTAGTTCCTCTTTTTTATTTCAGAACTGGTAAAATAATTTATGGCCAAATCTTTTAACTGCCTCATTATAATTAAATAAGAGATGGGAAGATTCATCTCTTTTAAGATATCATGTACCGCTACTCCTAGGAAGGGGTATAAATCCCTTACAGTTAATTCCTTAATAAATGGATATTTCTTTAAGTCTATCAGTTGATTATCAATAGTTATATTAGGATTTCCATCAAACGGTTGAAACATCATCATATATTTTAAAAGGTTCAAGGAGGCAAACAGAGTTTGAGTCGCCACTGCCCATACCTTGATGTGTTCCATTAACTCATATTTACTCAATGTTTTTATATTCAAAAATGGTACAGCTTTAACATTAATTCTCTTCCCTTTTATATGTTTATAATTTAGCAGTACCCATTTGGGTATCCATTTTCTATTTTCACTATCCAAGTACGACACCCTTAAAATCATATCTTGAAAAAGCCCGTCACAGGAACGGGTGAAAGCGCTTGATTTATTTCTTGTTTTTATGTTGGACTCTACTATCACTGAGTGTTTCACCTTCCGTGTGTTTTTATTCTTGCTTGGCATTAAAGGATTTTCATTAACGGAGAAGTATTCTATGACTACAAGACCTCTTAGACTTGTAAGAAGAAGTTTATTGGGCATCTGTGCTTCTGCAAACTTTTTTCTAGCTGCTTTTTGGGACATTGTTCGTGTTTTGTGTTTGGCGTATCAATATGGCAGAAAGCACTGAAGGTACCGACTTCCAAGTAACACCATTATTGCTAAGTGAAGGAGCAGATGATTCTCCGGTCACCAGGTCTGAATTCAGACAAGTTTTATCTCTGTTAACTCAACTAACAAACTCTGTGAGAGACATTAATACTAATCCCAGCAGCAGAATTGCTGCAAACCAGGAGCAGGAATTTGGCGCGAAAAGAACAAGTACGCCAGATTTATCTTCTTCTGATGGTTCGGAGCAACAACCCAGCACTTCGCAAAGGAAAGAAACTTTTTTTCAACACCAACCAGCTTTTCCTGTAACGGACAATTCACAAAGAACCTTTAACTTTAATGCTTGGTCCAGTAAGCAATTTGCCTTCTCAGCAGGTACTGTGCACAATAATGTTACTACTAATGATATTAGCAAAGTAGATTCAGACTTTTCACTGTTTACTGATAAACTATACTCCTTTAAGGCAACAAAGCTAGAAATTGACTACCTGCAGGAATGTATTAAAGTAAAGAGAGTACCAAGAGGGCTGCGCATTAACAAATTTCCAAACAATGCTTCAGTTGGCTCAGAATTGCATAAAGAAATTTCTGAACTTTTTGACAGTACTGGACTGGAAATGTTACATCTCATGGTGAAGGACTATGAAAAGAAAGCTGACATGTTACTGGAAGAATTGAATATATTGAATGACTCTATTTATACTGACACTGCTTTTTGTAGAATTAAAAAAGACTATAATAATGTTTTTCATGAGGTTGACCAGTACTGTGTAAGGATCATAGAAAGAAAGGTAAAAAAGTTAGAAAGAGACTTAAATGATTACAAGAATGGAATAACATTATGTTATTCAAATAAACAGAACTGGTCCTCTAGATTTATGAATAAAAATGGAGCATCTTCCTCTTTCCAAAATGTAAATGACAACACACCCATGACTGAAACTTTGAGACGTAGTGAAAGACTGGCCCAAAAACAGAACAATAATAATACTACCCCAAAAATATTGACAATCAGGGTTTTCAATTTCAACGCAGGCAAGGGAACAGAGTACAGTTCCAGAACCAGCAAGCGTGGAAACAGCAGGTAGATATTTTAACACTAAATGAGACCAGTTCACCTCAAACACATTCTTCAACATATGTGATAGAGACAAAAAATAATTTTACCATATATAACTTTACAGAAAATCAAGTTGAGGACACACATTTTGAATTATTCACTAAAGGTTTCCAGTTTGTCCCAACTAAAAGTATTGATATGACCAAAACTATTTTGGAATTTAAACTGTTCACGAGACAGCTGAATTTAAACATTTTCTTTAAAGGAAAGAACCTTTCTAGGGATTTAGTTAGCAGACCAAGCACTTTTAACCCACCCCTTCATCCAGTAGTTAAAATCTTTGAAGATATGATGGAAACTGAAATTAGAAGTCTATCTAATAACAAAAATGTTTCCAAACAAAATTTACATCAAGACTGCCTTAAACTTATCAAACAACTCAGGAATGAGCAGATAAGGGTAATGAAACCGGACAAAGGGGGAGGGGTAGTCTTAATGTATAAAACAGAATACGAACAAGTAATTCACAATATGCTTCAGGACACAGAGCAGTATAGCACCCTTTCAATAAATGAGTTGAACATAGCATATGCAAGGATTAAACATATATTATACGACATGCTTCTACAGGGAGTTATTAATGAGAAATTACACAACTATTTATTAGTTAACAAACCCCTTACACCAGTAATATTTGGTATACCCAAGATTCACAAGGGGTTAGAACCACTTAAGTTCAGACCAATTGTGGCAGGTTCAGGTAGTATCACAGAACCCCTTGGTAAATTTGTAGATGCAACACTCAAAAACACCATTACATCAATTCAACACATTTGTAAGGACTCTTGGGAGTTCCTTAAAGGTATAAAAGAGTGTTATTATACCAAAACAGACTTTCTAGTAACGATAGATGTAATTGATCTTTTTCCTAGCATTCCACACGATATTGGAACACAATGGTTCAACGAAATATTGATCAAACTATCAAATTTTAGTAATAATATTATAAATTTATTAACTGATTTTATGTTGATGATTTTAAAGAATAATTTTATTTATTTTAATGGTGAGTTTTTCAAGCAAAACAAAGGGGTGGCCATGGGATCACCATGTGCCTCAGCATATGCAAATTTAGTTCTGTGTCACTGGGAAAATGAATATATTTTTGAAACAAAATGGGAGAAGAATATTTTACACTACAGAAGATACCTAGATGATATTTGTATTTTATGGGAAGGAAGTATAACAAGTTTAGAAGCATTTTTGTTATATATAAATGAGACAACAAGTTTTTTAAAATTTACATCCAATGTTAGCAACACACACATGAATTATTTAGATGTGTTACTAGTTAAGAATACAGAATTACAAATTTTTGAATCTTCTGTATATAGAAAACCAACCTTCTCTAACACGTATCTGCATTATAGCAGTGCCCATCCTTTTTCACAGAAAAAGGGCATTGTTAAAGGTCAATTCATCAGGGCTTCAAGAATGTGTAATCTGGATGAAAAATTTTCTGTTGAAGCCCAATTGTTAAGAAAACTCTTCTCTGAGAGAGGTTACCCACTGACATTAATAGAGAAAATGTACCAAGAAGTCTTAGAAGGAAGAACAGCTATGTACAGTCCACTATTAGGCACAGTTTTGGAACCATTATTCCCTGTGAACCCCGCACCAGAAGTTAAAGTGAATTCCCCAACTTTTCAAACTAGTTTTTGTTGTACTTTTAATAATGAAACTGAACAATTAAAGAAAATGGTAAATAAATTCTGGCCCATTTTGACTACTAACGAAGAAACAAAAAAATGGGTACCAGAAAGACCGTTGTTTGTGAATGCAAGGAATGCTAATTTAAAAAATATGTTTGAAAACCAACCACCAATACAATCTGATAACAAAGGTGGCAGGATTGGAACATATAAATGTAATAGTTGCAAACAATGTTCTCACATTCTTGAAAGTAATGGTTATTACATTAAATCAAGAAAATTTTTTGTAAAACCAACATGTTACTATAACTGTGGATCAAAAGGTATTATATACCTAGGTATTTGTCAAAAATGTGACAGTTTTTACATAGGTAAATCTGAAAGAACACTACGCAAGAGAATTTATGAACATATGTATGATATTCGGAAAAAGAAAGAAGCAAATGCCTTTGTCAAACATCTTACTGTATGCCCGAACATGACTTTAAAATTTATGGTTATAGAACAGGTGACCCTTAATTCAAGAGGGGGAGACTGGGAAGCTACCATTGAATTTAAGGAGTTGAATTGGCAACTTAGATTAAATGCTTCAAAATTCCCAGGACTCAATGAGACTATTAGCATTACAAGCCTCCTCAAACTAAGAAGGGCAAAACTATGATAAATTTAGGTTATATGCTAGGTCCATTTCAGGATTAAATATTTCTTTATATCATAAAAATTTTTATTACATAAAAAATTACTTGATCAAGAGTACATTTTTACATTAATTTTGCAAGAGTTTATAGCATTCTTCCATTTAAAAACGAATTAATAATTTTAATGAAATGATATTCTTAAATGAAGTGATAATTATTGACACAATGTTATAAGTAGTAAAAAATATTCATAGTTCATGTTAGATATTTTTAAAACATTTAAAACATTAATATAGTCATTTATGTATTTATATATTCATATTATTATTTATTTATTTACTTACATATATTTATATATATTTACATATTTATACATCATATATTTATTAGATATCTATTTTTGATGTTAACTAACAATAATATATTTAATATAGTTGGAAATTGGTTAACACAATAAGATTGTCGCAAAACAAAATTTATGTGCATGTTTACAGACACATAAATTATATGTTATTAAATGAATATTTTTAAAAAACTTTTAATACAAGTTTTAATAGATTTCAAGTTAAGGTTGCTTACTGTCAAATCAATACTATAACACTGAAGCTTTATGTGATTTCGACAACATTTGATCAGACACAAATTTTCCCTTTAAGTTGAATAATAAAAGATACATTAGAATAACTATCGCTAACTTAAAATTTATATTTATGAGGTTTGAGCAAAGATAATGTGTACGAAACAATATGTTATTTAGGTCCAGCTTACATCTAAAAATATACTACATTCTGTTAAAGGTTCCAGCTTGTAGGAACAAATATTACGCGATCACTTATTCTCAAAACAGTATCACTTCTAATATCTGAAGAGAATGAATTATCTAATATATTTTTTGACTTTTAACAATTCACAGCTAACAAAATAAGCAGAGAACAAAATAAGAAGTAGAAGTCAGTTAATTTTATTTAAGAGCTAATATCTGGTTTCATGGCCAAATGCACCCGCGGCAGGTAACAGGATAGCGGATGGGTTCTGTTAAAATACTACCTTTGATTTACATTTTAACACAAACATTGGGCTCAAGAACATTTTTAGTATTGAGAGCAATAGTTTGTTAGTTATAGCGCAATGTACTACAAAACAGCATTGTTTAACAAGTACAATTAATAGTGTTTTAGAATGTATCACAACAGAAATGTTTTAAAATAATGTTTGACGAAAATTTATTTTAACTGAATACGCTCAGCAGTTGTTTTTCTTAAGCATTAACGAAATACCATCCAATAATTGATTTAATTGGATTGTTAAAACTTTTTTAATTGAATAATTGAATTAGTAGTATTGTATTTAAGCAAGCAAAGTAATGGTAATAATTTATCTTGAAAAAGCCCGTCACAGGAACGGGTGAAAGCGCTTGATTTATTTCTTGTTTTTATGTTGGACTCTACTATCACTGAGTGTTTCACTTTCCGTGTGTTTTTATTCTTGCTTGGCATTAAAGGATTTTCATTAACGGAGAAGTATTCTATGACTACAAGACCTCTTAGACTTGTAAGAAGAAGTTTATTGGGCATCTGTGCTTCTGCAAACTTTTTTCTAGCTCCTTAATAAATGGATATTTCTTTAAGTCTATCAGTTGATTATCAATAGTTATATTAGGATTTCCATCAAACGGTTGAAACATCATCATATATTTTAAAAGGTTCAAGGAGGCAAACAGAGTTTGAGTCGCCACTGCCCATACCTTGATGTGTTCCATTAACTCATATTTACTCAATGTTTTTATATTCAAAAATGGTACAGCTTTAACATTAATTCTCTTCCCTTTTATATGTTTATAATTTAGCAGTACCCATTTGGGTATCCATTTTCTATTTTCACTATCCAAGTACGACACCCTTAAAATCCTATTGGCCTGAATCACTGTATAATACATCTCAAAATCTGGTAAATCCAACCCCCCCCCTCGTTTTAGGAGCCATCAGTTTTTCATAGGATATTCTCGTTTTTCTGGGTTCCCACAGAAATTTCCCCAGTCCTATCTGAAATTGCTTGAAAAAGGATTTTGTGATTTTAAGTTGTGCTGCTCTAAAAATATATAGCATTCTGGGGAGAACGTTCATTTTTATTATCGCTGCTCTTGCCATCATCGGTAGCTTCAACTTACTCCATCTTTTCAAATCCATTGTTATTCGGTCTCCAGTTGCCTTAATATTGTTGATAAAAAATTCTCTATTTTCAGTTGAAAAGTCAATCCCCAAATATTTTATTCTTTCTTCTGTCCTTATTCGTCCTATCAATGGTAGCATTGAAAAAGGTGTAGGTGTCTTTAGAGGGAATATTTTGTTTTTTTTTAAAATTTAGTCTGTAATTAGCAATTTTCTCAAAGGTTTGTATTGCTGTTAGTATTTTTTTCGTATCTGACACCGGTGTGATACTGTATATATTTAAATCATCTGCAAAAGCAGCCATCCTAACCTTTATCCCAAGAAGTACAGGAGAATTATAAAAAACTTTTATTTCATATGAAGAAATAAAGGTTCCAAATACAGATTAAACAGTATGGGAGACAATGGGCACCTGTCGAGTTCCATTTTTAATTTGAATCCTTTTGGAACATTCATGATTTATATATAAACTAGTGTATGCATTCTTGTATAAATTTCTTAACATAGAAATAAAAAGCTGAGGTATATTGAAATATGATAATGTTTCAAATAAATAAGCCAAATTAACTCTATCGAATGCTTTTTGAGCATCAATTATTAAAGCATATATGTTCATATTTTTATACTTTGCATAAGATATTAAAGTATGAAGAGTTAATGTATTGTCTGTAGTCTGTCTCCCATCTATAAACCCGCCTGTTCTTCTGATATTATCAAGTTTATTATTTTTTTAATCTACTAGCTAGAATAGATGTCATGATTTTCATATCAATATTCAACAATGATATGGGCCTATAATTGTCTGGATTTTTGGGATCACTATTCTCTTTCAATAACAGAATTGTTCTTGAGGCATTAAAATGAAGATCATTGCTGCCATTCGAAATGATATAATTAAAGGTCTGTGAAAGTACGGTGCTCAGAATCCCACTAAAAATTTATAAAATTCAGAGGTCATACCTTCTGGTCCTGGGGCTTTATGTGGCTTTAGTTTCTTAATTGCCTCTAGAACTTCATCAACTGTAATCAATGCAGTCAATTCTCCCTGAGAATCCTCGTCAATCTTGGGAAAATTAATTTTCTGTAAGAACTCTTTTCTCTCTTCATCATGCCCATGAGTTTGTTGCTCACCATATATCTGATTAAAAATTGATTCAAAAATCTTCATGACATCTGACTTATCAGTATATAACGTATTATTATGATTTATTTCGGTAATTAATCGTGTCGATTTCGTCTGATTAATAATACGGGCTAATGCTTTCGAGGGAGTTTGAATGTGATTTGCATATTTAACTAAACTTCTTTGTTCGTACAGTGTCAATTTTCTGTTATGCATAAGAAACAGCTCTTTCTGACATCTTAACAACTCAGTTTCTGTTTGCTCAGTGTAGTTACTCATCAGCTCCTGGTCCAATAATTGTACTTTAGTTTCCAGATCCAGTTGTTCTTTATTTTGAAGTCTTTTATAATAAGTGGCTTTCTGAATAAATAATCCTCTTAACAAAGTTTTAGTTGTAGCCCATTCTATATCTAATGGATGTTCATTACGGGTATATTGTATACTAATTGTTTAAGTATCTCCTTAACTTCCTGTACTATATCTTCTTTGGTTAATAGGTATGGGTTTAAGGACCAATTATATCCACCATGATTTTTAGTATTCAAAATATCGGTCTTTAAAGTTAAAGTTATTTTAGAATGGTCTGAGAGCTGTCTAGCTTGATTAGAAACCCTAGGGTCAAGTGAAATGAACACTTCTGGAATTAAAAAAATCAATTCTTGACCACATTTTATGGCAGCTAGAATAGAAAGTAAAGTTTTCTGCCTTTGCTTGTATGTGTTTGTGTTTAAAAGGGTCATATAGTTTGAAATCCGTTCTCAGTTCTTTCAACGCTACCATTGCCTGCTTATTAAAAGCAGTGAAGCTCCCAACTTATCAGTTTTAGAATCTTGGTAAGCATTCCAATCCCCCATCACTATGTAACAGTTGTTATATGACTGTAGAATAGAGTAAATTGAAGCTATATAATGATGTTGGTTCACATTTGGGGCATAAACACATAAAAGTACTATCGGCTTATCGAAACTTTCAGTTTTGAGAACCACCAAACACCATCTGCCTTCTTTATCTATTTTGTCCTCCAAAATTTCTCCTTGAAACTGATTCTTGATTATAATTGCCACCCCAGCACTATTCGTAGTCCCTTCCGCCTTTACAACCTTCCTAATCCATTTCTTGTCCTTCATTGTTTCCCACTGGTCATTAGTCAAATGTGTTTCTTGTAATAGAATAAAACCTGCTTTTGATTTAAAAAACAAATGCAGAAACAGCTTTCTTTTTCATGTTCTGGAGTCCTTTAACATTCCAGGAATCTATTATCCACATTCTAAACTATGAATTGATGAATAATGGTATCTATTTTTTGTTTTCCACCTTAAATTGACAAGTGTTGGTATTACGTGAATTTTTGGAAGCAAAACAGCCATCCCATCCCTACCCAGTGCCTATCCACTATTCCTCCGGACCAGGATGAACATAGGTTTTTCACATTGGATAACATTCCCCAAGTAGCTAAACTACTAATTCTATTAACTAACAATAAAATAGCATGCAAAAAACCTACACCAACTATATCTACGTCTACAAAGTCTAACCCAGACATTCCCTACTAAACACCGCACTCAAGTAACTACAGCTCTGAACATTTCCTAATATTCATGTAAACTAATTGTACCTGACATGTCAAATAATTCACTTTTAACAAACTTTAAATACAGCAATAATATGTTAGCATTATAATTACTTGTTCCAAAACCTTTTAACTAACAGTTCACCTAATAAGCACACAGTTATTATACATTTGTTTACAACAAGCCATTATTTAGGTCAGCTATTTATCTTCAAAACATTCCTACAATATTGCATTTAATTTTTATAGATCATTACAGTTAGACATCACCTATATTACACAACTACTACTACTGTTTGCTAATTATACTATATGTATATATATATATATTTTTTTTTTTCTTTTTTCTGTTCTCCCCTTTCCCCAAACTGAACACAGTTAAAAGATACTTATTTATTCACTTATTTACTCACTAAATAAAACACAGTAAGTTACAAAACAAGCCTGCAAAGGAGAGAAAAAAAAAGAGAAAAAAATAACAAAAAATAAACTGCATTACCTGGATTTACCACTAAGCCATAGACTCTTATACAGCAACAGCCAAACCATACATTTTTGTCCATACAAGACACATTTTACCTCATTGATCATTTCTCAGTCATTTTAGCACCAAAAAAGTCCCAAAAAGTTTCGTTTCGATTTACAGCAGCTCTTCTTGCTTCCCAGCAGTTGCAGCAGTCCAGGCAGTTCAATTTTCAAATTTTCGCGCTCGCGACGGGGGAACCAATTCGCGAACGGACCTCTCAGCTGTACCACACTCAAAACGGTCCCCCTGCTTCCTTTACCTTGTTTCCTGCTTCCTCATGGGTCAGAAGCGCTCGTAGAAGCCATAAAACTTCGTGGAATCTTCGTGTTTCAGCTAGGAAGACGAGATTAAAAGATAAAATGGAAAATTACCAGGCCTGCTGAAGAAAGAAGAACACACAAAGGATTTTGAAGCCTCGGATTCTCGTAAATGAAGTCTCCCATTCACTCTAATGCAGGAAAAAGCCAGGATGTACTGTTCAATTTTCAGACGGTGGCAGAGCCTTAAACAGCTTCAAAAAGGTAGGTCTGGCTTCTTTTTTTGTATTTACAGTGTATTTAATGCCATCAAGAGTAAAGATTAAACTGTTAGGATATTTCATTTGAAATCTAATGTTTTTGTCAATTAGAAACTTACAGTATGGAGCCAGCATTTGTCTAGACTGTCTTATTTGTGCTGGTAAATCCTGTGTTATAGAAACTTTATAACTTTGCCACATTATAGATCCTCCAGATTTTTTATGGTTAGAAGTATTTTATTCACATCCTGGAAGTTTAATATTTTGACATACACAGGTCTTGGTGTATTTGAAGCTTGGGAATTCCTGTAAGCTCTATGTGCTCTTTCTATGACAATTTGCTGAACATCCACAGAGTCCTTAAGTAATGTTTCAAATATTTGTATGATAGAAGTGTTCAGCTCATTATATTGGATTGATTCTGGGATCCCTCTGATGATTATGTTGTTACGTCTTGATCTTGCTTCCAGGTCCAGAATTTTGTTTTGCATCATTTGTATATCAGCCTCTTGTGATTCAGATCTTTTAGTGAGCAATGCTATATTGTCTTCATTTGCTGCTATTCTGGTTTCTGCTTTCTCCATTCTTGTTAGAATCCGATTACATGTCTCACTAAATGTTTGTGTTTGGGATGTTAGGTCTTGTAATGCATCTTGTATAGGCAACAATGCAGACTTAATTTCTTCCATCGTAACCTGTTGATCAGATTTCGCTGATGCCCCTGTTTTTGCAGTTTCTTGCTGTCTGAATGTTTTCTGTCTCTTAAATATGGATTCCTTCTCTGGAGACTGTAATGCTGACAGTTTAGTTTTAGTAGTTGTAGTGTCTATATTTTTATCTTCTTTTGACATTTTGAAATGCTGCAGATAGAGATGATTACCAAGTAAAAGTTTCAGTAATGTGGTAATTCAGTCCTTTGTTTGTTGCTCTGTTCAGAATCAACCAAGCAATCAGTTCCAATCCTGTTGTCACCAAGTATTTTTTTTCAATTTTTTTTCCTCGATAAGATCGCTGACTTCTAGTAGATTATTAATTGCTGTCAATTAGTTGATTAACTCCAAATGTACATCCGCAGAGGTGATTTTTGTTTCTGGTCTTTGGAGAGCTGAAGTACTGCAGTGCTTATAGAATGGTGGCCATCTTTGTCTCATTTATCAAGCAGTGTTGACAGTGACATCCAGCAATATCCTTACCTATCCAAAAATATTAATTGAATTTATTAAAAAATAATAAGATCATATAATAAATTATCTACTCCCTGTGTGGTTGCTATTTCTTTAATAAAACATGGATACTTCTCTTTGAATACATGCATGTTTGCTTGGATATGCATTGCAAACTTCCCATCCTTTGTCATTAATTTTCTGTCCATTGCTGCTGCTGAAAAAAAACTCAAATGCTCTAAATCAGTTGATCAGCCTGTATTAGGTGACCCAAGATACAAATCTGCTGTGCCTTACAGTAACCAATCCTGTAGTGACCAATCCTGGTAGGTGTACTGGTACCAAGCCTGAAATAAATTACAGTGTAGAATCCTCAAGACATGGAAACATTCCTACAGTGGGGTTAGGCCAGGCTCAGGAGAAGGATGTACTCCCCCAACATTGTTGAAGAAAGTAGCAGTCCACAAAAAAAAACATAAATAAAAAACAGCAGGCCAAAAAAGAGCCTTAAAGATGAGAGAGTGGTTTATTTAGGATTATATGCAAATTATGTATTGTTACCATTATGCAAGAAGCCCGGAATTTCCAGATGGAAGATAGCCAAATATAGATATATAATAATATAGATAATATAGATACATTAACAGAGAAATTAGAGGAAAGAAAAATAATTGCACAATTGCACAAGAAAATCTGTCAAAAGCTTCAAATACAAATTTGCGTTTATTAATACAACAGATTCATGAAAAATATTATCTAAACCAAGAAACCTTGGGCCATTTGTAAAAGGAAGCAACTGAGGAAGTACGAAAATATAAAGAGCAAAATCTGGAGATTTCTGAAGGGTATTAATAAAAAGAAATGTGGACATGGGAAAGAAAGATCTGATAGGGTGCAATATTTATACAAAGTAGAAAGCAAAACTACTCAATAGAAAAAAGCAGCTCCAAAGATATTTGAAGAGAAATACAGGTAAAGGCACTGTGATAGAAAAAAAAATTCTACAAAAAATAAGATCACAAAGGGGGAATGTGGAGTACAAGATGCATAAAGTAGAAGTTAAACAAATAGAAGCTGAGGCTATGGAGTACCTGCACAGTGAAGGATTTAGTGTAGAAAGTATAACACAGATTATGTCACAGCATTAGGAAACAGTGAGTCCCCAAAGCAATGAGAAAAAGGAAGAGTGGGAGCTATCTGAAAAAGAAATGTGGACATGGGAAAGAAAAAGAGATTTAATATAGTGCAATATTATGCAAAGCAGAAAGCAGAACTGATCAATGCAAAGAAGCAGCACCAAAGATATTTGAAGACAAATATAGGCAAATGAATATGGATATGGAAAATTTTACAATGTACAAATAAGAAAACAAAGGGAGGGAAGTAGAAAAGAGGCTTAGTAATGGAGAAGTTAAAGAAATAGTAACTGAAGTTATAGATTACCTGTGAAATGAAGGATTTAGTGTAGAAAATCCAACTCTGGTAATATCACAGCATGATACAAGAATGAGCAAATTGGTTTACAGCTTGGACTTTGTTCCTAGATGTCAGTGTTGTTTTCAGAATTAATTTTAGTCTAAAATATTCCTTAGTAAGTTTTATTCACATGTGTTCATGTTTTATTGTTGATCCTTCATCAGTTCCCAAGCATTTATATACTCCCTCCTGCTCAAGTTCCTTTATATCACATTCCTGCCCCAGACTGATACTGTGTTAGTACTGCAGCTTTCCTGCTTTAAAGGTTGCTTTGTTACATTTATCAAGACCAAATGACATTCTTATATCACCTGGAAAAGTTCTGACCACTTTCAATTGCAGGTCTACCTGTTTTTGTCTTACTATTAGTTAAATAGCATTTGTTGTTTGCATTGAGTCTCATCTTACTATAGTTTGTTTGATTATGTATACATGTAAGGCCTTTATTTAGTTTAATTGAATTCAAATATAGTTATTAGTGCTATTGGGATTGTATGTTGTGAACACAAATTTATGTTATGAATCCAAAAGTAATAAAACTGCCATAAAGCAAACCTTTTATCAATCTAATCCTTTAGCTTCCTAGCGTTTACATCTTAAATTTAATTTTTTATATATATATATATATATATATATATATATATATATATATATATATATATATATATATATATATATATCAACTATACAACTCTTCCCACTGTAATACACTCGTCAGTGTTCTGTTTCTCAGTATCCTGTAAATGGGCACTTAACATTTGAGGGATCTAATCTTGACCACCTGATATAATGTATCATTACATTAGACTGAATTTGAAAAAAAAAAAAACACATTTCTGTGAACTGATTTAAAGGCTATAATTTCTAAATACAGCTCTAAAAGATATAATTGATGTTGGGGTCTTGGCTTCTGTTCTACATTGTCTTCTACCTGACATTCATAATTGAAGATTTATTCTTTATCTCAGATGTGAGAGTATGACAGCTACTTGCTAGATGTTCAACTCATCCACTGCTAGTGTTGCAACTATTTGTTCATGCCTCTGAGTTTATTGTTATAAATGTATATTGCAATTGGTCTATATGCTGCCCCATTACACAGAATCCCCCTCCTCCAATTAACTCCTCAGCCAGCCTTCTATTCATCTCTTACCTTCAACTTTTCCATTTTACATGTCCATGATGTTCACTGGTACCCCTTTGCCCATGCTGATTTTTTTAGCTTTCCTAGACATGATACTTGACAAAATGACCATATCCTTTAATCAATTCATTGAAGTCATATTCCTGTTAGACATGTAATATCAATACATCCACCAACTTTTTCTATACAGCGCTATATTGTTTTCATTATAAATTTTTTTGGCATATTGGAACATCATTCTTGTTTCAGCACAGCTTTTTTTTCCCCACTTACTGCCATGTATATATATTTTTTGCCTTTATTAATTCAAAGATATCACATGCAACATGTTCTCATCCTCCTCTATTCATATAATCTGAAAAAGATTTATTATATTCTTTTTTGCCCTCTTTCACCACCTTCTCACTCTGGAGTTTAACATGGAGTAATCCCTGGTGTACATTACTCTCAATAACCGTTTTGCTTATGTACCTCCTTCTTCACATCTCCATTCACTGTGTCTGTCACTTATTAGAACTTTTTTAGCATTTTGATTGTCTTCTGTTCCTTCATGAACATAAACATTATATCACAGGATACTACTGAAGTGGCCATCTTTTCATAATGTTTCCATTACTTATTACTGTTTGGTTCACCACAGAAATTGTCTTCGTTTCCATGTGACTCAGTTTTATATTTGCAATGAGATGGATTCATTATTTGTTTTATAGCTACACTTAATAGTGTCTTGCTTATTTTATTCAGATATGATACTGAAAAAATCATCAATCTTATCAAACTATTGTCTGAATCATCAATTAATATTTAATTTTATTCATATTGATCACTGCTGCAGTAGCCTTAGCTATATGGGCTATATCCTACCAAGGATATAACAGTCGGCCAGCTTCCAAAGTTTCAGGGCACCTACCACATGCCCAAAATGTCAAGTAGCTTGAGCTGAGCTGAATAAATGATTCAGAACTTTACTGCTGCCAAAGAGTATGCCTCTCTGATGCTTTTGAGAATTGACGGTTGGCTTGAATTTTCCTTAGATGGGCAGATACGTTCCTTTTTAGGAAAAAAAATAATTTTTTTTTTTTTACTAATGTTTTATTACTCTCCTTTTTAGTAACATACTTTTAAATGGAGCACTTGTTTCTGTCAGTGTAAAAGTAATGTTATCTAACTGATAAACTATTTTCTGTAGATAAATTGTGTCTATTCTAAGGTTGTGTGGGTGGCATGGAGTTTGAAATTACTTTCAATGTGTTTTTTTTTCTGCTAAAAAAGTAACTTTTGTGGATTGGTAGTTTTACTGGCATTATTGCTTGTTTTTCCCATGACAGAGGCATCATTTTCAACTTTACCATGAAACAGATTGTCACTCCCATGGTGGGTCCATATTCCAGCCCCAAAAAGAAAATGTTAAGCAAACAGCCTTTGCCACCAGAGCAACCTAGCAATTTGTCTCAGCTGCAGGTGGGTGAATCTGCTTTGGGCATCTGATGTACCTCAGGCCACTCACCTTTTACCCTGGACCACTCTGGTGTACCACTACAACTGAATAATGACCAGGCATTAGCCACATCCTCTGTGGCTGTTGGGGCGGGGGTCCCCTCAGTAGGCAACAGACAACCACACTTAACAGTTCTTGGTAAGGGAACAGGGAAGGTTTCCCTGTTGTATCAGAATGCTGTGCCCTTCCCTGAGGAAGCAGTGGCTGCCATTAGTAACAGTTTTTCCTATCAAAAAGAAACAGACAAACATATCTACTCACCCTCCTCACATTTCCTTGAATAGGAGTAGTTTACTGTGCCTGGCTCAGGGTTTGATTCTGGCAATTGATCCTTCTTCTAGAGTAGTTTCTGATAAAAGAAAGAAGCATGCCTCCTTTCCTGAACAGATTTAAGATTCTGAATCTGAACAGAAAGATGCAGGAACAGATTAAGGATTTTGCCCTCAGATTTCTGAGTCAGAATTAGAACAGAAATCTCTTTCTGATTCTCCATGTTGGGTTTTCTCTTTCTGTGAGACCATTGCTAGAATGTCCCAGTGTATTCAGTGGGAGAACACTGAGGTTTCTTAGTCCCTCAAAAATAATTGTTTCAGAAGGATATTCCAGAACCTACACCCATTCCTCCTGTCTTGTCTGCTCTAGAGGATATGTGTTTAACTGCCTGCGATTTTCCTTATAGTCAGCCAGCTGTCCCTAAAAAGCTAGGTAGAATGTATGAAGTTCCTCAGTATTTTTAATTTTTATACACTATTCCCAAACCTGACCCAGAAGCTATAGGATTAGTTGAACCCTCTGTTGTTAAGCATGTAGTCAATTCCAGTCCTACTCTTTATAATAAGGATGGGAAAATTATTGATAGGTGTGTGTGTGGGGGTATACTTCTGCTACTTTGAATTTCTGAATTTTAAATTGTCAGGTTCATATGTTAAAGTTTATTCTGACATATTGTGAAAGCATGAGAAATGTTTTATTTCAAAGTTTCTTCTTATGAAGAAAAATGTTTTAAATAACTAAGTTTCTGCTACTGTACAGGCCACTACTCATTGTCTGCATTGTGTATATGACTCTGTTGATACTATTTCCAGGGCTATGGCCACTGGTATGCTTTTCAAGGAGGCTTGCTTTGCTGTATTCTCAAACTCTTCCAGTTGATGTTAAAAATGAGATTTTAAATTCTCTCTTGGATAGAAATTTACTGTTTGGCCTCTCATAATGAATGGGGCAACCTGATCCAGGGAATATCTAAGATTTTTCAGCATCCTTTTCCAAATTGCCCCAAAGTTTTTTTTTTCTCATCATCCTGTTTCAGTAAAAAAAAAAAAAACAGAATAAACAGTATCAACAGAATTCAGGTAAACAGACTTTTAAGAAAAAGTGTTGCCAGAAGATTCTGAAAAGAAGTTTCACACCTCACAAAATCAAGAACACTCAAACAAGTCTGAAGGACTGTTCAAGAGACTTTGTGACCCTCTCCCATCCTGGCCCTCTTTCTCTTCCAGAAAGTCTGAATCTCCATGTTTTTCTTTGGCAACTAATTGTTTCAAATAAATGGGTGCTGAAAATCATTCATCAGGGTTTCAGATGGCAGGGGGAGGAACGTTTTCCTTTCAAGGTGGTTATTCCTCATCCTGCAAATCAGACTGTTTTGTTTCCACCTGTTCTTCAACACATGCTGTCCCAAGGAGTGATAGAACCAGTTCCATCTTCCCAGATTGAGGACATTTTTTTCCAAGGATGTTCCTAGTCTCAAAGAAAGAAAATGCTTGGAGATGGGTTGTGGAGCTTTCTTTCCTAAACCTATTTGTAATAGTGCTCAAATTAAAAATAATGTCACTTCACAACCTGTTGCCTCTTTTTCCACTTTCAAGTTTCCTGGTAACACTAGACTTAAATGATGCTTATCATTAAATTGCTATTCACACAGTTTTCAGGCTTTTCTTAAGGTTTTATGTATCTATATCACATTATCAGTTCTTTTTATTACTGTTTGGAGTATCCAATGCACCAAGGGTGTTCACAAAGTGTCTAGCTCCAGTTATAGCTTATTGCAGGCTACAGGGTATCCACATTTTTACGTATTTAGATGACTTACTTATCTTTGCATAGTCTTTTTCAAACTGTCAGGAATCTCTCTTGGGTGAGAGATCTCCTACACAAGCTGGGATTCCAAAAGAACATTCAAAAGTTTCTCTTGACTCCCTCACACAGCACTGTGCTCCTGGGATGTCAACCAGTCACCTCAGTTCAAAGAGCTTTTCTTCCACAGGACAAACTAGATCTTTATTTAGATCTCTTTCTAAGTTTTTCCACCCAGACTTCAGTCACTGGGAGGGAATGCCTCCAGATTTTGGATATCACAGCATCTAAGATTCTCGTGATACCCCTGTCAAAACTCCACATGAGAAAGATACAGTAGCATTTGGAATCTCTTTGCTACCAGCATCAACACCCTTTGTCTTTTCAGATTCCTATACTGGTGTTTGTCAGAAGATAAAGGCCTTGGTGCAGAAAACAGATATCTTTAAATCAAGGTCTGCCCTTCTCCCACCCTGCTCTAAAGCAGTCAGCCACCACAGATGCTTCTGACTTTGGCTGGAGAGCAGTGTAAGGAGAGATAAAAGTGCAAGGGGTGGAGGACAGCAAGAATAGATGCAAGCACATAAATACCAAGGGCATTCTTGCCCTAATTAAAGCACTTAATTCTCTGAACCATCTTTGGTCCCCGGGACCTCTTCAGGTGATTACAGACAATACCACAGTGATGTTGTACATCAACAAACAAGGGGGAGCCAGGTTGTAACCCCTTGGCCGACTAGCTGTGCTAGCATGGGATACAACTTTACAGAACAATCTTACTACATAGGCATCCTACATTCCATCAAGAGAAAAGTTTGTGCAGCAGACAAACTGAGCAGGACCAGGGCAGAACCTCATGAATGGAAATTATATCTGGGGGTCTTCCCTGGTTTGATCGATCTGTGTGGAGTTACTTAACTGGCAAAATTCTGTTCCAGGACTCTATGCAAAAAGGCCTGAAAGACAGATGTCTTGTCTTTTCTTTGGACAGAAATGGTCCTATATGCCTATCCACCCTTTCCATTTATATCCAGGATACTTCTGAAGATTCAAAAAGAATTCCCCAAGATCATTGTGGTGACTCTCTTCTGGCCTAGATAACAGTGGTTCTCCCTTCTTTTGTAAATGGCCAGGAGCAATTACCACAAGATTCCTCACAGAATGTATCAACTCACAAAAGAATAGGGCTGTTTGATATACCCTGACATCAATCATCTTCAATTAGCTGCCTAAATTATAGTGTTTTCATTAGTTTTAGGCACTCGTTTTCTGAGGACATGCAGCAGGTACAAATGGGGTAAGAAAGCCTGCTACAGAATATCATATTTTAGCAAATGGAAAAGGTTATCTAGTTGGTGCCAGCATTATAACCAACACCCATTCAGGATTGGGTGTTCTCTGGTTTTACAATATTTGTTTTTGTTACTATCCTATAGGCTTTCTTATTCCATTAGGAAGGTTTATTAATTGGCCATTTCAAAATGTCTGCCTATGGATCCTCCTCTTTAAAGGCAGTCACATTATAAAATGTTCTTGAAAGAGGTTTTTCATAAGAGGCCTCCAAGTAAACTAGTGCCCCCTCCTTAGTATCTTAATTTTGTGTTAGAGAAACTAACACTTGCTCCATTTGAACCAGCTAATCTGGCTAATTTGAGGTAAGAAAACAGTTTTATTGATAGCTGCAAATTCTTATGGAGAGTCATCCCTACCTCCTTTTCCAAAAGGACAAGATTTCTTTGTGAGCTAGTCCTTCTTTTATGCCTAAAGGTGCAACCAAATTTAATTTAAGTCAAACTATCTATCTCCTTGTTTTCTTTCCTGAATCTAAAAATGAGAGAGAAAAGATACTCCATGCCTTGGGTTTCCATGGAACTCAGGTACTATCTTG
>NC_056745.1:1012117831-1012215331 GCF_019279795.1 Protopterus annectens
TCATTTTAAGGTATTTTTGACTTTATCAGCAATCCAATGTGACTTGCATTTAGATGTATTTGTTACGTATGCCTGGGATTCAGAAGGAATCCCTGTACTCGCATAAACTGCAAGTGTAGTAAGGTTTATTTTATGCAATTATGTATAACACAATTCAGAGACAAGTTTAACTGCAATGAGGAAGACCTTGCTATAGATAGGTAAGTCTAGGCTAGCTAATTTTAAGCCTATCCAATTTCTCTCAAAGGAGAGATACGAAACCTATACCTTGCATTTCCTGGGTAAACACCTTAACCATTACACCAATACTGAACTATAAGTTAATACTATGCTAAATGCCCTGAAGGGCCATTTTAAGCCTAGTCAATAACCACAGGTGAGAGTCAAACCCTAAATGTTGTGTTTCTGAGGTAAAGACCTTAAATATTATACCATCTCCAAACCAAACAATTTCTTACTGCTTATGCTTTCATATAAGCATACCACTATCACCCAACTTGCACATTTCAGAATCAGAAGTAATTGCTGCCAGTGTTAAACTGCACTTTTTGGTGGTAATTTACACTGGCAGTCCATGCTTCCCATTGGTATAAGCACCCCCTCCATTCCATTCACTCTCTCACACATGCAGACATTCATCCCCCACTCACACACACCTCCACACATTCATACACACTCACTGTACATGACACCCTCCAGATTTGACTGTACTCACAGATACACTCATTCATTCACTCATGCATGCACACACAAACACACATACACAAACTCACACAAGCATACATACTCTGACTCTACTGATCTTTTAACTCTCCCCAATTGTGAACACCCAGGCAGACATAAGCTCACACCCAGGCAGACATAAGCTCTCACACACACACACACACACACACACACACACACACACACACACACACACACACACACACACACAATAATTAGAAACCATTCATACCCCAACAGACATGCACTATCACTGCCACACACACATATATACACTAACACATTATCCACAACTACTAAACCGATAAGCTTTTTCACACTTACTTGCAATGTGGTCTCTCCCTTTGGAAATAATGGATAAATGAGGCTGTGATAATTTACACACCTCTGCTGTGTTACAAAGCATTTTTGAAAGAGCGTGCATGACTAATTAGTATTAGCTGCTTCCTTGGAAAGCCTCATTAGCATGTAGCACAGTTGTGGGGACAGCCTAAAATGTCTCCAAAGCTGATTACAACCTCCTGTTGGATGGTATAAACAGCTTCACAACCCCCTGCCCCTCTGTAAGAACTGGCACCAATGAACAAATCTACACCAAAGTACTACACAAGCATTTATACAGATGCATGGAATCAGGAATACCCGACAGGACAAAATCATCCTCTGCAAGGAAGAGTAAACCTGCCTTGTGGACATCTGCAATAAATAAACTATATAACAAAAGGAAAAAAAATGCTTTCCAGGGCCGAGAAGGAGCAGGTGCCTAATTGGAAGCAATCTCTCCTTAGCCTGAACAAGCAAATAAGAGAACTAGTGAAATCCTCCAAAGCCAACTTTGAGTCCAAATTGGCCACATCTACTAGAGACAGTCATAAGGCCTTCTTCACATATGTCCACATTCTCAAAGGAAGCACCCAAATCTGTTCAGACATCACATACACAAATGCTGTAGATATATCCAACCTACTGGATGACAGAGTCAGTGAAAACTTTACAAAGTCCCCCCATCAGTAAATCAGGATATCCCCAGTACCTGCCCCCTCCCCTTATCTCTAGGGAAGAGGTTGTCACTGCCCTGTCAAAGGCAAAAAAATACAGCCACCATGTGACCCAATAACATCCCAGGCTGCATGAACCTGCAGTACTATGAGGTACCCTATTCAACCAATGTCTGAGTACTGGCTTTGTCCCAGCTGAGTGGAGGAGAGCCACTGTCATCCCTTTACACAAAGGTGGAGCGTCCAGCAATATGGGGAATTATAGACCCATTAGCCTAACTAGCCTGATCTGTAAGACCATTGAATGGGTTATCATGGGCCTCATTAACAGGGACACTGGCAACCTCCAAACACTCAACCCCACAGAGTTTGGCTTTGTCAAGGGGAGGTCATGTCTGTTAAATCTGGTCAACTTCTTTTAGACAGTTACCAAAGCAATGGATGAGGGGATGATGGTGCAAACTGCCACCTTGAACTGGCCAAAGCCTTTGACACTATTCCCCACTCAGGCATAATAGATAAACTCTCATCTAGGCATCAATCCATATGTTACCAAATGGGTAGCAAACTGGCTCACTAATAGAACCCACATAATCAAAATAGGGGAAGCCACCTCAAGCAGTAGACCTGTAATTATCCACGGATCAGTCTTGGGGCCTCTGTTATTTGGGATATACTTCTCTGAGGTGCAGGCCAAAACCAGTGGGATATGGCTGACTAAGCCTGCAGATGACTGCAAGCTGGGTGCAGTCATCAATTGCCCAAGTGATGTAGACATCCTCCAAGAGGGTCTCACCCAAACAAATGGCTGGTGCCAGAAACATGAATTCAAGCTGAATGCCAAAAAATGCATCATCATCCCCTTTGGGGAGAGTGACATCCCCACATATTGTCACATTAATAACAATGTCCTAAGCACGCAATCAGTTGTGAGGGATTTGGGCACCCAGGTTGATAGCAACCTGACTTTTGACCACCATGTTTCTTCCTTTGTATGGACAGTTTTCTACATCGCCCAACTCATAAGTAAGGGTATCATATCCAGGGCAAGGAGGTCATAACATTCCTGTAGTCTTCCCTTATAAGGTCAATTATTGAGCACAATGTCCCTTCGGCATGTACCTCACAAAGCATATGGAGCAGCTGGAGAAACCACAAAGTATCCTCACTAAGAGAATCCAGGGCCTCAAAAATCTACCCTAGACAGGTAGACTAAATGCCCTGACCCTCTGCACAGTTTCATTCAGACTCATCAGAGGTGACCTCTGTCTAGCATACAAAGCACTCTCAGACCCCACCTTGATGGGACTGCTCCATATCCACAAATCAAGCTCTATCGAGTAACCCGCACAGGTGACCTCAACCTGGTCTGTGACATCAATAGGACTTGTTGGTGGGACAGATTTGTGCCCCAGAGACTCCCCCATCTGTGGAGTATACCCCCTCTCCACATCAAGTAGAGTATCTCATTATCCCTTTTTAAGCACAACCTGGATAACTGGATGAGAAACAGAAACTACACCTCTGGGATTTCACCTGTGTCCCTGTTGGACAGGGGCTTTGGGTGCTGACTTATCGAAACATGGGCTAAACTCTTGGCTATGCTTATAATGGCCTCAGGGCCAATAGGCTAGTAAGTTCCTGTGATCGTGTGATCAAAGTGATTCAACTGTGTTAAGACTTACTGCTGGAAATAGCCCTTCTTGAATCCTGGAAGGTGTGTGTGTGTGTGTGTGTGTGTGTGTGTGTGTGTGTGTGTGTGTGTGTGTGTGTGTGTGTGTGTGTGTGTGTGTGTGTGGTATGATTTCGGCCAATGTTAACTTAGCATAAAGCATAATACTGCAAGTCATAATACTGAATGTACAATGCTGAAATATCAAAGTGCTGAAATGTTAAACAATTGATATCAAAACACCAACTTCGCTACCTATAAAACAGCCAAGCTAGAGTTTTCACTGTGTGATACTTTAAACCTCATGTAGTAGAGACCCATGGGATATATGCAAATAACCCCTTAAGGACATCAAGTGTTCCAACTACATTGCTTCTGAATGTCCATATACTTTGGTATGGATGTTAGTTGGGATATTTTGCCGACACCTTAATCTTTTGGGCATTAGCTGTGTTTAAAGACCTTGCTGCTTTGAAGTATAGCCAAACTAACCTATGGTATGCTGATGAGGTCAATAAATAGGGCAAAACATGCATGTCCACAGGTAGTGGTATTTGGCTTTAATGGCCTGAATGAAACCATAATGACTTAAAAAGTAAAAAAGTCATTGAAACAAAAAAAAGTAAAAAAGTCAACCAAACAAACAACTTAGCATGGTATTCCACTCAAAGTGTTCCTTCATATAGCTTTTTACTCCTGCTTTCTGAACAACACTTTCCAAGGAATCAGTTGTGAAAATGCATGGTTCAAGCCAGAGTTTAGGCAACCTAACTAGTTTTTAAAATGTGCACGATAAAGTCTTTCAACTTTTCCCATTTAGGGGTCACCATAGCAGAACTCCCGTCTGCTAATGATTGGCAGTGAATTTTTATGGTGCTGAGTTGCCAGCCCGATGCCCAACCTTCAAAGAAGGCATGCCCATTCACACACCCACCTACCTGCATGTCTTTAACATCACTCGACCACAGGGAGGACATGCAGACTCCACACAGAAGGCACCCCAGCCGAGAATCGAACGGGAGAACCTCTTGCTGTGAGGCGGCGACACTAACCGCTGCACCACCGCAGCCTATACAATACACTATAAACACACAATAAACTGTAGAAAATAAAATGCATTCTGGCTGCTTGCGTAGTTATCTTTGCATAGAATCCTGTTATAGCAAGTCTTGAGCTATGTTATGTCACAGAGAGCATTACATATCAATGAAATGGTTCTTTGTAATTTTTTAACCATGACTTATCAATTCTCTGATGTGACCCACTACTATCTGTCACTACTGTTTTATGTTGCTCATCTTAGTTGTATACTTGTAAGCACTTCATTCATCCTCTCAGCAACAGAATCATTGAGAAGGTTCCCAAATCAGATGTTTTTTCAAATAGCACCACTACTTATTTAATAAGCTTACAGAATAAGAGTACATGAACTAGCATTCATTTTCTAAAGAGAAAATAAGTATTCAAATCTAGTAAATTTCATTCTTTAAGAAGATAATTCATCACCTTATAGGTTCATACTAAGCTAACTGCCCTTGCAAGCCATTTTAAGCCTAGCCAATTATCCCTTGTGAGAATCAAACACTGCACCTTGTGTTTGTAAGGCAAACACCTTAACCATTAGGCCTCCTCGCCTCTGAGCAGGCGGTATGCCACTGAGTAGAGCTGGAGTTTCTTTAACCGGGCAGCATATGGCATCTGTTTGAGCCCTTTGATCCTCTTGGTGAGGTACTTTTGGGGTCTTTCTAGTTGCTGCTGGTGTCTGGTAAGGTACATCCCAAAAGGAGCATTGTACTCAATTATGGGCCTGATGAGGGATGAGTGAAGAGATACGATGACCTCCCCTGATCTAGATGTGAATCCCTTCATGATTAGGTGGGCTATATAAAATGTTTTTCTAACCACTTTGGCCATGTGGTTGTCAAATGAGAGATTGCTATCAACTTGGGTCCCCAGGTCCCTAATGACTTCTTCTGTACTTAATGGATTACCACCTATGTGGTAATTTGTAGGCACTTTGTTTTTGCCAAAGGGGATGACTATACACTTTTTGGCGTTTAGCTTGAGGCCATGGCTCTGGCACCAGTTGTCTGTTTCTATGAGGCCCTTTTGGAGGATGCTTGTGTCAGCTGGAGAGTTGATTATGGCACCCAGTTTGCAGTCATCTGTGAACTTGGTCAGCCACAGTCCTTCCGTGTTGGCATGTACCGCCGAGAAATATATACCAAACAAGAGAGGTCCCAGGACTGAGCCTTGTGGGACGCAACTTGTAACTGGTTTGGAGTCTGACATGGCTCCAGCAATTCTAACTATGTGGGTTCTGTCCTTGAGCCAGTTTGCAACCCATCTAGTGACATAGGGGTTTATATTTAAGCTGGTGAGCTTATCTATAATGCCCGAGTGGGGTATTGTATCGAAGGCTTTTGCGAGGTCCAGGTAGGCTGTGTGGACCACCTTCCCTCGTCAATGGCCTTGGTGACTGTTTCAAAGAAATTGACCAGGTTTAAGAGGCAGGATCTGCCCTTAACAAAGCCAAACTGGGTAGGATCCAGTGTCTGTAGGTCCCCAATATCTTTATTTATGAGGTCCATGATGATCCTTTCCATAGCTTTGCAGACCAAGCTAGTCAGGCTTATGGGCGATAGTTTCCAGGATCCATTGAGGCACCACCTTTGTGGAGAGGGACCACTTTTGCTGCACGCCACTCTTTGGGTACATATCCTGTAGTAAGGCTAAGATTGAACAGTAGTTTTATGTTTGGGTTTAGCTCTTCTTGGAGTTCATGTAGGACACAGCCGGGACACCATCTGGTCCCATTGATGCTGTGTTTTTGCTTTGGAGAGGCGGCTCTTACCTGAGCATCTGAGATGTCAGGGGCAGCACTCTGTTGGGATAGATATTTGCCCTTTTGGTGGGGAGAGGGGAGAAGTTTGCACTGAACCTGTCAGCTAGGATGTTGGCAATGTCTGTGGGCTCGATGTATTTTTGTCATTTTGGACTAATTCTGAGCATATCTGGGAATTCCCACCCAGGTACCTAACATAACTAAAGAAAGCCTTGTGATTATCCTTAGTGTCCTGTGCAATTTTTCTCTCGAAGCTGGCCTTAGACGATTTTATGAGTGCCCGTAGTTTTTTGCTAATACTGATCAGAGATGCCTTCCCTTTTTGGGATTTTGCTCTATCATGTAGTAGCTTCCTCCTTCTATTGTATAGTTTGTTTATGGCTGGGGTCCACCAGACAGGACATCTGCCTTTGGAGGATTGGGTCTTGGTTTTATTTGGGATTGCATGAGCCATGCATTCCTGAAGGTGTTCATAGAATGCGTTTATAAAGGATTCTGCGGTCTGGGCTGTATTTTCCACAGGCCCGGGGGCTTTGAAGGATTTTGCCTCGGTTTTGAGGCATGTGAAATTTGCTTTAGAGAAGTTTTTCACTGTGGTTTTCGGGGCAGGGGGTGGGGTCGGGATGTGAATATCCAGTGAAATTAGTTTATGGTCTGATCTTACTAGTGAGGGATACACTTCTTGTCTGGAGCATAGTGTCCCCATGTTGGTGATGATCAGATCCAGTATGTTTTCCCCTCTTTTGGGAGTGGTAACAAGTTGTTCCATAGCATTTGAGTTTATAAATTCTAGGAACCTTTGGGCTAGGGTGTTGGAGCTAGAGTAATGCTCCCAGTCTATGTTTGGGTAGTTGAAGTCGCCCAATATAATGGTGTTTGGAGAGACCTTCATATTTTCCAGTATTCTCAGGAAGGCCAAGTGGGGCTCCTGTGTTTGGGAGGGTGGTCTGTAGCAGGCTATAAACTGGAAGGCAGTTTTACCCACAGTTAGTTGCACATGGATAGTCTCTGATGCTTCGTGCTGTGCCACCAACCTGGAGGTGTGGGTATCTTTGACGGATATTGATACTCCCCCTCCTTTTGTGGTTCGGTCCAAGTTTTGGGGCTGAAAAGCATGGTATGAGGTATAACCTGGTAGTGCTGGGGTGCTCTCAGGAGCCTTGAACCAGGTTTCTGTTACTGCACAGATATCGATGTTCTCCATGCTAAGGAGAGTTTCGAGTGCGTGCATCTTGAGGTTTAGACTTCTGGCATTGAGTAGCATTACTCTTAGTTTCTTATCCCTTGTGATACCTATGGAGGTGGGTTTGTCTTTTGAGCCTTGCCTAAAAAAGGCACTATAGGGGTAGCAAGAGCCTTTGCCAATATCCGAAAGCCAAGGGGTGACAGGTGCAAGCCGTCCCCAGTGAAGCATCGTGGCTTGTCGAGCATGTCATCCCAGGCTGACAGGCATTGGATCCCCTTTGAATGACACCAACACTTAAGCCAATTGTTGAAAGTGATCATCTTGTCTTCATATTGTGGCATAATTCTTGGTGAGGGTAAGATGCTACTCAAGGTCAGGGTTATACCGGTCTGGGCTACATGCTCAGAGAGCTTCTCTATGTCTCCTTTCATGTAGTCCATGGAGGTATATCTCAAGTCATTCACACCAGCATGGACAATGACTGAGTCATATTTGTACTTGCCTTGGAGTGACCTGAGTGCTTGTGTTATGTGGCGGATCCTAGCACCCGACAGGCAGCTCACCATGACCTTCTCCTTGTTCAGCCTGGTGAGTGAGACGTCAGTGTGCCTGACGATAGAGTCACCTATTACAAGTGTATCAGGTGTGTTGTTTAGCCTTAAGGGCTGTGACTGTTCGGCACACTGGCTTTGTGAGCTATGTGTTGCACGTGTTTTGTTTTGGGATAGCGGTTGCTTGGGTGTTTGCTTTGGAGGTCTCTGCTGCTTAGGCAGATTTTTATTTAGATTTTTATTTATTTATTTTTATTTATTTTTATTTAGAGCCTCTATATATACATATGTATGTATATACATATCTCTCTCTCTCTCTCTCTCTATATATATATATATATATATATATATATATATATATATATATATATGTGTATGTATTTATATAATTGTATACCTGCATACACACACACACACACACACACACACACACACACACACACACAAACACCAACATACACACACACCCATATATAGCTAAACTATGTACATATATAGCATAGAATACTCTGTCAATTTCATTGGGACTGCAACATCAACTGTAATTTAACAATTTTACTTTGTTTTATCTACCTCTGGCATTACTCTCTTCAATTACTGATACCTCCTAACTTCCCCATCATTCCTATAAGGACTATTAATATCCCACAGCATTTATACCATTAAACCTGAAATATAATCATGTGAATTGCAAAATTTACATTCAGTTTTAAAATCAATACATGTAGCAACAACTATAAGAGAAATGCAAATTGCCTATGCACAATTTTGTTATATTTTGCTACTTCTATTCTACTTTTGATGTGTAGAGCTTATTGCCCTCTCAGTTCTCTTTTTTCTTCTTTGCAAATGAGGTTTGGTAACAAACCAAGTTGTCCTGGGGCATCATCACAAGGGGTTAGGCTGCTATATTCATGGGAGTTAAGTTGGTGGGTTAGGTGAAAGAGTTAAATGGAGGGAGGGATGATTGGGAGGTAATGTGATAAGGGTGGGGAGGGGCTTAAGGGGTTTAGACAAGTGTAGCTGGGAAAGTAATAATGTTTTGGCGTGAACTTGCTAGGTAAGTTTATGTCCCTGACAACCTTGGTTCGTGGTGGACAGGTAGGCCGGGGATACAGTAGGGTGGCACTGGCAGGATGGAAGCCTTAGTAGGGTCCTTGAAGAAAGTTTTTTTTAGTATTCTCTCTCTTTCATTCCATTTAGAGTCATTTTTGTGTTACTGCTATCTCGGCTTTGGATTTTGTGTGAAGGGTATATTATTGGTACAGGATGCTCCTTAGTTGTTTCAGGTCAAAAAAAAGGAGGGTTGAAGGAAGAAGAAGAGGTGAATAGAGTTATGGTGGTACCTGGTAGTACCGGGGTTTGCTGTCATTGGAGTGACTTCCCACATGGGGATGTATTCGGGGGAGTAAGGAGCTTTTAGTTTGGCTTGTAAATACCTGAAGAGAGACATAGGTGGAAGCACAAGGGCACTTTACACTGTCTTTTCTATCAGTGTCTACTGCCGGGTTGTCATCTGTTAGTGTTACCTGTGATGTTTTGATTAATGGCAGGGTAGTTTGCTGTCAAAGTTTTAACAGAAGTACAGGAAGTACAGTTTTGTACCAGTTAGAGGTGTTTTTTTTTTTTGGAGTAGAACTGAGAGGTTGGTGTCTAGCTAGGTTATATAGATTAAAAAAAAATACTACTAATAAATACACAAGTACAGAAAGCTTGAAGGTTGGTGTTGCCAGGCTGGATTGTGGGTGCGCTATGGTCTGTTATTTCCTTGCTGTGAGTGGTTTGCAATGAAGTTTCTGTGGTGAAAGGGGACGTTGCATGCACCGATGGCTTTCATGGACTTGGGGTGCTTGTGTGGATGTGTATTTTGATTGCTGACATGGTTCTCAGCTCGGTGGTGGTGTCCGGTGGATTCTTTTTTCTTTTGCTGTTGGGGTCTGTCAAGCATGCTCAGTTTGAGGTGTTTCTCCTCGATGCGGCCCAAATGATTTTCTCGGGATTTGGGCAGGTCACTGTGACTGGTGTTGCCACACATGCTCGGTGGAGGTGTAGGAGGGAAAGGGGACCATTGAGTTGTTAGGCCTGTACTGAGCCTTGGTAGACTTGGCTGTTTCATAGGGCAGACAGTTTTATCTGTTACTGAAATTACTGTTAATTTCCTGCTTTGTTGGCTTGTAGGAGAGGATTGCTTTGGTTGCGGTTCCTCTTTTGGTTGTAACCGATCGTGAATTATGGACGGTTTGCTTGGGGGACCAGCTTGGCTGAAGTGAGGAGGGAACTGCTGATTTGTTATACTGGATGCTGGTTTTTTTTATACTTACAGAGCTTCAGCTAGTGGATTTCAGGATACATGCAATTTCTTTGTTTTTTTTCCTTTCCCAAGTGTGTTGCTAATTGTGTGTTGGATGTGTATAGCTGTCCTCCATGTGAAGATTTTGTTGGGTGGTTGTCAGTTGGGGGGGGGGGGTTGGGGGGTTTTGGCAGGGCCAGTAGAGAAGCTGTTGCAGTGGGAGACTTAGAGTAGTGAATAAGTTAGAGGTTAAGTCTATATGAAATTGTGGGGCACAGGTTTTGTTCGTTACATATAGTTAAAAAAATAAAAGCGATACTCAGGTAGTGTTACTACTCTTAATTTAAAAGTGTGTGGAATAAGAGAAAGTTATGTGAATTGGTGCTCATTTCCTGAGGTGAGTTTACAGTTGCCGACAAGGAAAATGGCAGTTGCTAGTACTTTCTGCTCTGTTAACGTCCGTTAGGACAGGCAGATTATTTTATTGCCTTGTGAGGCACAAGCTATTTATCATTATACATAAACATTTTTAAGGATCCCAAGGAACAGATACAGATTATGAAGACATCACATGTGGCATACAATTCACTATTACGTGTTGCTTACTGACAATTAGGAGCACAAGCAATGGGAACCGGGCAGCTTCTCTGTTCACTTTATATGCAAGATTTAGTTTATATTAAATGGACAATTCCCGTTTTGTTTAGAAATTTGTGCAGAGGGATTCATTTTATTTAGGTTCATAGGTTTATAGGTAGGTACTAGTCTATTGGCTCTGGGGCCTATACAAGCCCAGCCAAAAAGGTACCCTGGCTTTTGCCACCCAAGAAAATTATTTTCCTGTGCTACTGTTGAGCAGAGCCACAGAGGTGATGCCTGGGGTGAATTTCCTATTTCCCATCCAATCATCAAGATTTTTCTTGAAGAGTGCTAATGAGGAGCTTTGTTTGATATAGATAGGCAGTTTATTCCATAGTATGGGAAGTCTCTGGGACAGGAATATATCCCTCCGGCATGTTCTGTTTATTGTGATGACAAGGTTTAGGTCCCTAGAGCGTGTAGCTCGAAGGGATTGGGATTTCTTTAAGTGGAGCATGTCCAACAGCTCTGGGTTTGACATAGCTTTGTATGTTAGGCAGACATCACCTCTGAGTAGGTGATATGCAGTGGAGTAAAGCTGGAGTTTTTTGAAACGGTCTGCGTAGGGCATCTGTTTGAGGCTGGTAATCCTCTTTATGAGGTATTTCTACGGCCTTTCCAGTTGTTGTAGATGTCTTTTGAGGTACATACCAAAAGGGGCATTGTACTCTATAATGGGTCTAATGAGTGATGAGTAGAGGGGAACAATGACCTCTTTTTTTCTGGATGAGAAACCTTTTGTGATGAGGTGTGCCACGTAGAAGAATTTCCTGACTACTGTGGCTATGTGATTACCAAAGGAGAGACTACTGTCCACCTGTGTCCCAAGGTCTCTTATCACACTTTCAGTGTTAAGTATACTACCGCCCATGTTGTAGTTCATGGGTACAGAGTTTTTACCAAAGGGGATGACAATGCACTTTTTGGCATTGAGCTTGAGGCCATGGCTTTGACACCAGGCATCTGTCTCAGTGAGGCCCTTTTGTAGAATGTCCACATCATTAGAAGTTTCAATTATGGCTCCTAGTTTGCAGTCATCTGCGAACTTCATTAGCCAAAGCCCTTCTGTGTTAGCCTGTACTTCAGAGAAGTAGATACCAAACAGGAGAGGACCCAGGACTGAACCCTGTGGTACTCCACTTGTCACTGGTCTGAAGTCAGATTTGGAGTCTGCTGCTTTCACAGTGTGGGTTCTGTCAGTGAGCCAGTTGGCAACCCATCTTGTGACATATGGATTTATACCTAGTTTAGTCAGTTTATCTATAATTCCAGAGTGGGGGGATGGTGTCAAAAACCTTGACAAGATCTAGATAGGCTGTGTGAACCACCTTACCCTTGTCTACGGCTTTGGTGACTCCTTCAAATAAGTCTATCAGGTTTAGGAGACATGATCTGCCTTTTACAAATGCGAACTGGGTGGGGTCCAGAGTTTGGAGATTACCAATGTCTTTGTTTATAAGTTCCATGATGATACGTTCCATGACCTTGCAGACCAGGCTCATCAGGCTAATGGAGTGGTAGTACCCAGGGGCGGTGGTATCTCCCCCCTTGTGGAGTGGGATAACCGTTGCTGTGCACCATTCAGCAGGCACAAAGCCTGAGTTGAGGCTATGATTGAACATGGTACTTAGGTGGGGTGCCACTTTGTTCTGTAGTTCATCTAGAACGCAGCCTGGGATGTTGTCTGGTCCCATGGATGCTGTGTTCTTGGCAATGGAGAGTGTGGTTTTTACCTGTGCAGCCATGATTACAGGAACTTTGCATTCTTCCAGTATAGAGATGGGCTCTTTTATGGGTGATAAGGGTAAAGTTAGTGCTGAACCTCTCTGCCAGGATGTTGGCAGTATCAGTTGGGTCTGTATATTTAGTGCCATTATGCTGTAACTCAGAGCAGATCTGAGTGTTGCCATTGAGATTCTTGACATAGCTATAGAATGCTTTGTCGTTGTCTTTACAATTAGTGGCAATTTTGTTTTCTTAACTAGCTTTGGAGGATTTTATCAGGGATCGCAGCTTCTTACTGAGGCTGACCAGGGAGCTCCTCCACTCATGGGATTTTACTCCCTTTTGCAACAGTTTCTTCTTTCTGTTGTAAAGTTTGTTTATGGCAGGGGACCACCAGATTGGCTTCCTTTTTTTGGAGGATAGCATCTTGGTTCTGTTTGGAATAGCACGATCCATGCACTCATGTACGGTGCTTATAAAGTGCAATTGTGTAGGATTCAGTAGTCGTAACTGTATTGTCCATCTGCAAGGGTGTCATGAAGTTCACCACTTCTGTCTTATGAAGCATGAAGTTGGCTTTGGAGAATTTTTTTACCATGGTTTCCTTAATGGGGGGTGGAGACAGGATGTGGATTTCTAGGGTAATTAGCTTATGGTCGGATCGGATCAATGAGGCTTTGACTTCAGGTGTGGAACACTGGTCACTCATGTTGGCAATGACTAGATATAGGATATTGTTGCCCCTGGTGGGGGTGTGGATAAGTTGATCCAGGGTATTAGAGTTTATGAATTCCAGAAATCATTGAGCCAAGGAGTTGGTACATGAGTAGTTTTCCCAGTTAATGGTGGGGTAGTTGAAATCGTCCATTATTAGGGTGTTTGGTTGAACTCTAATATTTTCCAGTACATCAAGAAATGAGGAGTGTGAATCTTGGGGAATGGCGGGTGATCTGTACCAAGCTACAGTTTGGATTGCAGTTTTGCCCAGAGTTAGTTACACTTGGATAACTTCAGCTGCATTATGCTGAGCAACTAGCCTGGAGGTGTGGATATCCTTAATGAATATGAACATACCTCCGCCTTTGGTGTTCCGGTCCAGGTTACATGGCCAAAAAGTGTGGTATGAGTTATAGCCTGGTAGTGCAGGGGTGCTCTCTGGAACCATGAACCAGGTCTCAGTCACTACACAGATATCGATGTTCTCCATTTTAAGCAGTGCCTCGAGTGAGTGCATTTTGAAATTTAGACTTCTAGCATTGAGTAGCATCACCCACAGTTTTTGCTTGCCTGTTCCTGTTACAGTGGTGAATTTGTCATTTAAACCTTGTCTAAAAAAGGCACTATAGGGGCGGCAAGAACCTTAGCCAGTATCCGGAATCCCAGGGGTGACAGGTGCAGGTCACCTCTGGCAAAGCATCATGGTCTGTCGACCATGTCATCCCAGGAAGACAGATACTGGATCCCTTTAGAATGGCACCAGAAGCTTAGCCAATTGTTGAAGTCAATCATTTCGTCCTTGTACTGCGGCATCATTCTGGGGGGATGGCAGAATGCTACTCAGGGCTAGGGTCATACCTGCCTGAGCTACAAGATCGGAGAGCTCTTCCATGTCTCTTTTCATGTAGTCCAGGGAGGTAGTCTCAAGTCCTTCACACCAACATAGACAATGGCAGAATCATATTTGTACTTGTTGTGGAGTGACCTGAGTGTGTGGGTTATGTGGTGGATCCTGGCACCTGACAGGCAGCTGATAGTAACCTTCTCCTTGTTTAGCCTGGTGAGTGGGACATCAGTGTGCCTGATTATAGAGTCACCTATGACTAGTGTGTTGGGTACGTTGTTTTGCCTTATTGGCTGTGGTTGAGTGGCACACTGAGTGTGTGGGCTATGTGCCATTTGGGTTGTGTTGGGGGGTGGAGGTTGCTTGCATTTCTGCTTTGGAGGTCTCTGTTGCTTGAGCAGATTATTATTGAGAGCCTCCACAAATGTTTTTTTGTTTCTATGTGTGGATTTTGGTGGTGTAGATTTAGTGAGACTATGTGATGAGTGTGGTGTGGTGTAAGTGTTTACCTTCTCCTCTTGACTGTTAAGTTCAGTCTTGATTGGAGAGAGCTTTACCTCCAGTTTGGCTAGATAAGTGCATCTCTTACAGGTTGTAGTGTTGAGTGGTAGGAGGAGAGGGTTGTCTGTGTACATGAGGCAATTTCTGCATTGCCCCAATATGCCCAGATTCATCAGATAAACAGGAGAGAACACTGGGAGCTGAGCCTTGGACATGCCTGAATAAAAAATTATTTTCCTCTAGATAAGTGAGGAAAGTGAGTACAAGAGCTGTTTATCTCTAAGCAAGTGCGGAAAGTAAGTACCAAAACTGTTTTCCTCTACGCAATGAGGAAGGTTGAGTGCTGTAGTAATTAGTAGGTTATTTAGTGCTTACAAGTTCTGAACAAGTGCTAATCACGAATACATAAATTCAAGTGCTAAAACTAAGAATCTGTATCTGGACTAAACTAGTTACAGGAAAGGGGGGAAAGAAGTGCAAATGCAGGCTTTTAAATCAGAAAGTTGAGAGAGATAGAAAAACTGCCCAAATGTCCAATAACTACAATTTCTGGGCCAGAACCACTCCTTATGTGGCAGACAGGTTACCTTGTGCTTACCACTCCCACTGATAAGCTAGAAGGCTTCCCTCCAACACAGAAAGCCTGGGGGGGCTCAGAAACTTACATACAGTCCTGGATACAGCAAATCTGAATCTGGACTACACCAGTTACAGGAAAGGTATATATATATATATATATATATATATATATATATATATATATATATATATATATATATACAGAAAAGTAGCTAAAATAGCAGTAAAAACAATTCAAATGCAGTGCAAGCTAGCACACGAGTATGTAGCAATGTTAGACCAAGCAGTTTAAAAAATGCAATTAAATTAAAAATGATTAAAACAAGTGCAGAAGGAGTCTATTAGCCAGAATGAGGTAAAGAGATTTGACTGGGGAGAGTGTCCCAGATCAAATCTACAGTGGGGATGGGCAACTGCAAAAGCCTCCAAATTTAAACAACACAGGAATAGGGAGAATGAGTATGGGAAAACCAACACCTTCAGCAGAGATCTGAAAAACTATACAGTGAAGCAAAAATAACAGTGCACAACTCTGAAGTCAGCCAGCAATGATATCAAATTAGTCAAGCAACAATTACCAGTACACAACTCTGAAGTGCCAGAAAAATATACTCAGCTCTGTATATCTCCAGATAGTTTGAAGAGCCCTCTGCCAGGGCACAGGAAGGCTCCAGCAATGATATGCAGACTTTTACTAAGGCAAAGTCACTGTTTGTCAAGTGTTTGTTTTTGCGGGCTGGGATGTGAGACCAGCAGACGGAAGGTCTGCTCTTGCAGGTTACACAGCAATGGTGGTGAAGGGTGAGGTTTGCAATTTTCACAGAATGTCCTGATTTTTGCATCATGTTTGCTTCATTTTCACAACACTGTGTTTTTTTGTGAAAAATATGGTCGGTGAGGGTCAGGATAGACAATTTGAGATTCAGACTTTATACCTTTTGAGGCCTTTGTATCTCACTACTGATGGCTTCATCCAGATTGCGCTGGGTGCTGCCGGCCTGCTCCATTGTTGAAGGGATGATATTTACTTGTTTTGCTGGCAGTTCCTGACTTAGACATTCGAAGAATATCCCACTGTTCATTTCATGTGTGTGGTCTGTTTAAAAGAAAACAGTTTTGCTAGCAGTTTGGTGGCAAAGCAGTAAGTTAGGACATAATGGCACACATTTTGTGTTTCTGGTCAGGTGTACGGTTACTTGAGAGGAAGCCACGGGTTGTGTGTGGTGCAGGGAAACAAAAGCCGCTAAGTGATTACATTTGTTTCAGGCTGCATGTTTACACAAATCCTGTTATCCTAGCAATGTGACCCTTGTGCATTTGTGACATGCCTTATCTGTAACACTTGCATTAGTCTAGGAACACAGGTGCAATCATAGGGGTGTATTTTCTGTTTCCCATACAGTTAACCAGGTTGTGCTTGGGAAGGGATAATGAGGTACTCTGAGTGGAGAGAGAATCTATTCCACAGATGGGGGAGTTTGTGGGACACAAATCTCTCCTGTTAACAAGTCCTACTGATGTTACAAGGGAAGACTGAATTTACTTTGAACGACTGAGAGTTGTATGGTAACTGGCCTCATGGTTGGGTAACTAGAGCGGATAGTAATTACATTAGAGAGTACTTTGGGTGACAGTCATATATATAAAAAAATGTTTTTGATTGAATCTTCGTGCTTGATGATCTGTCTCTCTTGGTCCATCCTAACACTGGTGACTCTTGGGGGAAGGTGGTGTATTACAGTCACTTAATAATGGCAGTAATTAAGAGTTATGGCAGTAATTAAGAGTTATTGATTACTTTATTTTACAAAGGCATATTAACATTCTTCTGCCAATACTCAAGATCACTTAAAATGTGATAGTTGTGACTTCAAGGCTTCAAGTTATGGCTGTTTGGTCATAGATGTCTTTGGCAGTGGTGCATTCCTTCTAGGGTTGGCAGGATATGTTGTCTTTGAGGATGTCTTTGAATGCGTGTCGTGTATTTTAGATAATATGTCTTTTTCTTTCTTGCAGATGAGGATTTTGGAATGCTGCTGCTGTAATTTGGAATAGGTGGGTATAAGGTGCAGCCTTTTTCTTTACATTTTAGGGGATTTACTTTTCCCTTTTCTTTGTAGATGGTGGTGTGATGGTACCGGTTACTGCGCTACACAATGAGTTTGCAGATGATAGAACAGGGCAAGCGAGGAGTGGTGGATGGAGTGGTGCACAATGTGGTCACTGGTAATTCCCCTTGTTGGGTCATTAAGGTAAGATAGGGTGCTGTGATATAGTAGTGTGGGAGCTGATTATTGCATTGGAATGTGGGGCAAGTTAGGTAGGGGTAGGTAGGGGGCTAGGGTGAAACAGGTGGGGACGGATTATGGAGTGTGGGGATCCCACAGGAGGAGTAAAGTGACAACATTCATAGGAGCACAGGAACTTATTAGGCTAAAGCCCCATGGCTCTTGCAAGCCAGTTGACTTCAACACCCTGCTTTCAGGTGGTGGGAATCTTGTGGGTTTTAGTTACTCATCCAGTTGTTTAAACCGTATCTGAGAGGGAAGGGCCAAAGTCCAGCTGTTCTTTGACAGGAGGCTTGAGGGGTTCCTAACATGTGGTTGGGGTGATAAATTTGTCCTTTGAGTAGGTAGGGTGATTCCATTTAGTAATGAGTGCACTGGTGGTGTTTATGGTTGGGCACGTGGGCTTAGGTGAGTTTTCAGGAACTATGTTAAGGGGTTCTGGTTCTGGATCTTAGTGTTAGGGCATTAAGGTTTTGGAGTTAGTCTATTCCCTGCAGTAATCAGGTTACTGCACATCCAGAGCTGTGTAGTTTGGTGGGCTAGTGTGAGATGTTATAGCTGACAGGGTCCTGGGTTTGAGACTTGTTAAGGGTTTTCTTTGACCAGGCTGCAGAATTGTGTTCAAGGGGTTATAGTTTCTGTGGCACTTGTTATGGCTATAGGTTGTTATTCCAGAAAGGTCCAGCCATGGTTAGTGGCTTGAGGGAAGCAGACTAAAGGGAATGTATTCTCTTGGAGTGGATGTTCCGGTGGTACAGTGGGGTCATGGGTAATCCTACTTTATTCAGTTTCATTAAGGCACATTCTAGTGCTAGTAGGTCAAGGCATGGGGTTGATGATGGGGTTCTAAGGTACTTTACAGATGATGGGAGCACCGAATGATGTTTGGCCTAACACTTCCCTTTATGGGAGGTCGTTGGTTGGACAATTTTGGGTAGAAGGGAGGGGGAACAGCCTAGTCAGGCTGGTTGGTGGAGAGGAGGGACAGGCTTGCCCTCTTCTGTTCCCCATCTGGTGTGTGGAGGGTTATTCCAAGGATTTGTGGAAAGGAAATGAGCAGCTGGAGGAAGTTTGCTGAATAGGTAAGCAAATGGAGGTAAGGATGCTGCTTATTTGGTTGGTAATTTGGTAATTTGCTCTATGAAGTGACATGGGACACTGCTTCATAAGTAAAGTAAGCAAACAAAGGTATGGACACTGCTTACTAGGCAGGATGAGCAGGTACGCTGTCCTGATTAACATTACAAGGAGGTTTATAAGTAAAATAAGTTAGCAAAGGTATGGACACTGCTTACCTGGCAGGATGAGCACACTAAAGGAGGTTTATAAGTAAAATAAGCAAGCAAAGGTATGGACGCTGCTTACCAGGCAGGATGAGCAGATATGCTGTCCTGATTAACATTACAAGGATGTTTATGCTGTGTTTAGAATTGACTATACTATGTCCAGTTGTAAATAAAACTGGTAATTAAAGTTATGGAAGTTTAATAAAGGTTGTCAAATGTCATTCGGTGTGATGTGTTTATTGAAGGGGATCGGGAAAATAATTTTACCTAGACAGTAACTACAAATGGTCATCTGTGATCAGTATACAACCAACTAATCAAATGTAAATTGAAAAAAAATAATACTATGCATAAGTCATCTCCCAAGGAGGATTACGGACATATGATTTTATACTTGTGCACTGACCATGACTCAGTCATCAAAAATGCACAAGTATTAAAAGTCATGTGAGAAACATGCCTCAAGTAATAAGCATGTACATATCAAAAGGCAATGCTCAACTAAAGAGGAAAAGTGCCCTAGGGAGGCATCAGAAATAAAGGTAAATAAATGTGTTTGTGACATTCAAACTGAAATGGCAATCTGCTTGTTATAAAGTAATGTGAAGCTACATCAAACTAAAGGGCATGCACCTTGTCTGTGAAGGCACTGGATGTAAATTAGATAAAAAGAGAACACTGTACCACTTATCCTATCACTTATTATACCACTTACTGTACCACTTATTGTACCTCTTACTGTACTACTTATTCTACCACTTATTGTGCCACTTACTGTACTACATATTCTATCACTTATTGTAACACTTACTGTACTACTTATTCTACCACTTATTGTACCACTTACTGTACTACTTTTTGCACCACTTACTATACTACTTATTTTATCACTTATTCTACCACTTACTGTGCTACTTATTCTATCACTTATTGTACCACTTATACTACTTACTGTACTACTTATTCTACCACTTATTGTACACTTACTGTACTACTTATTGCACCACTTAGTATACTACTTATTCTATCACTTATTGTACCACTTATCATACTACTTACTGTACTACTTATTCTACCACTTATTGCACCATTCATCGTACCACTTACTGTACTATTTATTCTACCACTTATTGTACACTTGCTGTACTACTTATTCTATCACTTATTGTAACACTTACTGTATTACTTATTCTATCACATATTGTACCACTTACTGCACCACTTATTGTACCACTTAATGTCTTACTTATTGTACCACTCACTGTACTACTTATTGTTATTCTATCACTTATTGTACCACTTACTGTAGTACTTATTTTATAATTTATTGTACCACTTACTGTACTATTTATTCTATCACTTATTATACCACTTACTGTACTATCTATTCTATCACTTATTGTGCCACTTACTGTGCCACTTATTGTACCGCTTACTGTACTACTTATTTTATCACTTATTGTACAACTTACTGCACTATTTATTTTATCACTTATTGTACCACTTACTGTACTATCTATTCTATCACTTATTGTGCCACTTACTGTGCCACTTATTGTACCACTTACTGTACTACTTATTTTATCACTTATTGTACAACTTACTGTACTATTTATTTTATCACTTATTGTACCACTTACTGTACTACTTATTCTATCACTTATTGTATCACTTTCTGTATCAGTTATTGTACCACTTACTGTACCACTTATTGTGCCACTTACTGCACTACTTATTTTATCACTTATTGTACCACTTACTGTATGCCACGGTGGTGCAGCGGTAGCATTCTTGCCTCACAGCAAGAGGTTCTCCCATTCGATTCATGGCTGGAGCACCTTCTGTGTGGAGTCTGCATGTCCTCCCCGTGGTCGAGTGGGGTTCAAAAGACATGCGTAGAATGGGCCTGCCTTTGTTGAAGGTTGATCATCGGGCTGGCACCTCAGCACCATAAAAATCTACTGTCAATCATTAGCGGACCGAAGTCCTGCTGTGGCGACCCCTAACAGGGAAAGGTCGAAAGAAGAAGAAGAACAACATTGTACCACTTACTGTACTATTGATTCCACCACTTATTGTACCACTTACTGTACTACTTATTGCACCACTTACTATACTACTTATTCTATCACTTATTGTACCACTTACTGCAATACATATTCTACCACTTGTACACTTGCTGCACTACTTATTCTATCACTTATTGTACCACTTACTGTACTACTTATTCTATCATGTATTGTACCACTTACTGTACCACTTATTGTACCACTTAATGTACTACTTATACTTACAGACGGTCATACTGGGCATGCTCACACACTTAGAGAAATGAAGGCAATGTCAGTCAACAAAATACTGAAAGGTCATACTGGGCTTGCTCACACACTTAAACACATGAAGGCCATGTCTGCAAACACCAGTGGACCAGACATATTTGGCAGTTGCAGTTGTTAGTGCAGACACTTGTCAGTATGCACCACTTATGCCTTGCACACACACTGTGGATATGAATACAGACATATATGTCAGGACAACACACTATAATAAGCCAAAGGTAGACGTACATAAATGTGTGGAAGATGGTGACTGTGACAAGAAGCCATCCATGCCTGTCCCACACAGCCAAAGGGCCCCAAACACATGAGGTGCAGATGTCACTCACTGCAGATATTAGCCACCAGTATCTGTCAGCATTACAGACTATGTGGTGCACGTGCCAGCTGTGCAACATGACTGTACAAGGAAGTAGTCATCTAGCAGCTGTATCCATGTACCTGTGAAATATGACCCTGTGTGTACCCACATGTGGCATGTCAACCCCTAGATGAATGGGTTATGGCCAATGTACACACATTGCCCTCCCCATAGCCCTACTATGACAAGCCTGCTGAGGTCATCCAATGTGAAATACACCTTTGGGAGAGTTGTAGCTCTGTAATCTCTGTGGTGTGTCCCATAACTGCCTACTACTGTAGTGTGATAAACTAGTTAGTTGGGAGTTTTAACCCCAGACTTGGCAACTGTGTGTGAGTGCATCTCTGACTGTGTAGAGAGCAATGCTTTTTAGGGTACTCACACTCCCTATAATTCATATACTAAACTGTGGCAAGGCTGCTGATGTCACCCACCTAGAAATACATCTCTGGGAAGGCTGTAGCCCAATAATCTCCATAGCATGTCCTGTAACTGCATACTGCTGTATTGTGATAAAATAGTTAGGTAGGTGTTCTAATCCCTGACATGGCAAGTGTGTGTGTGTGTCTGTCTGTGTAGAAAGCAATGCTTTTTAGGGTACACACACTCCTTACAATTCATATGGTCAACTTTGGCAAGGCTGATGTCACCCACGTAGAAATACACCTCCGGGAAGATTGCAGCCCAATAATCTCTGTAATGCGTCCTGTAACTGTGTACTGCTATAGTGTGATATAAAAGTTAGATAGGTGTTCTAATCCCAGACATGGCAAGTGTGTGTGTGTGTGTTTATGTCTGACTCTGTCTGTGTAGAGAGCAATGCTTTTTAGGGTACTCACACTCCTTACAATTCATATGCTCAACTTTGGCAAGGCTGCTGATGTCACCCACCTAGAAATACACCTCTGGAAAGGATGTAGCCTATTAATCTCTATAGCATGTCTTCTAACTGTGTATTGCTGTAGTGTAATAAAGTAGTTAGGTAAGTGTTCTGATCCCAGACATGGCAAGTGTGTGTGTCTGTCTGTGTAGAGAGCAATGCTTTTTAGGGTACACACACTCCTTACAATTCATATGCTCAACTCTGGCAAGGCTGCTGATGTCACCCACCTAGAAATACACCTCCAGTAAAACTGCAGCCCAGTAATCTCTGTAGCATGTCCTATAACTGTGTACTTCTGTCATGTGATAAATTAGTTATGTCACTGTTATAACTCCAGACTTGGCAACTGTTTGTGTGCATGTCTGACTGTGTCAACAGCAATGCTTTTGAGGGTACTAACACTCCTTACAATTCATATGTTCAACTTTGGCAAGGCTGCTGATGTGACCCACCTAGAAATACACCTCTGGGGAGGCAGCAGCCCAGTAATTTCTGCAGTGTGTGGATAACCGCGTACTGCTGTAGTGTTATTTAGAACTGTGGTAGGATTCCATTCCCACCCATGGCAGTTCTGGATGTTTTGTGTGTGCTTCAATGTCTGCGTAGGGAGCAATGCATTTTAGGCTAGTCACACTCACTACATTTCAAATGGCCTACTTTAGCAATCCTGCTGATGTGCTTCATTGTGAAATGCACCTTTGGGGAAGGAGTTCTCCAGTAATCCCTGTGGTGTGTCCTATAACAGCTCCATGTTGCAGTATGATGTAGATCTCTGTTAGGGGTTCTATACCCACAAATATCAGTTGTGGATGTTTTGTGTGTGTAGGGAGCAGTGCATTTTAGGCTTTTGACATTCACTACAATTCAAATGTCCCACATTGGCAATCCTGCTGATGTCATCCAATGTGATATACACTTTTGGGGAAGGAGTACTCCAGTAATCTCTGTGGTGCGTACTATAACTACGTAGTGCTGTAGTGTAATAAACTAGTTAGGTAGGGGTTCTACTCCCAGATATGAGGTGTGTGTGTGTGTGTGTTTGTAACTCGTATTCTCTGTGGAGGTGGTTGTGAGTGTATGCCACCTGTGGTCAATGTGGAGTGGGTTTTGCATATTTCTTATATGGTAGCCCTACTATATATCACAATGTCCACCGTACAGGGATAACAGATGTGAAATAGCTGAGAGGCTGGAGTGCAAAGCCATACTCATACATGTGACATCAAGGTCAGGAAATCACAGTTAGCAACCTCAGTATTACCCAGAGCACACTCTCAATCCATGTCTCATACACACACACACATGCCTAGGCAACAGCCAATATGTGGGTAGTTTACTGCTTATTGGCCACTGATAGTAACTATGGGGAGATAGCAGTGGGCTACACAGGGCATGGCACCCTGTCCATCTGTCCAATATGCACATACATGCAGACAGTGCACCTTCCCCATGTTCCCCAATAGACACCTGCAACACCTGTGGTGCCATCACATTTGACCCACAAAGGACATACTGTACTTGACAGCATGCCCTGTATTGACAGATACCACTGACACTAGGGAATGTCATTAGCATGCTATCAATGTAGGTGCAGGGTAAACCTGCTTCCCATTACCAGTTCCCACCACAGGTGGGCAAGACTGGTACATCTGATGATAATTTGTGTTCACAACATGGGCCAAACACCCCAGGTACAGTTCCACATGTCACTGTACATGCATGTGGAAGGCACGCACATCTCATACACTGTCCATGTCATGGACTAAGGAACACCTACATGGCAAGCAATGCACAGCATTGGCAACTCCCAATAGTCACCCAGGTGACTGGATGGGGGATACAATACCCACCTGTGTGGGCAACTGCAGACACTACAGCCCTGAGCCACAATGCAGACCATTGTCATGTGGCCTGATGCCAAGTTATACCCATCGCCTAGCCTTGTACAGCCATCTGGCACAGTTGACCACCACACACCCATGCAGACATGCATCTATGCATGTCAGTACTGGCACCCTGTGTATTTGTGTGTGTGTTGTATGTTGTGTATGTTCACATCCACACTCTCTTCAACCCCTATGGGCATACTGAAGCTTGCTGTCTGATGTCAGACACCTCCCCATACTCTTTGCCCATACAACCCCCGTATGACCTGTGTGGTGCAAGTGATACCTGCACAATGATGTGTTGTGACAATCCCACTACTGAAGAGTTGTAATCCTGGCCATATGTGTGTACATCCCTGTGAGAGTGTGGCTGTGTTGATGCTGGCACCTGTTCATGCAGACAGGCACGTGTACGTCACCTACTGTATAGCTACCATATCCCTGTTGCAGATGTCACTCACCATCACATATATGTTCTGAGGGTTCCACAACAGGTAACCCATGTGGCGCATCCAATAACTGCATAGAACTGTGATAGCACTACATAATCATCAGGGGTTTGATACCCTGTGCTAGTAGGTGTGTGACACAAGCATGCTTATGTTTTACTCTCCCACCCTTCCCTGACTTGTCTTTGCCTTTGTCTGCCTCTCCCACTCTCTCTCTGGTGGATGTGGAGACCTACACCTACTTTGCTTCGGCAGCAGTATGTGCATTTTAAGTGATGCTCATGATCAGCTGATGGCCTCTGCATGAATTACAGCCCGCCCCTAGCTGATTGCATGTGGAACAGCTGTGGTAACATTTCCATAGCCAATTGCATGGAAACACACTCCAATATCTGGGAACATCATGTTGGTGTTGGCCCTTTTCCTTCATTGTGAGCAGGAACTAGATCAGTTGTTTGGCAAACAGCATCTCAGTTGGATTGAGGATTTACCTCTAACAACATACACTGTGGAAACAGGGCAACACACAGGAGGGGGATGTGCCTGACAGGACTACAGACTGTAAGTGCTGCTATACTACATTTGGAGTAATGTTGGTGTGTTTGGATATGGCTGTTCTACATGTCTGAATACCTGTTATGTCAGTGCCATGTTTATGAGGAATTCCCATCTGCATGGTCATCTGCAGACTGGGCAGTGTGTTGTGCCTTTGGTTTCATGTGTTACCAATGGAGCATCTATCTGTGGACTGCAGAAGGTAGTGTGAGGACTGCAGTCTGTAGATGGTGAAAGCTGTGACAGTTACTGACTTCATATCCCTCATAGGACATATGTTGCAACAAACCCTGTTACAACAGTAAATGTATGAGGTTATCACAGAAACATATCAATATTGGCCCTGTGTACATGCTTCCAGCCACAATTCTGTCAACCTTTGTACATATGTCATGCATGAAGTGGTGCATGTGTGCTGTACACCATAATTAGTGTCATCATATCTGATAACAAGCCAGTGAGATATTAGACTGTTACACATGTTGTGTACAGTAGGGATTATATTTTATGAGATAACCTGGACATTCTGTGGATGTTTGTAAAGTACTGAGGTCTGTGTACTTATGGTGAATGTCGACAGTGTGTGTATTGTTAATATGTACTTTAGCCTGTATACAGACTGTGATAGATGTCATTGTTGTAGGTCCCGTCCTATCTGATGTTACATGCTGCTCCACTGTATGGTACCATACTGGCATACATGTTTGTTGGGCCATGCACACAAATGTCCCATACCACAGACAGCCATCAGACCAAACTGTGTAGCAGCCCAGTATATGTAGGGTCAGTCTGTGAGTGGCACATATGAGGATGGTGTCGAACAGATAGTCCATATTCTGCAATATTATGCTAGCTTAACATATGCGGCTGTGACTGTGTTCACATTGGTCGTGGTTATGCACTTTCACACAGGTGTATCTTACCCTGTGCTGTGACAGGCCTGTAGAGCCTTCTATATATGCAGGTACATGTGCATTCCCCAATAGGAGATGTAGGCCAGTGTTGAGCCAGACTGCCTGTAGCCTGCACAGTGCATTGCATTGTTACATGCCTAACAGCTTAGTGTACATACCCAGTGAGATGTCATGTGCAGATACTTGCCAGATGTACTGTTGCTGGGCCTCCATTAACAGTCATGTATGTCAGACAGAGCAGTGGGATGCTGTACAGATGTATACAGATGCATGTAAATATCTAGTGGGTAGTATGTGACCATGGCACCCCTGTACCAGTGGTTATTATGTGTCGGGCCAGACAGGGGTGTGTGAATGCATAACCTATGGTGGCAAATGTATACCAGTTGTTATGTGTTATACCCATCTACATGGCTGTCTACAACCATATTGTCAGGCATGGTACACATGTTGTGTACTAAGGGGTTATATGTAGACCTCTGGACTGTACAGAGTGTGTCAGAATGTACACATATATTGGCCAATATCTCTGTTGCAGTCCACGAGGGCATTACATGCTAGCAGCAGTACTTTACTATAATGTCCTTAGGATGTCTGTCAGTAGCCAATGGCATACATGTTATAAGCAGATGTGACCTCCCACACACACCATGAAGACAATCCCAGTGACAGTAGCAATAGTCTACTAATATACCTGCTATACATACCTGACATCCCCTTGCACGACGTTGGGACTATACAGGCTGGGGAAGGGCTACACTCCATGTCCAGGATATATGGTGGAAATATATGTACATATAATTATCCATATAGCCATAAATATATATATATATATATATATATATATATATATATATATATATATATATATATATATATGATTATCCATGTGTAGTACTTCCAATTACCACTGTCATGTCAACCACCTGCTATTAATCCCTACATCATGTGGGCATGGTCCCTTTACATTTCCTGTCTGATGGACATCCTTCCTTTGTGTGGGCATCAGTGTTACAGACAGCAGGTAGCAATACCTTTTACAGGAGAACTGGCACACTCAGGGTAGCTACATATTTGTAGGAGGTTCAGAAACTACATAGAGAGTGTGAGTAGAGTTGCGCTATGCTTTGTATAGTACTGGTGCTACAAGGTGTGTGTGTACATGCTACTTTACCTTGGAATGCAGTCTGTCTGCATAGCTTTCAACTGTGGGCCTATCCTCTTGGTGGCCAGAGGTGTGCTTATCATGTTTTGTCTGTCCACCACACAGGTCCTGTGTCAGATATTTCACTGGCAGTGTGTGTGTTGAGTGCTATGAGTACATGGCTACATCCATTTCTGTTTCTAACCTCAATTCCCTAACTGAGGGTATGTTGCAGACTATCCTGTAACACCAGCAACTTGCTTAGTGTATAGCAACAGTTTTCCACATATGTGCCTGTGTTCCATCTGCTGTCCTCCACCTACATACCAAGCTTTGCACATATGACATGCTGTTGGGGGTTGTTCTGTAGTGGGCTGTGAGTATATCACACTGCCATTGCTGCCATCAGTCCACTGTTGTTGTATCCCCCACACATACGGTGGGGCTGGGACCATATATGTGTGGGCATCACTTACACAATATGTGTGTGCCCTTATGCACTCCAGAGGCCAGTGTATGTAACAGTGGTATATGGCCCTGTATTATTGAGGCTAGGGGGGGTGTGAAGATTGGGTAGAGATAGGTGAAGGCTGTCAGCCTAGTCAAATAGAATTTGGTACATAATTCTATTATTTGTAAATACTGTGAATGTTGATCTTAAAACAATGTGGCAACATTGCCATCAGCTGTAAAGAAAGCTAAGTCAAGCAATTCTTGTTGGTCCTTTGAAATTAAAATGATTTCATCACTGCCTTTGATGTTTTTCAAGTTGGCTCCAGTCCGGCTGAATGGCGGCTTCCTGACTATTGTTTTAAGGCTAAAGGTAATAACCAGAATTTACATGTGGAATGTCCTTTATTGCTCTATGTGTAAAAGAATGTAAATGTAGTTAATATGTAGCCTGGGAACTCCAGGAAGGGTGAAAAAAATGATGTAATGTGTATACTGGGAAAACCTAAGTGTCAAAATGATGTAATCTGGGAGGGCCCAGCAGAAATGTTTGTTAGTGATTTTAAAAACTCTTGCTCAGAGAGAGACTGTAAGCATTTTGATCTTGGACATCTAACTCAGCACTGCATTGCTCTATGTATGTAAGTTACTTTAGAAGTATGTTTTCTTGTAGAAATAGCTAGGACTATAAAGATTAGAGTGTTTTTCTGTTATGTTAGAACAGTACTACAGAATTATTTTAAGCTTCTGTGTGATCTCTGTACTCTTGAGTAGCATTGTATTGTAGTAGTATTGTCTTGTGTCTTTATTATTTATTATTACATATTTTTAAACCCTTTTCAACCCTGGCTGGTTTATGTAGAGATAATTTAAACTCTGGAGTACATTGCATGCTTATAAGTGGTCCTGGACTAAGCCCTTCCAATAAGCCTTGATTGCTTAAGTTACACTACTATGGGATATTAATATTGCAAAGTAATAATTGGACACCCTTTTAAGGGCCTTTGGGTAGCTAATAATTATTAGCTGGTGGTGACAGTAATTACTACCATATAGTCTGGGTATAGGGGCACAGCTGGAGAATCTGTGTCAGCCTTTCCCAGGAGTGTCTGTGAAATTGTATAAATACTTATCTCAAAATGTATGTGTGTGTGTGTGTGTGTGTGTGTGTGTGTGTGTGTGTGTGTGTGTGTCAGCTACTTTGGCAGGGACACAAAGCACTGTTTGGACAGAGAGGGTACTGGAGGTTTTAGCTTGCCAGCTAGGCTGAGGTCTGGACCCTATAGCTGTGCCAGTGGGGAGTCTTATTGGGGACCTGGGGAGCAAGGGAGCGACCAGCCCCAGATTGACTGTGATCTCTGTGTGCTCTTAAGGGAAATTGCACTTTACTTTGTGTATCTGTTATCCTTTCCTCTCATATGAGCCATCTTCTCTGGTGTTAGTGGTGAGGATTGAGGCTCCTTGATTGCTGGGCCAGGGCATGGATGGTTACAGTTGCATCAGAAAACAGCATCCAGGAGGAGAAGCAGACTGGCAGTGGAGATACAATACCCTTGGTGAATGGACAGCTCAACCTTTCTATGAAGGACAATCAGACTGGCAGTGGAGATACAGTATCCTCGGAGAATGGACAGCTCAGCCTTTCTGCAGTGGACTTAAAATTCCAGCTGAGACTTGAGTTGGAGGCCAGGTGTCTGGAGATAGAGGCCGAGCATAAGGAGCATCAGAGGAGGCAAGAGAGGGAAATGCTTACTCTTCACCAGAGTCATGGAGGTAATGGGGAAGGGAGTAACTGGACCCAAGAAGCACAACAGGTCAGTAAATTTCTTCTGCAATTTAAAAGGGGGATAATTTTGATAGTTTCATTCATATGAGAGGGTATGCAAAGAGTATAGTGTTGACCAAAGGCTCTGGGTATGGTTCCTGATCTCCTTTCTCCATGCAAAAGCTGTAACTTTTTTAGCATAAATGCATGACTCTGCTTATTTTGATTATACTGCTGTAAAACATGTATTTTAAAATGTTTTAAGCCAACACCTGAAATGTATAAGAAAAAGTTTCATGAGCATAGATGCAAGGCAGATGAAAGTGTGTGTGAATATGTTGCTGAACTGAGCACTTATTTTCATAGCTGAGTGAGTGGATGTCAGGTCACCACTTTTGAAGGGCTGGCAGACCTTTTGGTGGGGGAGCAACCCCTTAGCATTTTGCCTGAGGACATGAGGATCTGGTTAGCTGATAGACAATGTGCTACTTCAGATGATTTGGGGAAGCAGGGAGACCTATGCCTAGCAAGAAGGCCAGCCCTGCACAGGAAGGGGACCCCAGTACTGCACATGGGTCTAAAGGAACCCATGGTGGGCAGCACAGACTGCCACAACAGATTCTGCCAGTAGCAGGGGAAGCCACTAGTCCAGACACACATCCAGGAGCTAGGGTTAAATGTTTTGAATGCAACCAGTGGGGCCATGTGGCATATAGGTGTCCACGGAGGCAAGGTAAAGAACCAAAGGTGAGGCAGCCAGTAAGTGGAAAAAACAAAATGCCAGTAATAGGTTGTCTTGAGACAACATGGGTACTAAACTACCATCCTCAAGATGTCCTGAGAGGGAATAATTTGGATGAGGTAGTACCATGTATTTATGCAGTTACACACAGTGAGGCTAGGAGACAAGCATGTGGGATCTGGTAGCCTGGGAGAGACCGAGACAGACTGCATACTTGCAGCCAGGACTGGTGAAGTGGTTACTTCAGGGAGTGAGCTGTGCTGTAGCAGTGAGACTGAATGTGAGCCACAGCTGCTTGTGGATACTGATGTTCCCTTGGACAGAGTGACTGCAAAGGTAGAGGTGAGTAGTAGTACCCAGGCTGACATTTAGGCACTGCTGTCAGAGGATGCCAGACTTCCTGTGGAAGGGGAGCTGGGAAGGGTTACAAGGAGAGAGTTGAGACAGGCTCAGCTCTCAGACCCTCCATTGCAAGGCCTGAGGCAGGTAGCTAGGGAGGCACCTGATTCTCAAGTGAAGGGGGAATCTGTATACTGGGACAAAGGGCTACTATACAGAGAGTAAACCCCTTGTGGGAGGGCTAGAAAGTGAGAGACTACAGCAGTTGGTAGTGCCTAGAGCCTACCATCTGGCGCTTCTAGCTTTAGCCCATGATATTCCCTTTGCAGGTCATATGGGCATAAATAGTACAAAGAAGCGTATTTTGCAGAACTTCTATTGACCTGGAATTTCCAGAGATGTAACAGGGTACTGCAGGACATGTGAGCAGTGCCAAAAGGTAGGCAAGGCAGGAGACAAGGTGAAGTCTCCTTTGATGCCTTTCCCTGTGATTGAGAAGCCATTTCAAAGGGTAGCTATGGATATTGTAGGGCCTCTGAGTACCCCAAGTTCCACAGGGAAATAGTGTATCCTAGTGGTAGTGGATTATGCTACATGATACCCTGAGGTGTTGGCTTTGTCCTCCACTGAGGCAGAGAAAATGGCAAATGCTTTGTTAGAGATTTTTAGCAGGGTAAGTTTCCCAAAAGAAATACTGTCTGACAAAGGTGCCGATTTCATGTGAGACCTGCTGGCTTGTCTGTGGAAGTCCTGTGGGGTGAATCACATGAAAACCACCCCTACCATCCCCAGACTAATGATCTTGTTGAGAGGTTAAACACTACAATCAAGTCCATGCTACTGGCATTTGCAGATCAGTTTAAGAGGGAGTGGGACAAATATTTGTCCCATCTGTTGTTTGCTTACAGAGAGGTTCCTCAGGAATCCACAGGTTTTTCACCCTTTGATTTGCTGTATGGACATAGGGTGAGGGGACCTCTAGATTTAATTTGAGATGAGTGGGAAGGTGAGTGTGAGTCTCACAAGGAGTCTGTTGTGGCATAAATCCTAAACCTCAGGACAAGGCTCAGGGAACTCATTGGCTTGGCCCAAGAGACCCTAGCAGAAGCACAACAACAGAAAAAGATGTGGTATGACAGGAATGCTCAAGCTAGAGAGTATGCTGTGGGGCAGCAGGTGATGGTTGCCATTCCTGTCAGATGCAACAAGCTACAAGCAGCTTGGGAGGGTCCCTACAAGGTGGTAAGAAAGGTAAGTGATGTTAACTACATGGTGAACCTGCTATACAGATGGCAGGGGCACAAATTGTACCATGTTAACATGATGAAACCTTACCATGATAGTGAGGTTCAGGCTGCACCTCAGTGGATGGGGTAGCAATGTCCCAGCAGCTATCTCCTACTCAGGTTCGAGAAATCCGAGCAGTGTTGCAAGAATGTGGGGAAGTGTTCACTGGGAAACCAGGGTGCACCCACCTAGTGCAGCACCAGGTGGATACATGACCCCAAAGGCCTATTAGGCAGGTCCCTTATAGGATGACTGAAAGAGTCAGACAGACCCTGAGGGAGGAGGCACAGGAGATGTTGGAACGAGGGATGATTCAAAAGTCCAACAGTCCCTGGGCATCCCCAGTGGTGCTGGTGCCAAAGAAGGACGGCAGCATCAGGATCTGTGTGGATTCCAGGAAATTAAATGGTCACACAGAGTTGGATGCTTACCCCATGCCTAGGACAGATGAGGCCCTAGAGCAGCTGGGTGGGGCTAAGTATCTTACAACCATTGAGCTTACCAAGGGTTACTGGCATGTGCCCTTGACTCCTAGTGCTCGAGGGAAGCCAGCCTTTGTGACTCCTTTTGACTTGTATGAGTTCACAAAGATGCCCTTTGGGATGAAGAATGCCCCAGCGACTTTCCAAAGGCTGATGGATAATATCCTAGCAGGAGCAGGAGGGTTTGTCCGTGCTTACCTAGATGATATTGCCATCTACAAGCAATCCTGGCAGATCACCTTCAGTATGTCTGGGAGGTGTTGGGCAGACTATAGAGGGCAGGGTTGACCATTAAGCCAAGCAAATGTCAGGTGGGTATGGCAGCGGTCTCCTACCTAGGACATAGAGTGGGGAGTGGTAAGATAAGGCCAGAACCTGCCAAAGTGGAAGCCATTCAGGCATGGCCTGCACCTGTTACTAAAAATCAGGTGAGGGCATTCTTAGGGACAGCAGGGTACTACAGAAAGTTCGTAGTACCATAGCTGCTCCCCTCACAGACATGACAAGGAAAAACATGCCAGATAAGGTAGTGTGGACCACAGCATGTATGCAGGCATTCCAGAAGCTTAAAGAAGCTTTGGGAGGACCCCCTGTCTTAGCCAGTCCAGATTACAGCAAATAATTTGTTGTACAGGTGGATGCTTCAAACCATGGGGTGGGGCTGTACTTAGACAGATTTCTTCATAGGGAGAAGAGCACCCAGTGGTTTATTTCAGTTGTAGGGTCCAACCCAGGGAGGAATGCTATGCAACTGTAGAAAAGGAATGTCTAGCCATAGTGTGGGCACTGGAGAAACTTCAGCCGTATCTGTATGGAAGGAAATTCACTGTAATGACAGATCATAACCCTCTAACATGGTTAAACAGAGCCAGCCAGCAAAATGCCAAGTTGCTAAGATGGAGCCTGGGGTTGCAAGCATATATGTCAGTGCAGCACCACAGTGGGATTAGCAATGCCAATGCAGATGGGCTCTCATGACAGGGAATGGGTTGAGGTACACCCAGATAGACCTAACCCTCTCAAGCGGCGTTTATCAAGGGTCACTTGAGAAACTAGCTTGAGTTCTCCAGGGGGGAAGAGCTGTGAAGATTGGGTAGAGATGAGTGAAGGCTGCCAGCCTGGCCAAATAGAATTTAATACATAATTTTGGCATTTGTAAATATAAATGTAAAATACAGGTTTGTGTCTTAAATGTAAAGAAATGTTGTTTCAACAATGTAGCAACATTGCCATCTGCTGTAAGGAAAACTAAGCCAAGCATTTCAAATGTTCTTTGAAATTAAAATGATGTTTTGTATGTTCTTTGATCTCCAGAGCTCAGAGTCATTTGGTCTGGGATATCACATTCTTTCTATTGTTTTAACTTAAGGAATAATTACTAGAGTCTACATGTGAAATGTCTTTTATTGTTGTAGTTTCCTGAGCAGGTGTTAGATTGTTAAATAATGTAGTCTGTTGGCCTGGGAACTCCAGACTAAGTATCAAAATGATGTAATGTGCATACTGGGAAAAAATAAGTGTCAAAATATGTAGCAATGTAGAAACAGTCAGGTGTGCCCCCCCCCTCAAATCCTATGTAGACATGTAGTAAAAGTGAGGTGTGATCCCCCCAATCCTATGTAGAAAAGTAGAAATGGTCTGGTGTGCCCCTCCAAATCTGATGCACACACATTGTAACAGTTAGGTTTGGCCCCCCCAAATCCTATGTAGAAATGTAGTAACAGTCAGGTGTGCCCCCCAATTCAGTGTAGACATGTAGTGACATGTATGTGTAGGTATAATACCAGTGGAACACAGATGCCCAGAGGTGGCCAAGGTAGCAGGATAGATTGTAACACCTGTACAATATGCAGGCCTATGTGTTTTAGGTTGGTGTGTTTCATACTGTATGAGAGTGGTCAGTATGTATGCATGTTGAGGTTTTACATGGTTGCCATTGCCCACTACTGCCAATGGCAGGGCCAAGTCCTCACAACTGCAGTGCCAAAGACAATTCCCCCCAGTATAACACATGCTAGCAGTAAGCCATTGCAAATGTATGGTGGCAATAAGTGTCACCATCTGAAAGATGGACATGGCATGGCTGTTGGGCTAGATATACAAGCAGTACACAGGGAAAAGTACCCCAGACATACAGTATATAATGTGTAACTGTGAAATGGACACACCCTTGGAATTGTATATATAGGTATGCATCACATTATCTGGACCTGTAGTAGGGAATACCGGTGTTGTCTGGCCGAACACTTAGGTTAATAGGTTCATAGGTAGGTACTTGACTATTGGCCCCAAGGGCCTACGTAAGCCTAGCCAACAAGGTTCCCTGGCTTATGCCACCCAAGAAAATAATTTGCCTGTGCCACTGTCGAGCAGAGACAGAGGAGTGATCCCCGGGGTGTATTTCCTATTTCCCATCCACTCATCAAGATTTTTCTTGAAGAGTGCTAATGAAGGACTTTGCTTGACATAGATGGGTAGCCTGTTCCAGAGTATGGGAAGTCCCTGGGACAGGAATCTATCCCTCCAGCATGTCCTGTTTATTGTGGTGACAAGGTTTAGGTCCATAGAGCGTGTAGCTCGGAGGGATTGGGATTTATTTAGGTGTAGCATGTCCAACAGCTCTGAGTTTGACATAGCTTTATATGTTAGGCAGAGATCATCTTGGAGTAGACGATATGCTACAGAGTAAAGCTGGAGATTTTTGAGGTGGTCAGTGTAGGGCATTTGTTTAAGACCAGTAATCCTCTTTGTGAGGTACTTCTGTGGCCTTTCCAGTTGCTGCAGATGTCTTGTGAGGTACTTTCCAAAAGGGGCATTGTACTCCATAATTGGTCTAATGAGTGTCGAGTAGAGGAGAACACTGACCTCTTTTTTTCTGGATGAGAACCCTTTTATGATGAGGTGTGCCATGTAGAAGGAATTCCTGACTACTGTGGTGATGTGACTATCAAAGGAGAGACTACTGTCCACCTGGGTCCCAGGGTCTCTTATCGCACATTCGGTGTTAAGTAGATTGCTGCCTATGTGGTAGTTCATGGGTACAGAGATTTTACCAAAGGGGATGACACTGCACTTTTTGGCATTGAGCTTGAGGCTATGGCTCTGACACCAGGCATCTGCCTCAGCGAGGCCCTTCTAAAGGATGTCCACATCATTTGGGGACTTGACTATGGCTCCTAGTTTGCAGTCATCTGTGAATTTTGTTAACCAGAGGCCTTCTGTGTTAGCCTCTACTTCAGAGAAGTAGATACCAAACAGGGGAGGTCCCAGGACGAAACCTTGTGGTACTCCATTTGTCACTGGTTTGAGGTCAGATTTGGAGTCTGCAACTTTAACAGTGTGGGTTCTGTCAGTGAGCCATTTGGCAAACTATCTTGTGACGTAAAGAGTTATGCCTAGTTTAGTGAGTTTAGCTATAATTCCAGAATGGGGGATGGTGTTGAAAGCCTTGGTGAGGTCAAGATAGTCTGTGTGAACTACCTTACCCTCATCTACATATTTGGTGACTGCCTCAAAGAAATCAATCAGGTTCAGGAAACATGATCTGCCTTTCACAAACCCGAATTGGGTGGGTTCCAGAGTATGGAGGTTACCAATGTCTTTGTTTATGACTTCCATGATGATACATTCTATGGCCTTGCAGACCAGGCTTGTCAGGCTAATAGGTCAATAGTTCCCGGGATCAGTTATGGCTCCCCCTTTGTGGAGTGGGATAACTGTTGCTGTGCACCATTCAGTGGGCACAAAGCCTGATGCGAGGCTATTACTGAACATGGTGCTTAAGTGGGGAGCCAGTTCATTCTGAAGTTCATGTAAAATGCAGCCTGGGATGTTGTCCAGTCCCATGGATGCTGTGTTTTTGGCTTTAGAGAGTTCAGCTTTTACCTGCATAGTTGTGATTACAGGGACTCTGCATTCTTCCTGTATAGATATGGGCCCTTTAGAGGATGAGGGGGGGTAAAGTTAGCACTGTACCTATCTGCCAGGATGTTGGCAATATCAGTTGGTTCTGTATTTTTTGTGCAGTTGTGCTGTAACTCAGAGCAGATCTGGGTGTTGCCATCAAGATTCTTGACATAGCTATAGAATGATTTGTGGTTGTCCTTAGAATTACACGCAATTTTGTTTTCGTGGCTAGCTTCAGAGGATCTTATAAGGGATCTCAGCTTCTTACTAAGGCTGACCAGGTAGCTCCTCCACTCATGGGATTTTACTCTCTTTTACAACAGTTTCTTTCTTCTGTTGTATAGTTTGTTTATGGCCGGGGACCACCATATTGGCTTCCTTTTTTTGGAGGATAGCATCTTGGTTCTGTTTGGGATAGCACAATCCATGCACTCGTGTAAGTGCTTATAGAGTGCATTTGTGTAGGATTCAGCAGTTGTAACTGCATTGTCCATCTGCATGGGTGTCATGAAGTTCACCACTTCTGTCTTAAGAAGCATGAAGTTGGGTTTGGAGAACTTTTTTACCATGGTTTCCTTAATAGAAGGTGGGTGCGGGATGTGGATATCAAAGTTGATTAGCTTATGGTCGGATTGGGCCAACAAGGAGTTGACTTCAGGTGTGGAACACCGGTCACTCATGTTGGTAATGACTAGGTCTAGGATATTGTTGCCCCTGGTGGGGATGTGGATAAGTTGATCCAGGGCATTGGAGTTTATGAATTCCAGAAAATGTTGAGCTAAGGAGTTGGTACACGAGTAGTTTTCCCAGTTAATGGTGGGGTAGTTGAAGTTGCCCATTATTAGGGTGTTTGGTTGAACCCTAATATTTTCCAGTACATCAAGAAAAGAGGAGTGGGAATCCTGGGGAATGGTGGGGGATCTGTAGCAAGCTACAATTTGGATTACAGTTTTGTCCAAAGTTAGTTGCACTTGGATAACCTCGGAAGCATTATGTTGAGCAACTAGCCTGGAGGTGTGGATATCCTTAATGAATATGGACACACCTCCGCCTTTGGTGTTTCAGTCCAGGTTACATGGCCAAAATGTGTGGTATGAGTTACAGTCTGGTAGTGCAGGGGTGCTCTCTGGAACCTTGAACCAGGTCTCAGTCACTGCACAGATATTGATGTTCTCCATTTTAAGGAGTGCTTCGAGTGAGTGCATTTTGAGATTTAGACTTCTAGAACTGAGTAGCATTACCCTCAGTTTTTGCTTACCTATTCCTGTTACGGTGGTGAATTTGTTATTTGAATCTTGCCTAAAAAAGGCACTATAGGGGCAGCAAGAGCCTTAGCCAGTATCTGGAATCCCAGGGGTGACAGGTGCAGGCCATCTGTGGCAAAGCATTTTAGTCTGTAGGCCATGTCATTCCAAGCAGACAGATAATGGATCCCCTTAGAATGACACCAGAAGCTTAGCCAATTGTTGAAGTCAATCATTTTGTCTTTGTACTGCGGTGTCATCATTCTTGGACTGCGGTGGTGGTGCTGTGGAAGCGTTGTCGCCTCACAGTTAGAAATTGCACTTTCGATTCTTAGTTAGAGTGTCTTCTGTGTGTTGACATGTGTAAATGGGTGTTCCTTCATTGAAGGTTGTGCATTATGCCTGGCAAGCCAGCACATAAAAATCTACTGCCAATCAATAGCGGACCAGAGTTCTGCTGTGGCGACCCCTAACCGGGAAAAGCCGAAAGACAGTTACTACGGTATCATTATGGGTGATGTCAGAATGCTACTCAGGGCTAGGGTCATATGTGCCTGGGCTACAAGATTGGAGAGTTCTTCCATGTCTCTTTTCATGTAGCCCAGGGAGGTATATCTCAGATCATTCACACCAACATGGACAATGACAGAGTCATATTTGTACTTGTTGTGGAGTGACCTGAGTGCATGGGTTATGTGGCGGATCCTGGCACCTGACAGACAGCTGTCAGTAACCTTCTTCTTGTTTAGCCTGGTGAGTGGGACATCAGTTTGCCTGACTATAGAGTTGCCTATGACTAGTGTGTTGGGTATGTTGTTTTGCCTTATTGGCTTTGGATGAGTGGCACACTGAGTCTGTGGGCTATGTGTCATTTGGGTTGTGTTGGGGATGGAGATTGCTTACGTTTCTGCTTTGGAGGTCTCTGTTGCTTAGACAGATTATTATTGAGAGCCTCTGCAAATGTTTTTCTGTTACTATGTGTGGATTTTGGTGGTGTAGATTTAGTGAGACTATGTGATGAGTGTGGTGTGGTGCAAATGTTTACCTTCTCCTCATGACTGTCAAGTTCAGTCTTGGTTGGAGAAAGCTTTACCTCAAGTTTGGCTAGATAAGTGCATATCTCACAGGTTGTAGTGTTGGGTGGTAGGAGGAGAGAGTTGTCTGTGTACATGAGACAATTTCTGCATTGCCTCAAGATGCCCAGATTCATCAGATAGACATGAGAGAACACTGGGAGCTGAGCCTTGGACATGCCTGAATAAAAAACTATTTTCCTCTAGATAAGTGAGGAAAGTGAGTACAAGAGCTGTTTTTCTCTAAGCAAGTAAGAAAGGTAAGTACAAAAACTGTTATCCTCTAGGTAATGAGGAAGGTTGAGTGCTATTGTAATTAGTAGCTTATTTAGTGCTTACAAGTTCTGAACAAGTGCTGAGCATGAATAAGCAAATTTAAGTGCTAAAACTAAGAATCTGTATCTGCACTAGATGAGTTACAAAACAGAAACAAGTGCAAATGCAGACTTTCAAATCAGAAAGTTGAGAGGGATGGAAGAGATTGCCCAAATGGCCAATAACTACAATTTCTGGGCCAGAACCACTCCTTATGTGTAAGACAGGTTACCTAGTGCTTACCACTCCCACTAATAAGCTAGAAGGCTTCCCTCCAACACAGAAAAATTTGGGGGGCTCAGAAGCTCACATACAGTCCTGGATACAGCAAATCTGTATCTGTAACACTAGTTACAGGAAAAACAGGAAACAGGCTTACAGTTTTTTTTACAGAAAAGTATCAAAAACAGTAGTAAAAACAATTCACATGCAGTGCAAGCTAGCACATGAGTATGTAGCAATATTAGACCAAACACAGTTTAAAAAATGCAATTAAATTAAAAACGACTAAAAGCAAGTGCAGAAAGAGTTTATTAGGTAGAATGTGGTAAAGAGATGGGACTAGGGGAAAGTCCAAGATCAAATCTACAGTGGGGTGGGCAACTGCAAAAGCCACCAAATTTAAACTACAAGCCAAAAATAGGAAGGGTGGGTGGGACAAAACAGTTTTAACAGAGATCTAAGCAACAACTTACAGTACAAACTCTAAAACCAAAAAATATACTCAGCTCTGCATATTTGCAGATAGATTGGAAAGCAGTCTCTCAGAACAGGGAGACAACAGTTTCAACAGAGATCTAAGCAACAATTAACAAACTCTAAAACCAAAAAATATATACTCAGCTCTGTATATTTACAGATAGATTGGAAAGCAGTCTCTCAGAATACATGTTCCAGCAATTAAATGCAGGCTGTTACTAACAGGTCTAATTTTATGCAAGTGATCTTTGAGTTAGATAACACACACACTGTAAAAAACAGTTATACCAACTGAAGACACAGCAGAAAATAGGGGGGTGGGCAGTATCAACAGAGATCTAAGCAACAACTAACAGTACAAACTCTAAAACCCAAAAATATTCTCAGCTCTGTATATTTGCAGATAGATTGAAAAGCAGTCTCTCATAACACAGGTTCCAGCAATTAAATGCAGGTCTAATTTTATGCAAGTGATCCTTGAGTTAGATAACACATAAGCTTTAAAAACAGTTACACCAGCTGAAGACATGGCAGAAAATAGGGGGGGAACAGTTTCAATAGAGATCTAAGCAACAACTAACAGTACAAACTCTAAAACCAAAAAAATATACTCAGCTTTGCATATTTGCAGATAGATTGGAAAGCAGTCTCTCAGAACAGGGAGACAACAGTTTCAACAGAGATCTAAGCAACAATTAACAAACTCTAAAACCAAAAAAATATATACTCAGCTCTGTATATTTGCAGATATATTGGAAAGCAGTCTCTCAGAACACATGTTCCAGCAATTAAATGCAGGCTGTTAATAACAGGTCTAATTTTATGCAAGTGATCCTTGAGTTAGATAACACACAAGCTGTAAAAAACAGTTATACCAACTGAGGACACGGCAGAAAATAAGGAGGGCAGTTTCAACAGAGATCTAAGCAACAACTAACAGTACAAACTCTAAAACCAAAAAAATATACTCAGCTATGTATATTTGCAGATAGATTGGAAAGCGGTCTCTCAGAACACATGTTCCAGCAATTAAATGCAGGCTGTTAATAACAGGTCTAATTTTATGCAAGTGATCCTTGAGTTAGATAACACACAAGCTGTAAAAAACAGTTATACCAACTGAGGACACGGCAGAAAATAAGGAGGGCAGTTTCAACAGAGATCTAAGCAACAACTAACAGTACAAACTCTAAAACCAAAAAAATATACTCAGCTATGTATATTTGCAGATAGATTGGAAAGCGGTCTCTCAGAACACAGGTTCCAGCAATTAAATGGAGGCTGTTAGTAACAGGTCTAATTTTATTCAGGTGGTCATTGAGTTAGATAACACACAAGCTGTAAAAAACAGTTATACCAACTGAAGACAAGGCAGACAATAGGGGGGGGCAGTTTCAATGCAACAACTAATAGTACAAATTCTAAAACCAAAAAAAATATACTCAACTCTGTATATTTGAAGATAGATTGGAAAGCAGTCTCTCAGAACAGGGAGACAACAGTTTCAACAGAGATCTAAGCAATAATTAACAAACTCTAAAACCAAAAAATATATACTCAGCTCTGAATATTTGCAGATAGATTAGAACGCAGTTTCTCAGAACACAGGTTCCAGCAATTAAATGCAGGCTGTTACTAACAGGTCAGCCCAGATCACAAAGGTGCTAGGACTGATGTATTGGGAAACACCTGATGTACTTGCACAAGCCAGCATAACTGGAATGCCCCATGCATATCTGTGAGTCAGATGCAACTAGTGTCCATAGCACATATTCACCCAGCTCACCCAAACACCACCCACAGGTACCTCTCTGGTCATATCCCTGCTGTTGGGAATGGGTACAATATGACCACATGTGTATGGCAATAGTGAAAGAATGCAGCAGGCAGTGCAGGTGTGTCCCTAGATGCAGCTGCACCACCTGATCAATACTGATAGAAAGTATTGGCATGAACACCCAGGACACCTACTCTGTCACCTCAGGGGATTATACTGTATGGTGGTCTGGGACTGTAGGAATGACAGAATGCAACAATCTGCCACAGCTGGGCTGCATCACCACCAAATGGCCTACAGGCCATTGCCAAAGGCCTATGTCTCACATGTACTACCAATGCATTTTATGTCATGGACACCCAAATAACAATATAACACACTCCACATAAGCCATATGCAAGGCCATGTGGACAAACCACAGTAACATGTCCACCATGTCCCACTGCATGAACTGTGGACCAACACCAAAACACAGCTGTGAAGAGGTGAAAACGTTAGGGAAAGTATCAGAGAATGTATGCATAATGTATGGAAGAAGATAGAATGATGGGGGAGTGGGAGCATGGGCAGCATAGATTGTGCAAGGTCCAACACAGCCATGTGCACATACTATCCCTGGCTGCAAACACATACATGTGTGGCTACAAACCTGCCTGTACACCACAATAGGGTAATGTCCTGACTTATGACCCCTGCCTCTGGGTAACCTGTGTCAATCTGTACAACTGTGAGGTATTGCCACAGCAATATAAGGCCATACTGTCATGTTGATGGATGTACAAGTATGGGATCCTATGCCAGCACTGTACTAAGGTGCAGAACTGGATACACAGACCCAGCAGCAAGTGTCTGCAGCTCTCCCTCCAGAATGTAATAACTCTCCATGAATATGTAGGCATTTGCTCACAATACTGGACACAGCTGCATTCACCCTTGTTCCCCAGCACATTACTGTGAGCAAGAATGTCCACCTGACAGTACTTGAGGACATAAAACATCACAGTGTATAGCAGTACACATGTCTGAATATCTCTGCTAACACTAGTACAATGTAGCAGAAGCAGTACAGACACAATCACCTACAGTACACACTATCCCTTGCACAGTTTGACCCATATTGCCAACTGATCTACAGATATCTTGCATAAACAGTTTGCTACCTGTAGATGTAGAACACAAAAGTCTGCACTGGAGTACAAACTACCTGGAATGGATCCACACATTCAATACAGAAGGGCATACTGGGCATGCTCACACACAGAGAAATGAAGGCAATGTCAGACAGCAACATACTTAAAGATCATACTGGGCATGCTCACACACTTAAACAAATGAAGCCCATGTCTACAAACAACAGTGGACCATACATATCTGACAGTTGCAGATGTTAATGCATTCACTCATCAGTATGCACCAGTCATGCTTTGCACACACATTGGATAAGAATACACATATATATCCAAGGACAACACACTATAATATGGCAAATGTAGACATTCATAGATGTGTGGAAGAGAGTCACAGTGAAAAAGAGGCTTCCATCATGAGGCCTGTCCCACCCAGCACATAGCCAAATGGCTACAACCACATGATGTGTACATGTCACTCACTGTAGAAATTAGCCACTGGTATCCATCAGCAGTACAGTCTTTGTGGTGCAAGTGCTAGCTGTGCAACATGACTGTACAAGGTAGTAGTCATCTAGCAGTTGTATACACATACCTGCAGAATATAAACCTGCATGTTGTGTGTCAACCTCTAGATGAATGGGTTATGGCCCATGCACCCACACTGCCCTCCTCATAGCCCTACTATGACTAGCCTGCTTATGTCATCCACTTTGAAATACACCTGTGGGAATGCAATAGCCCAGTAATCTCTGTGGCATGTCCTAAAACTGTGTAATGCTGCAGTGTGATAAAGCTAGGTAGGAGTTCTAATTCCAGATATGGCAACTGTGTGTGTGTGTGTCTATGTAGGGGGAAATGCTTTTTAGGCTAATCACACTCACTACAATTCAAATACCCTACTTTGGCAAGCCTGTTGATGTCATTCATTGTGAAATACACCTTTGGGAAAGAAGTAACACAGAAATCTCTGTGGAGTGTCCTATAACAGCGTAATGCTGTACTGTGATATAATACGTTGGCAGGGTGTCTATTACCACACATGGCAAGTGTGAATGTTTGCATGTGTGTTTCTTTGTCTGTATAGGGAGCAATACATTTTAGGCTAGTCAGACTAACTACAATTCAAATGTCCTACTTTGGCAAGCCTGCTGATGCCATTCACTGTGAAATACACCTTTGGGAAAAGAGTATTCCACTAATTTCTGTGGCATGTCCAATAACTGCATAATGCTGTAGTGTGACAAACTAATTAGATAGGAGTTCTAATCCCAGACATGGCAACTGTGTGTGTGTGTCTCTGTCCGTGTAGGGAGTAATGCATTTTAGGCTAGTCACACTCACTACAATTCAAATGTCCTACTTGGGCAAGCCTGCTGATATCATTCACTGAGAAATACACCTTTGGGGAAAAAGTAGCGCAGTAATCTCTGTGGTGTGCCCTATAACAGTGTAATGCTGTAGTATGACATAGTATTTTGGTAGGGGTTCTATTCCCACACATGGCAAGTGTGGATGTTTGTGTGTGTGTTTCTTTGTCTGTGTAGGGAGCAATGCTTTTTAGGCTAGTCACACTCACTACAATTCAAATGCCCTACTTTGGCAAGCCTGCTGATGCCATTCACTGTGAAATATACCTTTGGGTAAGAAATAACCCAGGAACTTCTGTGGTGCGTCCTATAACTGTGTAATGCTGTAGTGTGACAAACTAGTTAGGTGGGAGTTTTAATCCCAGACATGGCAACTGTGTGTTTGTGTGTGTGTATGTGTGTCTCTGTCTGTGTAGAGTGCATTCCATTTTAGGCTAGTCACACTCATTACAATTCAAATGCCCTACTTTGGCAACCCTGCTGTCATTCACTGTGAAATACACCTTTGGGAAAGAAGTAGCCCAGTTATCTCGGTGGTGTGTCCTATAACAGTGTAATGCAATAGTGTGATCTAGTAATTTGGAGGGGTTCTATTCCCACACATGACAAGTGTGGATGTTTGTGTGTGTGTCCTTGACTGTGTAGATTGCAATGCTTTTGAGGCCATTCACAGTCACTACAACCTCCAATGGCCTTCCTTGGCAAGCCTGCTGTTATCATACTCAGTGAAATACACCTTTGATGAAAGACTACTCCAGTAATCTCCATGGCACAACCTATAACTGCATAATGCTGTAGTGTAATAAAGTAGTTAGATAGGAGTTCTAATCCCAGACATGGCAACTGTGTGTGTGCGTGTGTGTGTGTGTGTGTGTGTGTGTGTGTGTGTGTGTGTGTGTGTGTGTCTGTCTGTGTAGGGAGCAATGCATTTTAGGCTAGTCACACTCACTACAATTCAAATGTCCTACTTTGGTAAGCCTGCCCATGTTATTCACTGTGAAATACACCTTTGGGAAAAAAGTAGCACAGTAACCATTGTGGTGTGTCCTGTAATAGTGCAATGCTGTAATATGATATAGTATTTTGATAGAGGTTCTATTCCCACACATGGCAAGTGTGGATGTTTGTGTGTATGTTTCTTTGTCTGTGTAGGGAGCAATGCTTTTTAGGGTAGTCACACTCACTACAATTCAAATGCCCTACTTTGGCAAGCCTGCCAATGTCATTCACTGTGAAATGCACCTTTGGGAAAGAAATAACCCAAGAATGTCTGTGGTGCATCCTATAACTGTGTAATGATGTAGTGTGACAAACTAGTTAGGTAGGAGTTTTAATCCCAGACATGGCAACTGTGTGTTTGTGTGTGTTTACATGTGTCTCTGTCTGTGTAGGGAGCATTCCATTTTAGGCTAGTCACACTCACTACAATTCAAATGCCCTACTTTGGCAACCCTGCTGTCATTCACTGTGAAATACACCTTTGGAAAGAAGTAGCCCAGTAATCTCTGTGGTGCATCCTATAACAGTGTAATGCAATAGTGTGATCTAGTACTTTGGAGGGGTTCTATTCCCACACATGACAAATGTGGATGTTTGTGTGTGTGTTTTTGTCTGTGTAGAGTGCAATGCTTTTGAGGCCATTCACAGTTACTACAACCTCCAATGACCTTCTTTGGCAAGCCTGCTGATATCATACCCAGTGAAATACACCTGTGCTGAAAGAGTACTCCAGTAATCTCCATAGTACGTCTTATAACTGCATAATGCTGTAGTGTAATAAACTAGTTAGTTAGGAGTTCTAATCCCAGACAAGGCACATGTGCATGTGTTTGTGTCTCTGCGTTTGTCATTCGTATCCTGTGTGGAGGTGGCTGTAAGTGTGTAACAACTGGACTCATTGCGGAGTGGGTTTTGCAAATTTCTTATATGGTGGCCCTATTATATGTCACAATGTCCACCTTACAATGATAACATATATGAAATAGCCGAGAGGCTGGGATGACAATCCACTCCCCTACATTTGACATCAAGGCCTGGTAAAAAAAGTTAGCAATCCTTATATTACACAGAGAGCACTCTCAACCCATGTCTCATACACAAAAACACTTGCCCAGGCAACAACTGCTATGTTGGTAGTATCCTTTATTTTGCTCACAGATAGTAACCATGGTCTGATTGCAGTGGACTACAGAGGTCATGGCACCCTGTCCATCAGTACAATATGCAGGTACATGCAGACAGTGTGCCTTCACTATGTTCCCCACTGGATGCCTGCAACACCTGTGGTGCCATAAAATGTGACCCACAAAGGACATGCCATGCCTTATGCACATGCTCTGTATAGCCAGATGCCACTGACACCAGGAAATACCTGTATCATGCTATCAATGTGGGTGCAGGGTCAACCTGCTGTCCATTACCTGTTCCTGGCACATGAGGCCAGGACTGGCACATCTGATGATAATCTGTGTACACAGCATGGGCCAGACACCCCAGGTACAGTTCCACATGTCGCTGTACATGCATGTGGGATGTGTGCACATCCCAGACAGCATCCATGTCATGGACTAAAGAACACATACATGGAAAGCATTTCACAGCAATGGCCACACACAATAGTTACCCAGGTGACTGGATGGTGAATACAATACCCATCTGTGTGGGCTAATCCAGACACTACACTCCTGAACCACACTGCAGACCATTGTCAAGTGGCCTAATGCCAAGGTATACCCTTCACTTAGCCTTGGTTAGCCTTCTGGCACAGTCAACCACTACACATCCATAAAGCAGTGCACGCATGCTTGTCAGTACTGGCACCCTGTGTCTGTGTGTGTGGTGTATGATGCTTTTCATCACATTCACACTCACTACAACCCCCATTGGCATACTGAAGCATGCTGTTTGTTGTCAGACACCTTCACATACCCTTTGTCCATATAACCTCCGGATAACCCCTGTGGTGCATGTGATACCTGCACAGTACTGTATTGTGGCAAACTAACTAGTTAGGAAGTGTAATCCTGACCCTGCCAAGTGTGTCAATGTGTGTGAGTCCCTGAGAGAGTGTGGCTGTGTTGAAGCTGACACCTGTTCATGTGGACAGGCAGGTATACTGCACCTACTGTATTGCTACCAAATCACTGTTGCAGATGTCACTCACCATCACATATACGTTTGGACAGCTCCTCAACATGTAAGTTAGGTGGCGCATGCAATAACTGCATCAGCATGTGATAGCACTACATAGTCAGTCAAAGGTTTTATACCCTGTACTGGTAGGTGTGTGTGACACAAACATGCTTAGATTTTACTCTCCCACCCCCTCCCTGACATACTTTGTCTCGGTGTGCCTCTCACACTCCCTCCCTGGTGGATGTGGAAAACTCCACCTGCTTTGCTTAGGCAGCAGCATGTGTTTTACAAGTGATGTTCATGATCAGCTGATGGCCTCTGCATGAATTGCAGCCCTCCTCTAGCTGATTGCATGTGGAACAGCTGTGACAACATTCCCATAGCCATTTGCAAGGAAACACACTCCAATATCTAGGAACATCATGTTGGTGTTGGGCCTTTTCATTCACTGTGAGCAGGACCTAGATCTGGTGTTTGGCAAACAGCATCACAGATGGATTGGGGATTTACCTCTAACAACATACACTGTGGAAACAGGCAAACACACAGGAGGGGGATGTGCCTGACATGACTACAGAATGTAAGTGTTGCTATTCTGCATTTGTAGTAATGTCAGTTTAACAGGGTGTGTGTTGATATGGCTGGGCTACATGTTTTAATACCTGTCATGACAGTCCTATGTTTTTGAGGAAACCCCCATCTGTAGGGTCATCTGCAGACTAGGCAGTGGGTGGTACCTTTTGTTTATTGTGTTACTCACAGAGCACCCATCTGAGAACTGCAGAAGCATAGTCTGAGGATTGCAGTCAGTACATGATGACAGCCATGAGAGTTACTGACTTCATATCCCTTATAGGACATATGTCACAACAAACCCTGTTACAACAGTAAATGTATGAGGTGATCACAGCAACAATATTGGCCCTGTGTTTGTACCTCCAGCCACAACTCTGTCAACCTTTGTATATATGTCATGCAGTAAGAGGTGTATATGTTCTGTACACCATTATTTATTGACATCATATCTAATAACAAGCCAGTGAGATATCAGACTGCTACACATGTTATGTATAGTAGGGGTATATTTGAGGACATAGCCTGGGCATTCTGTGGTTGTGTGCACAGTACTGAGCTCTGTGCACTTATGGTGATTGTCAACAGTGTGTGTATTGTGAAGATGTACCTTGGCCTGTGTACAGATTATGGTAGATGTCATTGTTCTTGGTCCTCTTTTATCTGATGTTACATGCTGCTCCAGTGTTTGTTACCCTATTGGCTTACATGTTTGTAGGGCCACACACACACACACACACACACACACACACACACACACACACATGTCCCATACCGCAGACAGGCATAGCACCACACTGTGTAGTGGCCCAGTATATGTAGGATTAGTGTGTGAGTGGCACATGTGAGGATGGTGTTAATCAGACAGTCCATATACTGTAATATTAAGGTAGCTTACCATATGTGGCCATGGCTGTGTTCACATTGGTTGTGGTTATGCACTTTCACTCAGGTGTTTGTTACTCTGTGCTGCGACATGCCTGTAGAGCCTGCTGTATATGCAGGTACATGTGTATTCCTGTCAGAAAAATATCTATTAATGTGTGTGCTTAATGCTAATTAGAAACTAAATAAGTTAACACGTTTTTCATTCTATTTTATATGTACTATTTTATATACAGCTGAGTTTTCATATAAGACTAAAAGATGCTTTTTGAAACTGCAGTGTGCTTTCTGAAACTTGCAAGATGCCCTCTGACCTAGTAATTGCTAGCACAGCAATATTCATGTTTATGCCTTTTTGGAAATGTACTTGAGAAGCAGGTGATTATCTGCTAGGTCAGGAAGAAATGAATGAACAATGCTATATTCTGTAATGTAATGATTTTGAACAATCAGCTTTGTTCGAAGTATGAGAACATGCACAGCTGCAGAAGTTAGAGATAACATAGACAAAGGACTGTCGGTTGCTTTGTGCTCGAATTAGCCATAGTACCTTGAATGGTAACATTGCATATATCTAACCGGTGGTAGCCAAGGCCACATTGTTTTTCTTAGGAAGTTTCTCACAAAAATTGATAGTACAAGCAGAAAATAATATAAACAAGCACTACGACATAATGATGTTAAAACTTGTGATTTACTACTTCAGCTTGGTAGGCAATGTCTTATTAGAAAATTTATAAAAATGCTTGCATTTCCTGATTCTAGTCAGGCAAACTCTGTATTAGCACGTTTTTGTCTCCTTGCTGCAAGATTAAAGTGCCTTAACCTGAACCTACTGTGTATTGATCATTTTAAAGTATATTTTTCCTTTGACAGTTTGGTCCTTCAGATCGGAAACATATCTCTCACTCTGGCTCAGGTCAGGATTGGGCCCAGTGGCATGCACCCGTACGGAGAAGTGGCCACATCAGCTCTTCTGCTTTGAAAGACCTCTGACTGAATTGTCGTTCGAAAGAGGAGAGCCACTGTTTCTGATCTAGGATTGGAGGACGAGTCAACGTTCAGGTGGGATCAACACATGGAGGGTCAGGTAAGGAGGAATTTACCTTTTTTCTGTTTTAGATCAGGGACTTGTTACAGTATTGTTTTTGTCAGGGAGATTTGCATGTGCAGATCAGGGACAAAAAAGATTGCTGTCTTGTCATAGATCAGGGAAACAGAATAGGTAGGCAGTTATTCTAGATAAACTGTGAAAAGGTGTAAATCGTGGTACCACGTGATAAAAAAGGTTACGTAACAATTTCTAACTTAGCTAAGGCAACATGGGAAATCAGTGCACAAAAAGTTCCCGAGACCCGCCCTTAACCGGAGACGCGAAATATATGCAATTACAGCGTGCCGATAATGTTAGGTATTATATAAAATGGGTTGATAAATACAAATTTGACAGTAATTTAGATAAACCTTCATTTATTAAACTTGTTAGACAACTTAAAACAAACGCGAAAGGTCAGCTAAAAAAGCAACGACAATTAGGAGTCCCTCAGGCACACAGGTGGCTTGAGGAAGCAAACCGCAGGGAACAAAAGATTAAAAATTCAAAAGCGATGTTGTTAGATAAAGAAGACAATAACTTGGTAATAGCAAAACCCCTCCACCCTCTCCGCTTCCCTTACCAGAATATGAAGCGAGTGGACAAGCTGATCCACCTCCGCTATACCCAGCTGTTCCTGCAAAACCAAAACCGTTTGTCAGAGATCCTATCGAGACCAGGTCTCAAGCACTCAACTAAAGAGGGGATATTGAATTGTATGAAATGAATAAAAATTCACAAGCTATGAGTGAAGAAGAGATATGTCCACTCATAGAAGTACCAAATCCACAGGCAGGAAAGGCAGGACAGGACCCAACTCTTCTACTATATAGAACGTGGACACCGGAAGACATCCGGAAAGCCACAGAGGGAATTCCCCATCCAAAAGTTAATTTTAGAAAATTCTTAGAAGACTTACAGGGCATGAGGTTAAGTTACCATTTGAATGGAGAGGAAGTAGAGAAAGTAGTTAGACAAATTGTAGGTCCAGATTGGCACATGATCAGTGGCAACTAGAATCCCCGTGACGCAGAGCTTAGACCACTCCCACATAGTAATGCAGAACTGGACAACAGAGTGAAAGGTCTGACAGACCGAATCTCTGAGAAATGGAAGCCTAGGGCTGATTGGACTTGCATTAATCAATGCATACAACAAGAAGGTGAAACTGTTGATAGATATTATGCCAGATTATTGGAATGTTTTAATAACCATTGTGGAATGCAGGTACCTGAAGACCAAACACATGATTCCCCATATGAGCAACAGTTAAAGAATGCATTTTTAAAAGGCAGTATTGCACTTATTAGCAGCTTTATTACAAAGCACATGGTAGATCATCGTACAAGTAGATTACAGTCATTACTTGAATATTCAAGACATGCCGAAAGGCATTTTAATAGCAAAAAGAAAAAGAAAACTCAAGTATTTGCAGTATAAGATGGATCAGAAGTCTTTGTAGTACAAACTGGGAAGAAAGGTAAGAAAAATGCCCAGGGAAATAAACAATCTGATAAACGATCAGAGGACTTTGAAGAGAGAAAGAAAAGGGGTGAATGTTTTAAATGTGGGAAAAAGGGACATTTAGCAAGGGATTGCAGGCAAAATAAAAAGGTAACCACAGAAGACAAGGAGGGTGAGGACTGACTATATGGTAGTCAAGAATCACTGGATAGGAATAAACAAGAAAAGACATGTGCAAATGTGATAGAAGGGGTAGAGGATGTGATAGAAGAGGTAGATGATGTGCATGAAATCACAGATAATGAAGAAAATGAAATTTTGGACTTAGCATTATTGAGCTTACAGCTCTATTTAGCAGACACAAAACCGGAAGTTACACTTCTGGTAGAGGGGAGGGAAGTTAAATTCCTGTGTGACTCAGGGGCTTCACGGACCCTGATACATCCTTCCAAACTACCAGGGAATTCAGAATCACTTGACTACATATTAGTGAAAGCAGCTAATGGACAGCTGTATCGGGAGCCACTCTCCCACAACATAGCGATAACTGACCTAGTTTCAGGGATGACCCAGAAAAGCAAAATTGTTGTTTCTGCAAAATGCCCAGTGAATCTCTTGGGCAGAGACCTAATGCAGATATTTGGCATAGCCGTAGTTCCAACTATGCAGGGTATGGAAGCACAGCGACAAATGGATACTTTTGTAGTGCGACCGGATGGTGAAACATTTTATTGGTACAGCCAGGACTTAGTTACGACTGGTCCAGGGGCAGTAACTGAAGAACTGATGAACGTAGCTGTCAGTAAATCCCCTTCCCTTGACACTGATAAACAGCATTTTTTGCATTGCACTCTATATTACTGTAACAGACCAGGACCTGATAAAGAATATGAGCAAGAACTGTTTAAAAACCATGCTAACAGATTAGTATTACGAAATTTGTACTGGGACACAGAAGGAAACAGTGAAGTAAGGCTTTCATTGCCGCAGGAATTCCTAGCACTTTACAAATCTAATTGATTACCACATGTGAGTTTAACTAAAGATAGAAATTTGAAGTGGGCAGACCTAGGAGAAAAAGTCACAAGGTGGGAAAAGCAGACAGAGTCAGAACTTTCTGAACAGGGAGTACAAAAGCAGAAACTAAATTGGATAACGCAGACACACCCAGCTGTACACTCACAGGCAAGTGAGGATAGCTGAGTAGCACTCTTACTAGAGGAAGAGGAAAAAGCCTTACGAGACATACCAGAGACTCTCTGGTCAAAAGGGAAACCAGATGTAGGACTTATTCGTACAGCAGGACCAGTTACTATCACACATAAATCAGCATTTAGACCTCAAAAGAGACAGTATCCCTTGAGAAAGGATGCAGAAATAGGAATCAAACCTATAATAGCAGCCTTACTTAAGGAAGGAGTCTTGATAGAATCTCCTGATTCACCATGTAATACACTCTTATTTCCTGTTAGGAAAGCAAACGGAGAATGGCGTATGGTCCAAGATTTACAAGCTGTAAATGACGCAATTATACCCAGGGCACCTACAGTGCCAGATCCACACACTTTATTGAATGATTTGAAACCTCAACAAAAGTATTTTTCTGTGGTAGATATTAGCAATGCATTTTTCTCAATACCAATACACCCAGACAGCCAACATTGGTTGGCATTTACATTTCAGGGGAAACGGTATACATATACGAGACTACCATAGGGATATTGTGAAAGTCCAACAATATTCGCACAAAAAATGACAAGTAACCTGGTGGGATTTATCCCACCGAAAGGCAGTCAGATTTTCCTTTTTGTAGACGACATTCTGCTGGCAGCCCCCACCCAGCAAGAATGCAGAGAGGATACCATAGCATTATTACAATTTTTAGTCACTCAAGGACACAAGGTAAACAAAAACAAACTGCAACTTTAGAAAAAAACAGATTAAATACCTGGGATATGTAATATTCAAAGAAGGCAGAATATTATATGAAGACAGAAAAACAGCAATATTACAAGCACCAAAACCAATTACCAAGAAGGAAATTATGTCCTTCCTGGGTACTACTAACTTTTGTCGGAGTTGGATTCCAAACTATGCCTTGGAATCTGCTCCGCTGACCAACTTGATATTCAAAAAGCCGATGGCAGCACAAGATTTATTACAGTGGACACCAGAAGCAGAATCAGCTTTCTGCAAACTGAAACAACTGATAGCCTCTTCATTAGTTTTAGGATTACCAAACTGTCATAAACAATTTTTCCAAACTGTAGATTGTAAGCAAGGTTATATGACATCAGTGTTAACACAACAGCATGGGGACAAACAACGCCCCATAGCTTACTATTCATCACAGCTAGACCCAGTGGCGTGATCCTTGCCCCACTGTGTACAAGCAGTAGTCGCAGCTGCAATGGCAGTGCAGGCTTCAGCCTCAGTAGTATTGTTCCACCCTCTCACATTGAAAGTGCCTCGTGCAGTCGCGATTATTTTACTGCAAGAAAAAGTAGCATATCTTTCTCCTGCTAGACATCTTTCCTGTATGACTATACTGTTGAGCCAGCTTCATATGACAATTGAACGATGCACAACTTTGAATCCATCAACCTTGCTCCCAACCCCTGCAGATGGCAAACCACACTGCTGCCTGCAGGAGATTGAGCAAAAGACACTACCTAGAAAAGATCTTACAGATGTTCCCTTGGATGATGCCGAGGTGACATACTATGTGGACGGCTCGTGCAGGAGAGGTCCTACAGGACAGAATCTAGTGGGGTATGCAGTAGTTTCTGATACCGAGATTTTAGAAGCAAAGTCTTTACCACACAACTTATCTGCACAAGCAGCAGAATTGATTGCTTTGACAAGGGCATGTACCTTAGCAAAAGGTAAGAGAATGAACATTTTTACTGACAGTCAGTATGCATTTTCTACTGTACATGTTTTTGCGCAGCAGTGGAAAAATAGAGAAATGATAACATCTACTGGTAAACCAATTAACCATGTGCAATTTATTTTAGACTTGTTAGACTCCATTCAGTTACCTCAGAAAGTAGCTATTTGCAAATGCGTAGATCATACCAAGCAACAGGATAGAATTTCAAAAGGTAATGCGAGGGCTGATACAGCTGCAAAACAAGCAGCTTCAGCTTCAGAAGTATTTCTTTTGAGTGAGGAATTACAACCATCTGAGATTTTAGACTTAGAAATGTTAAAAACAATGCAGACACTTACTACAAATATAAAAAAACAAAAGTGGATAAAATGAGGAGCAATCCTTGAAAAGGGACTGTACATCTCCAAAGAGAAGAAATCGATTTTGCCATCTAACTTGTTTAGATATGCAGCTTTGTTGAGCCATGGGCAGTGCCATGTCTCAACAGGGGGGATGGTACAGTTAGTGAATCGAGTGTTTATGACATATGGATTTACAAACTACACAAAAAATTTTTGTGCAGCATGCCATGTTTGTAACAGGCATCATGCACAAGGGGCATTGAAACCTAAGCAAGGGAGTTTCCCTACACCACCGCATCCATTCCACACTATTTGTATGGATTTCATAGAGCTGAACAAATTCAAAAAGAAGAAGTACTGCCTTGTCATTATAGATATGTTTTCCAAATGGGTGGAAGCTTTTCCAACTAAAAATCCAGATGCAGCTACTGTTGCAAAAGTCCTCGTTAAAGAAATTATTCCTAGATTTGGCATACCGGAAAAGACTTATAGCGACAATGACACACACTTTGTAAATCAAACTATACAACAACTCAGCTGTTATTTCGGGATTTCTCTGAAAAATCATTGTGCATACCACCCCCAATCTGCAGGATTAGTAGAGAGGCATAATGGGGTTTTGAAAATCAAGCTTAGAAAATTGATTAATGAGACACAAAAGAACTGGGTGCACTGTTTACCTCTGGCACTGTTGAGCATGAGAACTGTTCCAAATGCAAAAGGGTTAACTCCTTTTGAAGTTCTGTTTGGGAGGGCATATTATACACCTCAATGGAAACCTCTCATGCCTGCAGAGCAGAAGGCTGACAGTTCACTTGCAGGGTATATGAGGCGATTTTTGAATAACAAACTTTTGCAGTTAAATTCTGTTTCAGATAAAGAGCAAACCAGGCCATCGGAAGCAGCAGTAGCCCCAGGCGCATGGGTCTGGGTGAAGGTCGTGAAGAAAAAGAACTGGAGTTCTCCGAAGTGGGAAGGGCCGTACCAGGTACTACTGTCGACACCCACTGCAGTCAAGATCGCAGAGCGAGCATCCTGGATTCATTTGACACACTGTAAACTGGTTAAGAACTTTGAACTGGACAAAAACCTTGTTACTGTTGTACAACGAGAACAAAATGACCAGGTATAGAGTAAACAGAGATGCAGAACAACCTCAGAAAATTTGCATGATTATTCTGATAGCCATACTGATAACGTTGATCTTTTTGTTGTGGCCTTTCCTTTTCCCAGCCACAAAAGTTGAACTGATAAAACGTGATGCATTACCCATAGACTGGCATCCAAACTTTAACACTTACCAGGCAATTAAATATGTGTATGCTGAGACTTTCAATGTTTCGAACTGCTGGATTTGCACAGCTATACTGACAGCATACGGGGGATTATTAATGACTGCTGTCCCCCTAGGGGTCAATGAGACCTGGGAAAACTTGATTTTTGATACTTCACCTGTGAAGTCACAAGACAAAATAGCATTGTACCTACCTGTTACACAAAAAGGGATTGTATGTTTTTACAAGAATGACACTATTCAGGTGGGTTGGCGCAATTGCAATGTGACTGTTTCTTATAAATGTTATATTAAACCTAGTATGACTAAAACTATTTGTGATACAAACTATTATGCATAGTTTGCTAAGATGCATAAGAGTGTTGATGAGATACAACATAATCCTGTTCTTTTAAAACAGCTTTCTATTATTGATAAGAAAATGTTTCATGCAGGGCAAGCTTATATCAATACTAAAGTAGAAAATTGTTATTTTGTTTGTGGGAAAAAGGCATATAAATGGCTACCTGAGAATTGGTCCGGCAATTGTTTTTTGGGTTACCTGGTTCTGGCCATACGACACACTGCAGCTTTGCCTCAGGGAAAAATTTGAAACGTCAGAGAGGTCAGCAGCAAACCTAGAAGTCTGATTAAGAGACCTGAGAATCCTGTAGTATGAATCGAAGCAGGATGGAGAAACCATAACTCCGTAAAAAACAAAGATAAACTGACACACATTGACTTGAGTGACACCATTATATCATGGGCTGGCATAGCCCCTGCATATGGCGCAGTGAAATCAATTTGGGAGCTGAGAAAACTGTCTAAACTTCTCGAAGTTATGAGCATTGCAACTTTTTCTGCTCTCGAATTAGTGACTGATAAACTGAATGCTATGAGAACTGTGGTGCTTCAGAACCGCATGGCTCTTGACTTCACCCTCGTGGCGAGAGGTGGTACGTGCACTTTAATAAAAGAAGAATGCTGTTCGTACATTCCTGACAACCAGCATGAAATAAATGACCGTCTTGAGGTGATCCAGCAAGTGTCGACCATGACCAAACTAGGCCCAAACCCTCTGACGGACTTTTTCCAGAATTTGTTTGGGGGGTGGGGTTCCATCCTAATGAACATCCTGATTGCCATTTCTGTAGGATTACTCCTATTAGGAGCATGCATTTGTTGTGGTATTCCCTGCATGAAAAAGTTAATCAAAGAATTTATAGATATATCAGTTTCTGAGACTTTGTATCAAAGTACTGAAATTGAAGAATTGTTGAAATGTGAAACACTTTCATAAGTTTAAACTGAATGACTCTCTTAACTGCAAATCCTGAATGGAAGAGGTTAGGAGAAGAAGTAAACTGTTTATTCTTTTGAAAATAGAATTAAAAAGTATTAACAGGGGGGAAATGTCAGAAAAATATGTATTAATGTGTGTGCTTAATGCTAATTAGAAACTAAATAAGTTAACACATTTTTCATTCTATTTTATATGCACTATTTTATATACAGCTGAGTTTTCATATGAGACTAAAAGATGCTTTTTGAAACTGCAGTGTGCTTTCTGAAACTTGCAAGATGCCCTCTGACCTAGTAATTGCTAGCACAGCAATATTCATGTTTATGCCTTTTTGGAAATGTACTTGAGAAGCAGGTGATTATCTGCTAGGTCAGGAAGAAATGAATGAACAGTGCTATATTCTGTAATGTAATGATTTTGAACAATCAGCTCTGTTCGAAGTATGAGAACATGCACAGCTGCAGAAGTTAGAGATAACATAGACAAAGGACTGTTGGAGAAATGAACTGCAATCTATACTTGCTTTGTACTCGAATTAGCCATAGTACCTCGAATGGTAACATTGCATATATCTAACCGGTGGTAGCCAAGGCCACGTTGTTTTTCTTAGGACGTTTCTCACAAAAATTGATACTACAAGCAGAAAATAATATAAACAAGCACTATGACATAATGATGTTAAAACTTGTGATTTACTACGTTAGCTTGGTAGGCAATGTCTTATTAGAAAATGTATAAAGATGCTTGCATTTCCTGATTCTAGTCAGACAAACTCTGTATTAGCACGTTTTTGTCTCCTTGCTGCAAGATTAAAGTGCCTTAACCCGAACCTACCGTGTATTGATCATTTTTAAAGTATATTTTTCCTTTGACAATCCCCCATAAGAAATGTAGGCCAGTGTTTTGGCAGTCTGCCTGAAGCCTGCACAGTGCTTTGTTACATGCCTAGCAGCTTAGTGTACTTACCCAGTGTGACGTTATGTCCAGATACTTGCCGGATGTACTGCTGCCAGGCCACCATAACAGTCATGTATTTCTGACAAAGCAGTGGGATGCTGTACAGATGTATGTCACCAACTAGTGGGTAGTATGTGGCCATGTCACCTCTGTACCAGTGGTTATTATGTGTTAGGACAGACAGGGGTGTGTGAATGCATAACATATGGGGGCAAATGTATACCAGTATTTACATGATATACCCATCTACATGGCTGTTAACATCCACATTGGCAGGCTTGGTCCACATGTTTTGCACTAAGGGGTTCTGTGTATACCTCTGGACTAACCAGAGTGTGTTAGACTGTCCACATTTATTGACCGTATCTCTGTTGTAGTCCACAGGATCATTACTGTGTTAGCAGTAGTACTGTACTATGATGTCCATAGGATGTCTGTCAGTAGCCAGTGGTGCACATATTACAAGCAGATGTGACCTACCACACACAACATGTCTGTTAGGTCAACCCGTATTACAGTAGCAACAGTCTACATATATGCCAGCAATACATACCTGACATACCCTTGCACTAAGAGATTGGGACTATTGGGGCTGAGGTAGGACTCCACTCTATGTTCTGGACGTGTGGTGAACATATATGTATATATAATTAACCATATATCTATATAGATATATACACATATACATATCGACATACATAGATGGATATGTATATTTACATATATATATATATATATATATATATATATATATATATATATATATATACATATAAACACTCAGATATCTACATATACAGAGCAATATATGTCTACAGATATACAGACAGAGATACATATGCACATATACTTATGGATATCTACATATATATTGAGAGTAATAGGTATATCAGAATAGATATGTATACACATATAGTTATAGATATCTACATATATATCTACACAAATAGGCATATTTGTACAGATAGGATGTGCATACATATATAAATATATATATATATATATAGATATATATATATAATATATATATATATATATATATATATATATATATATATATATATATATTTATAAAAATATATATATATGTTTATATGTATGTATACATATATATATATATATATATATATATATATATATATATATATATATATATATATATACACATATATATATATATATATATATATATATATATATATATATATATATATATATATATGGGAACACTACATACTCTCGAAAATTTGAAATACCGAATTTCAAACTTTCAAGATCATATAGCCGAAACTCCAAACTACCGAACGACTAGAAGAGCGAATTTCAAAATCCCGACTATCGGGAGTTTGAAATTCATGCTTCTGGTGTTGCAGTATGGTGGAAGAGAAGGTAAGTATTTCTGTTTAACTGTGTTGGTTAGAGGTTTAGTGTGTAAGTGTGTGTTGTGAGTGTGATGTGTGTGTGCGAGAGGGATGTAGGTGTATGGTGGTGTATTCATGTGTTTGTCTAGGCAGTGTGACCTTGGAGTTAGAATATTTAAGTAGGGGGTGGGGAGGTGCTTGTCTGTAGGTTAGGTTTGCGTGTTTGTGTTTTCGGGGAAGGTGTGTGTATATGTCTGCGTGTGGTGTATGTTGTGTGTAGTTTTCGGTAGTTTGAATTTTGCGGTTTTGTTTTTTTCAGTATTGTAGTTTTTCGGGTGTTTGGTCTCAGGATTTTGGGCGTCAATAGATTGAGTGTTCGGTATTTAGTAGTGGTTCCATATACATATATATATTTATATATATGTATATACGAAGAGATCTACACATGGCCATATATATGATGCACTATACAGATCTGTATACAGACATATGTATGAATATACATGTTTTTGTACATGTAGACATATATCAGCATATTATTTGTATATATATCCATATTCCTGTCATGTGTAAACCTCACGTTTGTGTATACCCTCCTAGATGTATCTCACCATATGTATCTATGTGCACATTATGATAAAACAACTTATGTGATGCAACGGTCATATTAATAACAGGTACTATACAATTTTGGAAGTAAAGGCAATTGTTCAATACTAATCAATACGTGTATTGACAGATATATGGGAAAAACAACAGCTTTCTTCACAGTGATCATGGTGTAGTGGTTAAGTGTTGTGACTATAGTGTACAGGGTCCTGGATTCAAGGCCTGCAAAGGCTGTTCATTTTGTTGCTTGGCAGAACAAGGGCTGTCGGATACACAGTGCTTAAGGCAGTTTTGAGCAGCTGTAAGCGCATTTGCAAGGGTTTGCACAACAGTAAGCCCTGCTATGTTACAGGTAAATGTATGAGCGCTTACACAGTATAGGCTTCACTTACCAGTGCAGAAATCAGCTTAGCTGTTATATTGGAGCAATGCTGACAACTGCTAAGCATGGCTTAGCCCTGGTAACCAGTTCACACCACCCAGTCTGATAACATAGCAGGGTAATGACATCTGTAATAAGTGCATGTAATGCCATGTACAATACATGTGCCTATGTGCTGTCATTACAGTAGCAAGGGGTGGGAGTGTCATGTCTGAGACACAGATGGATATGAGGCCTGTACAGCACTGTTATCCATGTGAATGTGTTACATACTCGGGTAGTAGCCCAAGGTATGTGCTATCACACTGGCATGTAGCGTATCATGGTGGTATTACTGTTGACAGTGCTTTCCCAGGCAAGAGTGGAGTGCTAAATGTAGTACTGACAATAGGTATACCTGCAGGCATAGCTGGACTCTGAGGCCTCCATGTTTTATCCCTGGTGTGTGAGGTGTGTCACAGTATATATCCCTTAATGGATAATGATTCGACATGTGGAATGTAACTGTAGACTACTGTCTGTACAGCACATGTTATTGAGGGCTTCCAACATGTAGTTATGGCATACATATTGTTGTCAAATGTCTATCTGTCAACACATTCATCCTACTTCATAGCTACTTGCCAAGCTGATGACTGTCAGTCCCTGTACAGATGTGCAGATGACAGGTATCCAGCTGGGACATGTACAGACAACCTATGCTTGATTGACACTTACACATCTGCCCAGCTGTGTAAGAACTGGCACATATAAGAGACAACACCCTGTATGCACTACATGCCACAGGTATGTCTACTACACTACCACAGTCAACAGAACATGCTTGGGGACAGGTCTGCATGACAGACACTAACCATGTGTTGTAGTACTTGTTGCATACATGTCAACTTGATCACCTCAGTGGCCATATGCAGGAGGTACCCAGAGGATTGGCTGATGCATGTCACTCTCACCCTGAGATTCACCACAGTGGTGTCTATTGATAGATTGCCTGCTGCACATGGCAGGTGGCAGGATATCACTGTACACACATCCCCTACACAACCTAACTCTTCATGGACAATAGCTAGGTACACAGCTATGACCACCTGCAGCGATGCACCCCATTACTGATACATGTGTATGTGTGCATTACTGAGTATAGCAGTGTCTGTGTGTTAGCACACCGGTACTTGGGAATTCCATGATGGCCTTCACAACTACCACAACACCCATTGCCATAGTCAGTTGTGACTGCTGCTATATGGGACATTACATGTACTCTGTTACACTCCTCTTCACACTGGCTACATAAGCCTTGCATTAACAGCATAACAGTGTTGTACAAATGGGTCGATAGACATGGGATATCCACTGAGCTTTGATAAGTGTGTGTATGCGTGCATGTCTGTATATCTGTAGGGTACAGTATTCCATGGCCACATACTCCTATTACACTACCCATTGCTGCACAGTGGTACAGATAGTGTTGTTGCTGCCCATAGGTGAGACATGACAATGCAACACCCTACTATGCCTGTGGCATGTGCATTAGATGCATATCCCTGTAGTACCACTGTTGGGATATACAATGGGTTGTATTGCATTCATGGGCAATGTGTGATGGTGAGTATGTCATCATGGGTTTTAGGGAGTACAATATCCAGTGGGGGATGTGGGTGCTGTGTACACTGTCATTACACCAAGGTACACCTGGTATATATCCCATGTACTACATTATGGTTACCACTGTCACCATCAACCATACAGGTAACTGATACCACAATCCAACCCAGTTATGCATGTGCTGTGCGCAGCCTACCTGTAACACATTGGACACACGGTCAAGTTAGTTAGCAGCGATAGGCCCAGGTCTCTCGGACATGTGTCTGCCTGTTATGTGTCTGTTAATGTGTATATGAAGGTATGTCATACTATGTAATGTCCATATACACCCATTACATCCCCCATTAGCATACTGTACATGTCTGGTAATGTTCGGCATGTAACATGTAACCTGGGACATACCTCACTCTAACCACTGTGTGGTGTGTGCAATGAAAGCCACACACTTCAGTAGCACTACATACGTATGTAGCGGTCTAGTCCCAGTGTTGCCAAGTAAGAGTGTGCATGTATGGGGATGGGTCTACATCAGGTTGCAGATTATACACATTCCAACGGGTCACCTGTCCATGTGGCACAGGCAATAACTGTTATACAAACCTGTAACATGTGTTCAACTATACCACAGATATGTCACAGCCATGGTGTCACCACAGTGCCATACCCCATTGTGGAATATGACTGCAGACCATCCCCATGCTGGTGCATGTACACCTACAACATAAATGGATAACATTATGGAGACCACAATCAATCAGTGTTACTAACAGCTATAATGCATCATTGCTGGATGGCTATATTACCTGACATGTATGTATTAAACTTTACTCATGACAACATGTTACACTGCAGTACTTTGGCCCACTGTAGTACAGTCCCAGTGTGCATCAGAGCCATATTAGCTTGTCCCTGCATCAATGTTATGGATGACAGGGATGTGGCACAGGTATCATCATATGCACGGGGTGTGTTGTTGGTTTGCCAGAGGCTGAGGATGGGCCATACATTTGACACCATGTGTGTGGGTGAGGGATGTAATGAGGTGAACTGGACGTGATGATGTGGTGTGTGTAGGTATGGGGTTGCCCTAGGTGTGCTCGTATAGTGTGTGAGTACCCTATGCAGGTGTTTATGGACAGCTGCAGACCATGCCTGGCAGGGTGTGCAGTTCACTGCCTCCAGCAACAGACGTGGATTGTGCCTGCCAGGGATTCCATGGGCACATCCAGGTACAGGCCTTGATGTGCTACTCTCCCCTGATGATGACAGATGTCTGCTGGAACCAGGTCCCTCCTGGGACTGGCCAGGACCATGTGCTCATGGCCTGCTGTGGTGTGGTGTGGACAGCACCCCCCTGCAGTGCCAGGGCTGGTACTGCCACTACAGGAGCCCCTTGGTGTCGTAGCACATCCACTTTGACTGCTAGCTGTTGGCATTGCTGGCCTACATCCATGCAACTGTCACTGCACTCCCACCACACGTTCAAGCACAGACATACCACGGTCGATGAGGGCCATCATCTCACTGGACCATCTATCCATGAGCTCGTTATAAGCACCGATGGCACCAGACAGTTCACGGAAGTTGTCGCTTGCAGATGTGAGAGCAGCCCTCTGCAGCCGCAGGCCCTGTCTGGTGTAACGTTCCATATGTGCCTGCACCACCATGACAGCCTGAAACATACGCATGGCGGTATCAGTTGTGGTGTGTCTGCCAGGGGCATGATGACTAGCAGCCCTACTACGAGCACCATGGGACATCTGCCTATGTGGTGCCCTGCCGGACATCCGGCTATGCCTACTGTGACCAGACACAGTAGGCATGGTTACCACCCTCTCCTGTGAACTGCCACCAAATGCCAGCTGTCTCTCCACTATTGCCACTGATGATGTGGTATGTATAGGCACTGAAAATGTGTGCAGGGTTGGGATGGCTAAAAGGGGGGGGTGTCAAATGATGGCACTGTTTCAGCCCCTGACAACCCCACCTATACCTCAACAGTACAGTATAACATCATCTTTTGTGTCTGTATGGACACCAACATCAGATTGCATGCAGGAGGGACCCTGACCCACCTCACCACCTTTGAGGAAAACAATAAATGCACTGTAAGACCTGTACAGCATTGCATACCAGTACACACACACACACACACACACACACACACACACACACACACACACACACACACACACGCACACCATCTTAATACCTACCTGTCCGTAACTTTACAGACAGTCCCACATTTATTCCCATGCATTCTCCATCCTGCATGACACTTGGTAACATACACTTATTAATACCACTCATTAACGTATCATTTCTCTAAATGCCTAGACAAGTGATCATAACACAAGACCTGTTACTCCATTACCTCCCTGACCTGAGAGGAGTAGTTTTACATGTCTTCACTGCTGTCATTCAGTGTTCACCCTGTGTATGTCTGGACATCATGAGCATGGGCTCTATATGTGAGGGGCTACTATGTTCACTCCATAATATCACACACTGGAGTGTCATGTGTATGTATTGCTCAGTACATGCCAGATATGCTGCTCAATCAGCCTAGCATGTGATAACTGTAATATATGGATACACTCCCTGGTGTGTCTAGTAATTCCCCAAAGCATCTATAGTGCTGCATACGTGGGTTGTCAGTCACATCTCTGCTGAATGCAATATTAAGGGTATACCTGGTGTCTACCTTCCCTCCCAATGCCTGTTCCATGCTACAGACCTTATTATACTATCAGCTGTCCTGTGATTACATACATGACAAGTATTTCTGGTGTGTCATGTGTCAGTCCATGTCCATGTACTGTACTGCACAATCCCACAGGGAAGTACTGGTGTATGAACAACCCCACAATCACACATGTGCATACATGGACACCCAGGCAAACACACACACATGCACACACGCATCCTACATGCGTCAACCTCCCTCCACTTCATCAGAGTGACCCTACAGACAAACTAACCTCCCACTGAGACCGCCACACACACACATGCAGGTGAAGTTGCACAATGATAGTACACACAGTCCTTCTATTACCCATCTGTCAACATGCATATCATACGGTACACAACAGCATGCAGTGCAGCTATAGTCAAGCCATGCTAGCAACAGTATACATGTGTGTGATGCATGTGCTGTGTTACTAGGTGATGCCCCTTCCCCCTGAATACCACTGCATCCATGTACACAGTATTGCTGTGCACCTGTTCTGCACCCTGCCTTTTACTGTGCACCACACCTCACAGGTGTACCACACATTGCTGAATGTGTAGTACTGTGTCAGTTATGTCAGCTTTAATGCTCACAGCCCCTATGTTTTTCAGCAACACATACCTAGGATGATATGTGGACAGATGTATTTTTGAATGCCTGATGTCTGGTTTACAGCTCTCAACATCAGCGGACCATGTATGACCAATCCAATACTATTACACTGACAACTGTCAGAGCATACCATGGCTATGGGGAGTGTACATACCCTTATTGATATGAAGCACCCTTCCTTGATCTGCCATGAGACCACATCACCGCATATATTAACAGTACATGAGACCGATATGTGACACATGTCCTGTACAGTCACATGCAGTATCTACGGAATATGTTAGGTGTGCGGATGCTGACCACAATGCATACACTCCATGTGTGCATATGTGTGGACACCCTTATCATGATGGTTTGTTGCACCTATTGTTATGTGTACTACAGCAGTCACTACTCTTGCCAGGGGTATACTAGCATTGGCCATCTGCATTTGCCAGTGTATGTTCAGTCTGCCCTAAACATGTCCCCCTAATCTGCATGATTGCAAGGTCTACTCATGTGCACATCCCTTGGTGTTAACACACTGTCATCACTATTGCTGTGGAGTTAGGGTTGCTATGTGTGCAGATATAGCGATTCTTAGCATTCTTAGGATCCCAGCTGCAGTGCAGTGATGTGTCATGCTGACACCCCCCCACCTTCAGCCTTTCAGCCTTTTTGCAGATCTTGACAAGTAAGGCCTACACATGTGTGTCTGTTTGCGGTGTCCCATACACTGAACACCACATGTTGCAGCCTAGTACCAGCTGATAATGTGGACCACAGTAATATGTTATGCATAGTGTAACTCTGCAACAGTTGCCATTGTACTACTGGTATATACACTGGTGTTGCACTGTATACTGGTGATGTTTCAAACATGTCCCTACTGTAGGCCATGTCTCCTATCATTATGTTACTCCCTGTGGACACATTCTGCAATGACAGGATGTTAGTTATCTTGCAGGTGTCTGACATACCCTTCCAATACCACCTCATGGCCACCACTGTGATGCCGTGCATTTAAAAGCAACCATAAGTGCACATGTACTACATGCATTCTGGGTAGGTGTGTTAGATGTGTGGATGGAATATACCATAGCCATTTCATGCCCAGTGTATTGGCAAGCATCACCATAAACCATACTCACCAGCTAGAGGCTGCTGACTTGGTGGTATACCGGAGGGACCTACATAAGAGGGTGAGAGATGCAAAGTCAATGGCCACACCTGTGGCATTGCTACAGGGTGGGTGCAGCATTACAATACATCAACAGTACATGTCTGCAATACTACCACATATGCACATCTGTTTATCACTACTATGCAGCAACAAACTATATCTATGACATGTCAGATATGCATGATCTACTTGTACATATGCGGATGAATATGCAACAGTGGTCTACTGATGTGCCCTGTGGCCCTACCTGCATGCTCCTCAGCTGGTGTGTGAGTAGCACCCACCTCCACAATGGTGTCTGGCAGTTGTTGGCTATGTGGATGGGCAGGTGCCATGAAACTGGCTAGGAGCTCCTCAACACGTGTCAGGGGGTTGGATGGCATGGCCCTCCAGTTACGAGATGATCCCCTTGGACTGCAGCAGCACACCGACAGGCATTGTGAAACAGGTCAGAACAATGATGCTAGACCTGCTCATAACTGTGGTTGTGCAGTCCAACATTATTAACCCTGTGGACTAGGACATTGCACAGGGTGGTCTGCTCCTGCTGCTCATGGTTGGTCTGGCCAAACAAGACAGAGTAATGCTGGATTAGGTGGTTTACCACAATGTCATTCTCAGCAGCTGAGTAAGCCGAGAGCCTTCCATGTAACATCTTGCCTGAAAGACATAAAGATGGAAACAGGTGTGAGCAAGTCATACACCAAGCTTACCACAGTTCTTAGTACACATCATTGTCACCCCCACCATATCAGCGACAACAAACTATACACACAACTCAGTAGGTATGGCTAAAACTTACCTACTAGTGGGACAGATATTGTATTGTACCACACTTTGTGTGATGTGTTTATAGCCATGTTCCCTGTGTGGACACTATCATTGCTGGCCTGCTACAGACTATTCACCTGAATGCCATTGTCAGGGCCACTATGGTTCCATATATGCCTGTGGTATGCTTGCTATGTGATTGCTGCACATCTGACATTTTGTGTTATTGGGGATATCTATGCATGTTGTTGGACATGTTCCAGGATTGTGTAGACTCTTACTACCCACATATGTTCTATAACAGTGACACAATAACATGTTTATGGACTATTGGGCAGCAGACCCACCTCTCTAAACTTATCTGCCCATGTTACCAGGCCACATCACATGTGGAACCCACCCTGGGGCTTCCTCATGTACTGGTCCAGCAATACCTTCAGGTGGAACCAACTCAGGGGATGTTGTCTCGCCTGGGGGCACACACAGACATGATCTTGTTCCCTGAGGTCAGGTCCAGGGTCTGTTTTATAGCATGCTGCACAGACACATGAGATGTGCTACATCACCTTGAGGCACCCAGTGCACATTCACAGGGTCCACATGCTCCTCCTGCTCAACCTCCAGGCCAGGCACTTTTGGGATGTGGACTGCTGTTGTGAGTAGCAGGGGGTGGGAGGCTTGTTCCCATTGTGTTCATATTGGAGCCCATGGGGCTTCCACATCACAGACCACACACACCATCCAGGGTGTTTACCCACCACATGTGTCACATACCATCTCTGTAGGCTGTCCTCTATATCTACCAACCCTGACCACCTCCACAACTATACCTCATAGGTTCATAGGTTGGTACAAGGCTATCAGCCCTAGGGCCTATACAAGCCTAGCCATAACAATTCCCTGGCTATTTCTTCCCACACTATTTACTTCCCTGGACCCCTGTCTAGCAGAGCAACTGACGTGATCCCCGGGGTGAATTTCCTTTCTCCCATCCAATCATCAAGGTTCCTTTTGAAGAGCGTTAGTGCTTGTGACCATTTTTGGAACTCTATCTGATGGTTGTCCTGTCGTGTTTTTGTTAATAAATCCGATTTTCCAGCAAGGACTGAGTAGTCTTCCTCAACTGGTGCATTTTTCTTAAGTGAGTACTTGGTTCATGCTATTTTGCTTCCTTTTGAAGAGGGCCAAAGAGGCACTCTGCTTGACATGTATGGGCAATCTATTCCAGAGTCTGGGGAGTCTCTGGGTCAGGAACCTATCCCTCCAGCATGTTTTGTTTATTGTGATGACAAGGTTTAGATCCCTGGAGCGTGTGGCCCTGAGGGATTGGGATTTCTTTAAGTGTAGCATGTCCAACAGCTCTGGGTTTGACATGGCCTTGTATGTTAAGCAGAGATTGCCTCTGAGTAGACGATATGCGACAGAGTACAGCTGGAGTTTTTTAAGATGGTCAGCATACGGCATCTGCTTTAGGCCTGTGATTCTTTTAGTGAGGTATGTCTGCGGCCTTTCCAGTTGTTGCAGATGTCTTGAGAGGTACATACCAAATGGGGCATTGTATTATATAATGGGTCTAATGAGGGATGAGTACAGTGGGACAATGACCTCCTTTTTTCTGGATGAAAAGCCCTTAGTGATGAGGTGTGCCACATAGAAGGATTTCCTGACTGTTGTGGTGATGTGGTTATCGAAGGTGAGACCACTGTCCACCTGTGTCCTTAAATCTCTTATCACACTTTTGGTGTTTAGTGTACTGTCACCTATATGGTAATTCACGGGTACATGTTTTTTCCCAAAGGGGATAACTATACATTTCGTGGCATTGAGCTTGAGCCCATGGCTCTGGCACCAAGCATCTGTTTCTGTAAGACCCTTTTGTAGAGTATCCACATCATTTGGGGATTCAATAATGGCTCCCAGTTTGCAGTCATCTGCAAACTTTGTTATCCAGAGTCCCTTAGTGTTGGCCTGTACTTCAGAGAAGTAGATGCCAAACAAGAGCTGTCTCAGGACTGAACCCTGAGGTACTCCACTTGCCACTTGTCTGGAGCTGGATTTGGAGTTGGCTACTTTTACAGTGTGGGTTCTATCAGTAAGCCAGTTAGCAACCCATTGGGTGACATAGGGATTAATGCCCTGCTTAGTAAGTTTATCTATGATTCCAGAGTGGGAGATGGTGTCAAAGGCCTTGGCTAGGTCTAGATAGGCTGTGTGGACCATGTTACCCTTGTCCATGGCTCTGGAGACTGATTCGAAGAAGTCAATCAGTTTCAGGAGACAAGATTAGCCCTTCACGAACCCAAACTGGTGGGGTCCAGTGTTTGAAGGTTGCCAATGTCTTTGTTTATAAGTTCCATGATAATACGCTCCATGGCCTTGCAGATAAGGCTTGTCAGACTGATAGGATGGTAGTTTCCGGGATCCAAGGTGGATCCCCCCTTGTGGAGTGGGATAACTGTAGCTCTACACCACTCGGTGGGCACGAAACCTGAGGTGAGGCTATGATTAAACATGACACTTAGGTGAGGTGCCAGGTCATATTGTAGTTCATGTAGTACACAGCCCGGGATGTCATCTGGTCCCATGGATGCTGTATTCTTAGCTTTGGAGAGTGCATTTTTTACCTGTGTAGCCGTTATTACCGGAATTTATCAATCTTCTGGTATTGAGATGGTTCATTTAGGGGGTGAGAGGGGGGTGAAGTTGGCACTGAATCGATCTTCCAGGATTTTGGCAATATTCTTGGGATCAGTATATTTAATGCCATTCTGTTTTAGCTCAGAGCAGATCTGAGCATTGTCATTTAGATTCTTGCCATAGTTATAGAATGCCTTGTGGTTGTCTTTGGAATCTTTGGCAATTTTATTTTCGTAACTAGCTTTGGAGGATTTATGAGGGATCTCAGTTTCTTACTGAGGCTGGTAAGGAAGTTTTTTGCATCCTGTGATTTTCTTCTTTTCTGCAACAGTTTCTTCCTTTTGTTGTAAAGTTTGTTTATGGCAGGGGACCACCAGATTGGCTTCCTTTTTTTGGATGAGAGCATCTTGGTTCTATTTAGGATGGCACTATTCATGCATGAGCGGATGTGCTCATACAGTGCCTTAATGTAGGATTCAGCAGTTGAACTTTCAGTTCCTGTCTGCATGGGTGTCATGAAGTTTGTCACTTCTGACTTGAGTAGCATGAAGTTGGCTTTGGAGAAGTTTTTTATGGCGGTTTCCTTACTGGGGTGTGGGGGTGGGATGTGGATGTTAAGAGTGATTAGCTTATGGTCAGACCTGACTAACGAGGGGGTGACCATAGGTGTGGAGCATTGATTTCCCATGTTGGTAATGACCTGGTCTAGGATATTGGAGCCCTTGGTGGGACTATGGATTAGTTGATCCAGGGCATTGGAATTTATGAATTCCAAGAACCGTTGGGCAAAGGTGTTGGTACATGAGTAGTTTTCCCAGTTAATGGCAGGGTAGTTAAAATCACCCAGTATTAGAGTGTTTAATTCTATCTTAATATTTTCCAGTATGTTTAGAAAGGTGTAGTGAGAATCATGGGGTATGGTGGGGGATCTGTAGCAAGCTGCAATTTGCCATACCTGCCATACTTTCCCATATTCCCATTCCAAACTTCACAGACAAGAGCAATACCCATCCACGTTGCACACACTGACAGCTGTAGATATCTGTGTGTATTGCTATGTGCGCTGTTCCCTCGCACATAGCATGCCGCACTGTGGTGGTAATACAGGGGGCATGTACTTACATACATTTATGTTTGTGTGTGTGTTTGTATATATGTGGACATGTGCATATAGGTATATATCTGGGTCTACTTGAAAACACCGACACACAAAAACACTGATAACAAGATAACCGACACCACAAAACTGAAAGTTCAAAAACACGAAACTTCACATGCCCGACAAACCACAATCCTGACAATCAACAAAACAAATACGTTTTCCCTAAAACACACACACAACACAAGCACACCAAAAACCTTACAAACCTACAATAAACTTTACATACACAACCATCTATGCACTAACCTTAACCCAAACCCTAACCCTAAGGTCCATCACTATCGCACACTCACCTAACCCACACCCTAAATCTAACTCACTTAACCTGCCCCTAACCCTAAAGTCTGTCACTATCACAAATTTACCTTACCTGCACCCTAACCCTAACTCACTTAATCCACCCCTAACCTTAAAGTCTGTCACTATCACACACTTACCTTACCAGCACCCTGACCCTAACGTCCGTCACTGTCACACACTTACCTTAACATGTTGGTGTTCTCAGCGTTGGGATTTTCAATCATCGGTCATCTCCGTTGTCGATCTTCCAGTGTCAGTTATCTCATTGTCAGCATTCAGTGTTTTCAGGTAGACCCATATATCTATATATGTGTAGATATATATGATGTATATGTATGTTTATATATATGTCTACACATGGATATCTGTATATACATATATATATACACATATACATACCTATATATGGGGTACATTCATACATCAGGCCCACAATCTCATAACACCTTCCTGCACAGCTGCAATGTTCTGCCTTGCTACAACACAGAAAGTGCCACATATGGACACAGCCTGACATTGGGGGGGGGGTATATGTAGGGCTAGATTGCAGGTAACCCTATTACACTCCTATGGCATTCCAGCATGCTACAAAACAGGTTACCCTGAGTATCCTGCAAGTGGAGGACTGTGGAACCCACATGCCCATCATTATGGCATTACTTCCACCACCAGTTATTGGCCACAGTAATATACATGCTTCCAATTACACAACACACACTATGATGACTTACATCTCATCAGTCAGTGCTGCTCTGCACAGTTAATGGGTATGCCCCACTACCCACAGGGACAGACTCTATTGTCCTTAGCAGTTGTTCAGCTGAACATCATTACAACAACACCCAATGGCACATATAAATCATTTCACATCATCTATCCCATTATTATGGACCAAGCACTACAGTCAATTGCATGCATATATACTTCACATACCTGTTCTGGGAATTATGTCTCTCCTGGATAGTTTGCTAGATGGATGTTTTATCTTTTCTGTTGTTTTATTTTTTTGTTGCCTTTCACTCTCTCTCTCTCTCTGTCTCTCTCTCTCTCTTTCTCTCTCTCTAGCTCGGTCTCTCTCCAGTAAATGGATTGAGCTGCTTTGGCTAGATTGCAGCATGGCTTTTGTAGGTGATTCACATGATCAGGTGATGGCCTCTGCACAAATCTGTGTCCTCTACTTTCTACCTGCATGCAGCATTCTGTGTAGTACTTCCAATTACCACTGTCATGGCAACCCACTATTATAAATCCCTACATCATGTGGGTGTGGTCCCTTTACCTTTCCTGTATGGTGGACATACTTTCTGTGTGTGGGCAGCAGTGTTACAGACAGCATGTAGCAATACCTCTTACAAGAGAACTTGCACACTCAGGGCAGCTACATATTTGTATGAGGTTCCAGAAATACAGAGTGTGAGTAGTGTTGTTGTATGCATTGTATAGCACTGGTGTTACAGGGTTTGTGTGTTCATACTAGTTTAACATGGAATCCAGTCTGTCTGCATAGCTCTCAACTGTTGGCTTATCCATTTGAATGCCAGAGGTGTGCCTGTTATGTTTCGTCTGTCCACCACACAGACCTTGTGTCAGATATATCACTGGCAGTGTGTGTGTTGAGCGCTATCAGTACATGGTTACATCCATTTGTGTTTCTAACTTTATATGCCTGACTAAGGGTATGTTACAGCCTATCCAGTAACACTAGTGACTTGCATAGTGCATGACAACAGTATTTCACATATGGGCCTGTATTCCAGTCTCTGTCCTCCACCTACATACCAGGCTTTGTCCATATGACATGCTGTCAGGGGTTGCTATGTAGTGGGCTGTGAGTATGTCATGCTACCATTCCTGCCATCAGACAACTGCTTTAATACATGTGTTCCCTTAAGCACTCCATAGGCCAGTGTATGTAACAGTGGTATATGGCCCTGTATGTCAGTCTATGGGGGAAATGTACCATAACTAACCTAGGCTGTTACAACATGTGGGATATCAGGGGTAACATGCCTTAAGGTATCTGGATTTACATACAATGCACCTTGGGTAAATGCAGGCCTACTGCTTCCTGCCATAGAGACTGTTCTGTTTGTCAGTGTGATTGTGATGGTGTCAGTTATGCCTTGTTATGTAACAGATACATCCCATTGTGTCAACTGAGGTCCTTTCCCCCCTAGGGATTGTGTACAGAGTGTAGACAGTGGCTGCTGGACTCTACAACTGCATTACTCACTGTTGATTGATTGTTACCCTGTGGCCCAGTCTGTCTTTACTATTATACTACTTGAAGGCCTCAGCCTGGACAGTAATATATGTAAACCTTTCTAGACTACTGTATTAATATAACTGTTTCACAGTTGCATTAGTCTGTTTATATGTATGTCAGAGTCTAAACAGCTATATGACATTGCATATACAACTGTAATAGTACACAAATAAAGCTTTCTCATGTATGCAAACCTGTGAGTGGTGTCATATCCTTTGACCTCTCAGTGGGTATATGTTGCAGGCAACAATTTTCATTTGTATGGGGGGGCTCATAGAGTGTCCAGTTGGTAAGGTGGCAACTGTAGGCATAGTGGGTATTCCGTATTGTGTCCACCTTCTACATATGTATCTTCCTATACATATCTCTGTGTGTGTATGTGTAGTTTTATATATATATATATATATATATATATATATATATATATATATATATACATATGTGTGTGTGTGTGTGTGTGTGTGTTTGTGTGTGTGTGTGTGTGTGTGTGTGTGTATCTGCATATATGGGTCTGTGTATATGTATCTTAGGGATGTTGATTGCTTCCACATCGTACATTCCCTATGGTAGCCAGAATGTACTGCATAATATGTTATTTATACCAGCCTGAAATCATACAGGTGGGATGGAGTACTGTTAACATCTTGTGCCCATGTTGTGTCAAGTCTGGTTATGGGATTTGCAACAGTTGGCATTGTACTGCAGGGCAGACATGTTTGGATGTGGTGGGGAGAATATCTATACGTACAAGACGTATGCTGTTTGGGACCATCACCCCCATTAATGGTGCATATGGACATATATGTTTTTGTTATGTTCTCTTATATATCTATAGATATATGTCTGTATATACATATATAGATATATATTTATGCTTTTATATATATATATATATATATATGCACATATAGATGTAGACATATATAGCTATAGATGCATGCATATGTATATATATATATATATATATATATATATATATATCTACATATATAGATATGTTATATCTATTTAGATATGAATATATATATACAGACACACCTACATCTACATGTTTAAATACATTTCCTGTACTGTTGAATGACTGTGCTGGATGATATGTTTGTGAAAACAGCAAGGTTATGTATATCTGATATGGCTTAGTGGTAAATCACTATGGCGTGCAGGGTCTTGGGTTTGAGACTTGCAGAGGCTGTTTATTTTGTTGCTGGGCAGACAAGGGCTGCTAAATACAGAGTGATTAAGGCACTTTTAAGCAGTTGTAAGCAGGTTTGCGCATATTTGCGCAGAGGTAAGCACTGCTAACTTCTGGTTACAATTTCTTATACTGATTTAGCTTCTCAATTGCTCTACCTGTGTAGGCATTGCTTACCCCTTTGCAACAAGGTTAAACCCACTTACTGCTGCTTAAAAGTGCTTACTCCCACTTACCTCCATGTTCATTTTTTTAAAAGAAAAGAAAAAAAACGGTTGATAGGAAAGTGGTGAAAAGGGGCACAAAGAGGGAAAGACAGTAGGGAAAATAGCTAGCGATGTGCAGAAGGGTATAGGGAAGGTCCATAGATGCACATTTCTTCTACAGCAACAGCTGTGCCTATACACTGAATTTGGAGGTAGATTTGGACACTCAAACTCCTGAGAGAGGGATGAGGACAACAATAATATGTTGTGATGCCAATTAGAACAGATTACATGTGTCCAGTGGACATGTGTCCAAATTTGACAGCTATGTATGGGGCGTGATTTTTTTGGGGGAACAGATTGCCCTTTTTAGGTGAGAGTGGAATGTTGGGGAGGGATAGTAGTTATATTTGGGGAGGTAGCTTGGGTAGGTTAACAGACAAGACAGACAAGACACATACAGAGGTGGCATATGACACATGTGGGGGGTAAACACCTTGATGGGGAGGGGTGTTGGGAAATCGAAAGTCCATGAGCCCCCTAGTGGAAACAGTGGGACTGAGGTCCCTACCCATGGACAGTCACCACTGCACCTTCACAGCCCCGAAGGTGGCTGTGCTGGGGGCTGAGTTGGAGAGTCAGGCCAACTCTCTCATCACGACACGTGCCCCTCGAGCTGGCACAGCAGATCTCTGACCTCCCTGTGAAGCTTACTACGCACCACGACCTGGACCTGATGACATGTGTCAGGTTCCTGTCCAAGTCTGCTCCCAGAGGTGGCGAGCCTCATCCTGAAGGTGGTGCAGGACCAACGAACAAGGAGTTCCTGGGTTGGGCCCCAGACATATGTAGACTATTGCCATCTTCAACCTTTAGTGACTTACAACACTCTTATACAGGATTTCCTAGACAGTTAGATTATGTAGCACAGTGTGGGTGACAGTGATGATTAATACCTTATTATTCAGAGCAACTGCAACACTAACAATGCCATACAATACCAAAGTAAACAGTATTAGCACAGGTTATCACTCTTTTATTTCTTGGCACAATGTTTGTAGCTGATGGACCTGTGGGAGCAATGTTTGTTAGCACTACCTGAATGTTGCCACAGAAATTACCAGATTTCACATTAGTATTATGCACTTACATCTCACTCTGTTACTGTACACACTATGGTCAAAGCTTGACAACATAGGGGTGTAGATGGGACATACTTGGCTTATTACTCTCATAACAGTTTGGAGAGTTGCTAGAGTGACAGGTTTGTTCTTATAGATGTGTGACAATCAGTTGTATTTCTTGTTTGCATCCTATATGTCTGGGATCATCCCACTGATTTCCCAGGGGTACACAGTGACAGGCAGCAGATATGGTCCAATTTACTGGACATTCTGAACATATCTGTACAGTTGCGAGGTATGATTCTGTATGCAGACTACTACCACTCCCAGGATTCGAACCATGGCTGTGAGTGCTAAAAATGCAACAGTTCACATCTCAGTTTCATGTGCTATTTGGATTTTGTTGTCTGTCTTTTCACTGTTTTCTATGTCTCTCTCAGTTGTACTAGCTGACCTCTAGGGATTACACCAGTCATATACAGACATTCCTACACATTTTTTTTATTTATGTTGCACGGTGTGGGTAACAGTGCTTAATACAACAGTACTATTAAGTGATTGCAAATCTACATTACCATATGATACCAGAGTAAACACATGCAGTTCAGCAGTTAGACCTTCATTGTCAGGCTATTATGCTTTTATTTACATACAACCTCTAAGAGACTCTTCCTACCATATTCTCTGGTGTATGCAGTACTTGCCTTAAACAATACAGGTTTTATACAGGCAATTAACTTACTAATACTGTTAGCAATTATTAAACAGGTAATGGAGTAATACTTACACACTACTGGGATCTCCCCCCTGTTGCCTTAGCCTCTTGGATTCACTGATCCAAGAGAACCCCTTTCACTGCTTCAGGTCAGTATAGTGATGCCTAACCTGCTCACCAGTTCTGGGTATGCCATTGGCACTGGTGTGGTCATGGGCGAGATGGTTCCAGGCTTCCACTTTATATTAGGAACCGTGGTACTGGCCCTGCAGCAGTCTCTGCTCATGGTCTTTGACAAGGAGTCCTACCATGACTCTGGACTCCTGAATGCCCCAGCACTGCATACGAAAGTGCACTCCCTCTCTCATTCCAGACATGGTGCCTGCAAGGGGAAGCTACAACCAGTTATGAGATGTATTCCTGCCTGCTGGGTTTAAATAGGGCCGATTTCCCACATTTTGCCGTGATTGGAGAGTTTTGAAAAGGCTAAGTTATGGGCAAACCTGCTTACCCAAGGTTGGCATTGTTTTGTTTAAAGCAGTATACCAATGGGCAAATTGAGTTAGCTAGCCTACACATTGCTTACACTTACTAAGCTGGCCTGTGCAATGCTTAGCATTGCTTAATATTTACTTTGCATTATATTTGCTTGTTGGCATTGATTTATTATTCATTACATGCTATATATATATATATGTCTGGTATCCATTATTCATGTGTACGTACACTGTATGCGTCCTTGTGTTTATTAGGGGACTTCAACACTTTATTACAATTACACCTCACATCTGGGCTTACTGCAGTACTCCAGTTCACATATTTATGTTATGTAGTAGATTATAAAGCATAAGACTGTATATAGATTCCTTTCACATGTTCAGTTTGATTTTACTATAGTGAGGATTTGTTTGATGATACCTCAATCGTATGTACTGCTGTGATGGCTTGGTGGTTAATTACTGTGGCAATCTTGTCCTGGGTTCAAGACCTGAAAAAGGCTGTTTATTTTGTTTCTGGCCAGAACACCGGCTGTTGTATACAGAGTGATTAAGACACTTTTAAGCACTTGTAAGCAGGTTTGCATGAAGGGTAGCATTGCTAACCTCCAGTTGCATATGCCTACAGAGAGTTAGCTTCAATATTGCTTAACCTGTGTGTGCATTGCTAACCCCCGAGCAAATGGACTTAAACCCACTTACTAGTGCTTATATATGCTTACTCCCACTTACTACTACTTAATTATGCTTACACTTGCTTACTAGTGCTTACTCTCGCTTACCACTGCACTAATTTAGACAGTAATGTCTAATGGTTCTTGGGAAGGTGGGGGATTTGGAAGCTGTATGGAGTTATCATTCATTACACATTTTACCTTACATTTGTATCCCTGATTCCTGTGTACATATACTGTATGGGACACATGTGATCATCTGTGAACATTGCAACATTATGACACTGACACCTCACATCTGCATTTAATGCAGTCCTCCATTTCATAAATATATGTTGTTTCGTAGGCTGGGCAGCCATGGTGGTGCAGTGGTTAGCTTTACCACCTCACAGCAAGAGGTTCTCCGGTTCGATTCTTGGCTGGAGTGCCTTCAGTGTGGAGTCTGCATGTCCTACCTGTGGTCGTGTGGGTTTTTCTGGGTGCTCTGGATTCCTCCCACATCCCAAATACGTGCTGTAGGTGGATTGGACACTCTAAATTGGCCCTAGGTGTGAGTGCATGCATGTGTGTACCATCTGTGAAGGTTGGGCACCAGGCTGTCAACTCAACACTGTAAAACTGCATTACCAGTCATGAGCGGACAGGTGATCCACTGTGTCAATCCCTAACTGGGAATAGAAAATGAAGATGTTATTTTGTAGGTTATGAAACTAAAAATATTGGTCATAAAGTGATTTGACATGGAAAATGGAATGTGTTACAGTGGGACTCAAACCAGGAATGACTGCTTGTAAGGCAAATGCTCTGCCCACTACACTATTGCTGTACTGCTTCATTTGCATATATCTTGCTTTTTATCTTCTTGTGCCATTTAAGCTGCATTAACCATAGCTAAGCGATAGGCAAACCCATGTACCTACAGTTAAACTTCATCTGTTTCATAAAAAAATCTTTATATTTGATGTTTTAACTATTGCTCTTGTACACATGTGGAGATGTTGCTGGGGGTATGCATACACCTACAAGCGGGCTCGCTCATTCTTTTTGGACTTGTTTGCTGTTTTTCATTGCAGAGACATGTATATTCTGAGAGGTTTGCTCTCACACACGCCCCCTGCACTCTTACACGCTCTGTGTAAGATTAAGAGCTCAGGCAGCGTGCCTTCATTAATATGCATGGCGTGCTGCCGTCATGCTCCTAAATGGCCGCTTCCATGCAGGACTAAGCTAGTCCTGCACAGAAGGATAGTAAATCTGGGGAATGTCTTTTTTATTCCCTTTTAGATTTAATATTACATATTACTTATATTTTTTATGAACATTCAGCCAATTAACTTTACTCATAAGAAAACAGATTCAAAGTTCATAAGTAAATTAAATACTCCATTTCTGAATGCCTGTTTTTCAAAGTCATATGTTGCAATAAAAAAAATCCACATTCTAGTATGTAAACAAAATTTTCAAATTAAAATAATCATACAGTGAAGCTGTTTCCATAGCAAAGAGGGATGAAACCCTGTGAGTACCTCATGTGACTTGGTTTCAAATTACAGGCTGAGGTGCTAGAGAAGTTGGACATGTAGGGATGGAAGTGAACTTCAGCAGTCAATCTGAAGTAAGGCTGCTAAGAAGTTTTGTTGTTGAGCACTGCCTCTTAGTGTAAAGGGTAACCTCAGTCCAGCATTAGGAAAGACCCTGACAAACATGTACCCAGTTCCAGTGCTGTAGGCACTGATTTGGCAGTGTTTCTGCTATCCAGCCAGAAGGAGAAGGAAGTTAAACCATGTATATCTCCTGGCCTGACATGATGATGATGAATTCTGCCAGTCCCACCACCTACAACACAAAGACCCTGTGGAGTAAATTCACACTAGACAAATGGTGTCCAGAAGAGGATAAGAGAACAGAACAGATGACTGGCTTAGGAGGGGTGGAGAGACACTTGGCAGGAACTAGGAGGAAGAGAAAGACAAAGAAAAAACATGCACAGTCTCCGTTTATTACTTCAATATTTTAATCATGAACATGGTGCATATATTTTCCACTGTAATGGATGGGTTCAAGGTGCCGCATGCATTTGTGCACCATTTGTGGTTAGGCATTTTGCTGTAATTGTACATCCTCTTACCAACAAGATATATAATATTTTTTAATTTTGCCGACTGCAACACTAAACATTTGGCATATGCTGCTACATGTATGGAATGTCTAATGTTTTATACAGGGAAGACAGGTTATTTAAAGAAAGAATATATGAACATCAATATGATATCTGGAAGAAAAATCTGAATAATGCTTTCTTTAAACATGTAAATTCTGCAAGTAAGAAACATTATTTTATATTTATGTGTTACAAGTAGTATTTGAAAGCTTGTGAGCTGGTGATATTAAAATAATACAGAAAGATGTAAATATAACTGGATTACTAGATTAATTGCCACTGCCTAACCTGGTCTAAATGAAAGTTGTAGCTTTAAACGTAAATAGGTATCACTGATTCTAGTCACATGGTGTTGTTTTGTACCTTGTATTTTGTAATTTTTTTATAGGTTCATAGGTTCATAGGTAGGTACTAGGCTATCGGCCCTGGGGCCTATACAAGCCCAGCCAAAAAGGTACCCTGGTTTTGCCACCCAAGAAAATTATTTTCCTGTGCCACTGTCGAGCAGAGCCACAGAGGTGATCCCAGGGTGAATTTCCTATTTCCCATCCAATCATCAAGATTTTTCTTGAAGAGTGCTAATGAGGAGCTTTGTTTGATATAGATAGGTAGTTTATTCCAGAGTATGGGAAGTCTCTGGGACAGGAATCTATCCCTCCAGCATGTTCTGTTTATTGTGGTGACAAGGTTTAGATCCCTAGACCGTGTAGCTCGGAGGGATTGGGATTTCTTTAAGTGGAGCATGTCCAACAGCTCTGCGTTTGACATAGTTTTGTATGTTAGGCAGAGATCACCTCTGAGTAGGCGATATGCGACGGAGTAAAGCTGGAGTTTTTTGAGACAGTCTGCATAGGGCATCTGTTTGAGGCTGGTAATCCTCTTTGTGAGGTATTTCTGAGGCATTTCCAGTTGTTGTAGATGTCTTGTGAGGTACACACCAAAATGGGCGTTGTACTCTATAATGAGTCTAATGAGTGATGAGTAGAGGGGAACAATGACCTCTTTTTTTCTGGATGAGAAACCTTTTGTGATGAGGTGTGCCACGTAGAAGGATTTCCTGACTACTGTAGCGATGTGATTACCAAAGGAGAGACTACTGTCCACCTGTGTCCCAAGGTCTCTTATCACACTTTCGGTGTTAAGTATATTACCGCCTATGTTGTAGTTCATGGGTACAGAATTTTTACCAAAGGGGGTGACAATGCACTTTTTAGCATTGAGCTTGAGGCCATGGCTTTGACACCAGGCATCTGTCTCAGTGAGGCCCTTTTGTAGGATGTCCACATCATTAGGAGTTTCAGTTATGGCTCCTAGTTTGCAGTCATCTGCGAACTTCGTTAGCCAAAGACCTTCTGTGTTAGCCTGTACTTCAGAGACGTAGATACCAAACAGGAGTGGATGCAGGACTGTACCCTGTGGTACTCCACTTGTCACTGGTCTGAAGTCAGATTTGGTGTCTGCTACTTTCACAGTGTGGGTTCTTTCAGTGAGCCATTTGGCAGCCCATCTTTTGACATAGGGATTTATACCTAGTTTAGTGAGTTTATCTATAATTCCAGAGTGGCAGATGGTGTTGAAAGCCTTGGCAAGATCTAGATAGGCTGTGTGAACCACCTTACCCTTGTCTGCGGCTTTGGTGACTCCTTCAAAGAAGTCTATCAGGTTTAGGAGACATGATCTGCCTTTTACAAACCCGAACTGGGTGAGATCCAGAAAGTTTGGAGATTACCAATGTCTTTGTTTATAAGTTCCATGATGATATGTTCCATGGCCTTGCAAACCGGGCTCGTCAGGCTAATGGGGCGGTAGTTCCCGGGGTCCATGGTGGATCCACCCCTTGTGGAGTGGGATAACCGTTGCTGTGTGCCATTCAGCAGGCACAAAGCCTGAGGTGAGGCTATGACTGAACATGGTACTTAGATGGGGTGCCAGTTCATTCTGTAGTTCATGTAGAGCGCAGCCTGGGATGTTATCTAGTCCCATGGATGCTGTGTTCTTGGCTTTGGAGAGTGTGGTTTTTACCTGTGCAGCCGTGATTGCAGGAACTTTGCATTCTTCCGGTATAGAGATGGGCTCTTTAGGGGCTGAAAGGGGGGCAAAGTTAGCACTAAACCTATCTGCCAGGATGTTGGCAATATCAGTTGGGTCTGTATATTTAGTGCCATTGTGCTGTAGCTCAGAGCAGATCTGAGTGTTACCATTGAAATTCTTGACATAGCTATATAATGCTTTGTGGTTGTCTTTAGAATCAGTGGCGATTTTGTTTTCATAACTAGCTTTGGAGGATTTTATCAGGGATTGCAGCTTTTTACTGAGGCTGACCAGGGAGCTCCTCCACTCGTGGGATTTTACTCTCTTTTGCAAGAGTTTCTTCCTTCTGTTGTACAGTTTGTTTATGGCAGGGGACCACCAGATTGGCTTCCTTTTTTTGGAGGATAGCGTCTTGGTTCTGTTTGGGATAGCACGATCCATGCACTCATGTAAGTGCTTATAAAGTGTAATTGTGTAGGATTCAGTAGTCGTAAATGTATTGTCCATCTGCATGGGTGTCATGAAGTTCACCACTTCTGTCTTAAGAAGCATGAAGTTGGCTTTGGAGAAGTTTTTTTACCATGGTTTCCTTAACGGGGGTGGAGGCAGGATGTGGATATCTAGGGTAATTAGCTTATGGTCGGATCGGACCAATGAGGCTTAGACTTTAGTTGTGGAACACCGGTCACTCATATTGGTAATGACTAGATCTAGGATATTGTTGCACCTGGTGGGGGTTTGGATAAGTTGATCCAGGGCATTGGAGTTTATGAATTCCAGAAAGCGTTGACGGAAGAAGTTGGTACATGAGTAGTTTTCCTAGTTAATGGTGGGGTAGTTGAAATCGCCCATTATTAGGGTATTTGGTTGAACCCTAATATTTTCCAGTACAACAAGAAAAGAGGAGTGGGAATCCTGGGGCAGGGTGGGTGATCTGTAGCAAGCTACAATTTGGATTGCAGTTTTGCCCAGAGTTAGTTGCACTAGGATAACCTCGGCTGCATTATGCTGAGCAACTAGCCTGGAGGTGTGGATATCCTTAACGAATATGGACACGCCTCTGCCTTTGGTGTTCCGGTCCAGGTTACATGGCCGAAAAGTGTGGTATGAGTTATAGCCTGGTTGTGCAGGGGTGCTCTCTGGAGCCTTGATCCAGGTCTCAGTCACTGCACAGATATCGATGTTCTCCATTTTAAGGAGTGCCTCAAGTGAGTGCATTTTGAGATTTAGAATTCTAGCATTGAGTAGCATCACCCTCAGTTTTTGCTTGCCTGTTCCTGTTACAGTGGTGAATTTGTCATTTGAACCTTGCTTAAAAAAGGCACTATAGGAGCGGCAAGAACCTTAGCCAGTATCCGGAATCCCAGGAGTGACAGGTGCAGGCCATCTCTAGCAAAGCATCTTGGTCTGTCGACCATGTCATCCCAGGCAGACAGATACTGGATCCCTTTAGAATGACACCAGAAGCTTAGCCAATTGTTGAAGTCAATCATTTTGTCCTTGTACTGCGGCATCATTCTGGGTGATGGCAGAATGCTACTCAGGGCTAAGGTCATAACTGCCTAGGCTACAAGATTGGAGAGCTCTTCCATGTCTCTTTTCATGTAGTCCAGGGAGGTACATCTCAGGTCATTCACACCAACATGGACAATGCCAGAGTCATATTTGTACTTGTTGTGGAGTGATCTGAGTGCGTGGGTTATGTGGCGGATCCTGGCACCTGACAGGCAGCTGACAGTAACCTTCTCCTTGTTTAGCCTGGTGAGTGAGACATCAGTGTGCCTGACTATAGAGTCGTCTATGACTAGTGTGTTGGGTACGTTGTATTGCCTTATTGGCTGTGGTTGAGTGGCACACTGAGTCTGTGGGCTATGTGTCATTTGGGTTGTGTTGGGGAGTGGAGGTTGCTTGCATTTCTGCTTTGGAGGTCTCTGTTGCTTGAGCAGATTATTATTGAGAGCATCTGCGAATGTTTTTGTGTTTCTATGTGTGGATTTTGGTGGTGTAGATTTAGTGAGACTATCTGATGAGTGTGGTGTGGTGCAAGTGTTTACCTTTTCCTCTTGACTGTCAAGTTCAGTCCTGATTGGAGAGAGCTTTACCTCCAGTTTGGCTAGATAAGTGCATCTCTCACAGGTTGTAGTGTTGGGTGGTAGGAGGAGAGGGTTGTCTGTGTACATGAGGCAATGTCTACATTGCCCCAAGATGTCTACATTGCCCCAAGATGCCCAGATTCATCAGATAGACAGGAGATAACACTGGGAGCTGACCCTTGGACATGCCTGAATAAAAAAACTATTTTATTCTAGATAAGTGAGGAAAGTGAGTACAAGAGCTGTTTTTCTCTAAAGAAGTGAGGAAAGTAAGTGCCAAAACTGTTTGCCTGTAGGTAATGAGGAAGGTTGAGTGATGTAGTAATTAGTAGGTTATTTAGTGCTTACAAGTTCTGAACAAGTGCTGATCATGAATAAGCAAATTCAAGTGCTAAAAGTAAGAATCTGTATCTGGACTAAACTAGTTACAGGAAAGGGGGAAACAAGTGCAAATGTCGGCTTTTAAATCAGAAAGTTGTGAGAGATGGAAAAACTGCTTAAATGGCCAATAACCACAATTTCTGGGCCAGAACCACTCCTTATGTGGTAGATAGGTTACCTAGTGCTTACCACTCCCACTGATAAGCTAGAAGACTTCCCTCCAACACAGAAAGCTTGGGGGGCTCAGAAGTATACATACAGCCCTGGATACAGCAAATCTGAATCTGGACTACACTAGTTACAGGAAAGGTATTTTTTTATATACAGAAAAGTAGCTAAAACAGCAGTCAAAACAATTCAAATGCAGTGCAAGCTAGCACACTTGAGTATGTAGCAATGTTAGACCAAACAGTTTAAAAAATGCAATTAAATTAAAAATGACTAAAAACAATGCAGAAGGAGTCCATTAGGTAGAATGAGGTAAAGAGATGGGACTGGGGGTAGTGTCCCATATCAACTGCAAAAACCTCCAAATTTAAACAACACAGGAATAGGGAGGGTGAGTATGGGAAAACCAACACCTTCAGCAGAGATCTGAAAAACTATACAGTGAAGCAAAAATAACAGTGCACAACTCTGAAGTCAGCCAGCAATGATATAAAATTAGTCAAACAACAATTACCAGTACACAACTCTGAAGTGCCAGAAAAATATACTCAGCTCTGTATATCTCCAGATAGTTTGAAGAGCACTCTTTCAGGGCACAGGAAGGCTCCAGCAATGATATGCAGAGTTTTTTACTAAGAGGGTATAACTTTATGCAAGTAATCCTTGAGATGGTCAGATAACACACAGGATGTAAAACCAGTTATACCAACTTAAGACACAGAGAAATAGGGGGAGGGGGAAAATCACCTTCAGCAGAGATGTGAAAAACTATACAGTGAAGCAAAAATAACAGTGCACAACTCTGAAGTCAGCCAGCAATGATATAAAATTAGTCAAACAACAATTACCAGTACACAACTCTGAAGTGCCAGAAAAATATACTCAGCTCTGTATATCTCCAGATAGTTTGAAGAGCAGTCTTTCAGGATCGAGGAAGGCTCTAGCAATGATATAAAGCTTGAAGAAGCATTATGTGTACATGAAAGAGCTTGTTGTGTTTATGAATAACGATTTAAACTCATCTAGCTTCAGCCACATTTTTTAGGTTATAAATATAGTCAACCTCTATCGGTTTTGTTCTGTGTGCCAAGTTTCATAGTTTAAAGTTAGCAATATGACTCATTTATGCTGGTGCTATGTGTTTAAAGGTAGGCTTCAGTGGGATTGTATAAGTATCTTAACATGTTCAGTCATTTACATTTGTCTTGTATGAGCTGATAGTTGTGGATTTGATTCCCACAACCATTTGAATATCAAGCCATCACTGATGATTTGGGGTGGGTATTTGTTATCATTTCTATCTATAATCGTATCAGAGAAAACAGTTCAGATTACCTCCATTTTTTCTTTATGTCTGTACTTTTCTCCTCCATCCTCCTTCTTCATATCCTTTAATCATATGCATTGCTTGTATTTATTTTATTTTTTCTCCATTTATTTTACAAGTATGTAAAGCAGCATGAAGTCCTGTGCCCATCATTTCAGCAAAGTATACCCGACAAATGATACCATCACCCACACTGTTTGCGTGCCAGCCTGTCAGGGTCACCTCCATCTCAGATATTGGTTACTGAAGACACCTCATTCATTCCTGCACTGGAGATTGGGGCTACTGTCTCTGTTCTTAGCAGTGGCTGTGTGGGATGACACCTTCAAAACACATGGCAGCTGATCAACATTGTGGGGGAGTTCTTTTGCTACAGCTATTGAGCATCTAAAGAACCTCCTCCTGTAGCTAATTAAGTGACATCCCTACCCCATACTGAACTCTTCATCTGAGGTAGAGTGTATAGGTAGTGGAGTCCAGGGTAGCATTTAAGCTCCCACTGCATTGTGGATGGCAGTGATACCACTGTGCAACCCCATCCCATACCATGGTTTTACCCAACCTTTTGTTTCTATGCTCACCCTTTTCTGTTGTTCAGTCCTCCTAAACAATATTTCCTATCACCTATTTGTCTAATATCTCCTTGTTCATTGTGCTCCCCCTCACTCAATGTGTAGACACCTGCTGTCAGTCATCAGTCTTTTGGGATTGCTTATATGCCCCTGTTACTGACTTCGGACGTAGTACCTACCACTTACTTCCCTGACTTCCTTCCTTCCTCCACTTACTCTCTCTCTCTTTATACATACATAAAATGGGTGCCTAACCCACCAAAAATACACCAGTTTCCCCTAAATCTGTCCTGCTCATTCCTTAGGTTTTCAGTTTATATCTTATCTTCTACTTGTTTCCTCCTTTTTCACTATTCCTATATACCCATTTCCATCCAATAAGTTGGTTAAATTAGATGAGAATGGTAGTATCATGGTCATTTTAGGCTTCTACATGACTCTTCCCTCACAATGTTTCTTAGTGAGTCTCTTTGAGGCATATATGTGACCAGCATTTATTGTTTTTCCCCATCTTCCCATGTGACGAAACTCAGTAATGCTAGTTTATTATAACAGACCTTACTACATCTGCAGTTGGGATATTAAATAAGTTTCTGTTTTGCACTGATTTCCTCAATTCTTAATTATTAATGAACTTTGGGCCTCATGATGCAAACAAGGTTAATAGCCCTGAAATGGCCTCAGTTGTTCACACCATGGTTCTGAATACCAGCTACTATGTCTTAGATTCAAGTATGGGCACTCAAACTCAGCTTCATAACTGATTTAAATTTGCCAGTCGGTTACATATGCAAGAGTTTTGTTGTCAACCAATAACCAGATTTGCTTTAATGTTTTTCTTTATTATTTCTATCACTGACAAAAACCTGGCAATTATTTCTAGTGTATTTTGCATGTCCTATAAGCACTCAACAGTTTAATGTCATGCAATTGTTCCAATTTAAGATATTGTATGTAGTAAATGATATGCTTACTGCTTGAAGGTTTGTTGTTTGTTGATAATATGATTTTCATTAGTGAGCTAAAAATATGTAACTCCACCCTGAATAATCGGTGGATTAAAATTACAAGGGGGTTAATAGTTTTCAGCACTACTTGCCTGCTTCATTCTCAGAGCTTATTTTATTTAACATTTGTTTACCGGGAAAGTCCGACTTGGAACAAAGCCAGTTTTCATTGGAGGCCCGGTGAGAAACGCTCCAGACATATGTCTTTGAAATGTGGGAGGAAACCAGACCACCCTGTAGAAACCTACACGAATGCAGGGAGGACAGGCAGACTCCACACAGAAGGCACTCCAGCTGTGAATTGAACTGTAGAACTTCTTGCTGTGAGGTGACAATGCTGCCACTGCACCATTGTGCACTTACGTCTCACAATTACAGATCAGCATGACATCATGAGCCTGCACTTGAAAAAGTAAAAATGTCATGTTAAATGAGCATATTCATTTGTAATATTTCACAGTACAACATGCAGCATGTTCTTTTATAAAGAGCTTATGATAGAAAGCATGAAGATTTCCAAGTTAAATTAATGTTTTGATTGACAACACTTCCAGTATAAAATCCAGGGTAGGGAATACACATGCCATTCTTTTCAAGGCATTGACAATAGGACATTAAGATGGATTTCAAAGTTAACAAATGTAAAGTAAAATGAATAATAACAAGGGAATTGTTATTCTGATATGAAATATATGACATCTGATAAACAGAGTTATGTTTTTTTTCTTGCTGTGATAAAAACACACTTCCACAAAGCCCATTGTGTTAATGTTCGCTGTGCATATATGTGCTGATGCTAAAACATCTTGTTTACATAATCCATTTTAAGTGTAAGGAGATTACAGTTTGTAAATTGCATCATCATTTCATCCATAATATGTAATAAAAATAGCACTGGTACACCAAGAATTGTATCATTCTTAAATTCCATCTATCAAATATCAAATACGTGATTGTTTTTTCAAATTTTAATTGAGTTGTATCCTCAAAGTTTCAGGATCTGCTGCTGCAGAAACGTGTATGTCATGCGGGTGAAAAAATGTTGCTAATACATTTCTAATGCCAATGGAAACTGTCAGCAAGAAATATTTCCTCTGAGATAAATGGCATGTGCCCCTGTACTTCATGTTCATAGCTTAACAGAACCATGAAGCATTGTGTTGAAATTTACGAAAATGCAAAAAAGCCTGCATAGAAATGTCACATAAGGACATATTGAACAATAGTAGCAGAAAAAAGTCTTGATGTTGTTATATTTCATTTGTTTATTAATGTTTAAATTCTGAATTAAATGCTGCTTTGCATTTGCAGCATATAAGTATGCGGTGATATACTATGATTAACATTATGTTCTCTTTGAAGAACTCATCTCAATGCAGTGCAATGTAATACGGGAAGTCATTCATACATTAATCTGTCCTGAAATCACATAGAATATTTTGAAGTCATGACAACAGATGTCATTGGACGTAACCATGGTTGTCTGCAAGCCTTTTCTACTTCTTACAGAATGTACAATTGCTCTATTGTAGTGGGAAAGGTCACTTCAGACAGTTGTGACAAGTATAAGGTAAAATGCTAAAGCAACAACTACAATCCCATACAGATATCTCATCTTTGTGACAGGTATCAGGAAAGTGAATATCCCCTGAACATATGTTAACAAACTTAGAATATGGAGCAGCTGTACTTAAGGACACTTCAGGTAGAGTGCAGCATTGTGACATGGTACAGCCTAACCCCACTACAAAATAGTGTCCAGCTGAAACCCGTTGTATCAATACAAACGTAATGAAACTGCCATAAAAAGACCTTTTATCAATGTAATCCCTTAGCGTCCTAGCTTTTGCATCTTAAATTTAATTATATGTATCAACTTTTTTTCACTTATTACAATCACTCATTCCCTCACACAATTTAACATTTAAAGTGACATGAGTGCATTCTCCGCACATTCTTAAAAATGCAACTTGCAAAATCGGCCAAAAAAAAGTGAGGTTTTTTTTTTTCTGTAGAAACTGTGCAATTCTTTCCTCTGTAATACACTTGTCAGCATTCTGTTTGTTAGCATCCTGTAACTGGCCACTTAACACTTGAGGAATCTAATCTTGACCACCTGCAATAATGTATCATTACATTTGATTGACTTTGACAAAACACATTTCTGTGAACTGATTTAAAGGATATCATTTCTAAATACAGCTCAGACAAATATAATTGATGTTGGGAACTTGGCTTCTGTTTTACATTGTCTTCTACCTGACATTCATAATTGAAGATTTCTTCTTTATCTCAGATGTGAGAGCCTGACAGCTACCTGCCAGATGTTCAGCTCATCTGCTGCTAGTGTTGCTACTATATGCTCGTGCTGCTAAGTTTGTTTTTATAAATTAATATTGCAGTTGGTCTATATGCTGTCCCATCACACAGAATCCCTCCTCCAATTAACTCCAGATCTTCTATTCATCTCTTACCTTTGAACTTTTCCATTCTACATGTCCATGATGTGCACTTGTACCACTTTGCCCATGCTGATTTTTTTAGCTTTCCTAGACATGATACTTGACAAAATAACCATATCAATTAATTGAAGTCATATTTGTGTTACACGTGTAATATCAATACATCCACCAACTTTTTCTATACAGGGCTAGATGTTTTCACTGTCAATGTCTTTGGTATATTGGAACATCAATCTTGTTTCTGCACAGCTTTTTTCCTACTGACTGCCTTGTATATTTTCTTTTTATCTTTATTAATTCAAAGATATCACATGCACCATATTCTCCTCCTCCTCTATTGATATAATCTGAAAAGGATTTATTTTATACTCCTTTTTGCCATTTTTCTGCTCTTTCTCACTCTGGAGTTTAACATGGAGTAATCCCTGGTGTACATTACTCTCAATAACTGTTTTGCTTCATGTACCTCCTTCTTCAAATCTCCATTCACTGTGTTGTCTCTTATTAGAAGTTTTTTAGCATTTTGATTGTCTTCTGTTCCTTCCTGAACATAAACATTATATCATAGGATACTACTGAAGTGGGCATCTTTTCATAACGTTTGTCACACTTATTACTGTTAGGTTCACCACAGAAATTGTCTTTGTTTCCATGTGACTCAGCATTATATTTGCAATTAGATGAATTAATTATTTGTTTTACAGCTACACTTAAAAGTGTCATGCTTATTTTATTCAAATATGATACTGGAGAAATCAAAATCTTAACTGTTTGACTCATCAATTAATATTTTATTTTCTTCATATTGATCACTGCTGCAGTAGCCTTAGCTATATGGGCTATATCCTACCAAGATATAACAGTCGGCCAGCTTCCCAAGCTTTAGGGCACCTTACACATGCCCAAAATGTCAAGTAGTTTGAGCTGAGTTGAATAAAAGACAAGTTTGGGAATGACACCCTTCAGACCTTTACTGCTGCCAAACAGTACACCTCTCTGATGCATCTAAGGATTGATGGTTGGCTTGAATTTTACTTAACTGGGCAGATAAGTTCCATTTTATGAAAAAACTTTCCATTTTCTTATTTTTTACTACTGTTTAATTACTTTCCTTTTCAGGAAAGTTATTTTTTTATATCTAATAGTGTTGTGTTTTAATGGATTGTCTCAAGACAGTAACATACTTTTAAATGGAGCACTTGTTGTTTCTGTCAGTTTAAAAGTAATGTTATCTAATTGATAAACTTTTTTCTGTTGATAAACTGTGTTTATTTTAAGGCTGTGTGGGTGGCATAGAGTTTGAAATTACTTTTTACTGTTTTTTTTGTCAACTGGTAGTTTTATTGGCATTGATGCTAGTTTTCCACAGGATAAAGGCACAATTTTCAACTTCTTTTTTCTGTTGATAAACTGTGTTTATTTTAAGGCTGTGTGGGTGGCATAGAGTTTGAAATTATGTTTTACTGTTTTTTTTGTCAAAAAAAAAATCTTTTGTGGACTGGTAGTTTTATTGGCATTGATGCTAGTTTTCCCCAGGATAAAGGCACAATTTTCAACTTGACCATGAAACAGATTGTCACTCCAATGGTGGGTCCATCTTCCAGCCACAAAAAGAAAATGTTAAGCAAACAGCCTTTGCCATCACAGCAACCTAGCAAATTGCCTCAGCTGCAGGTGGGTGGATCTACTTTGTGCATTCGATGTACCTCAGACCACTTACCTTTTACCCTGGACCACTCCGATGTAGCACCTTCAGTAAGTATGGACCAGGGGTTAGCCACACCCTCTGCGGCTGATGGGGGGCCATCAGTAGGCAAGAGACAACTACTCTTATTGGTTTTGGGAGTGGGAACAGGGAAGGTTTCCTGTTATGTCAGAATGCTGTGCCCATCCCTAAGAAAGCAGAGGCTGCTATTAGTAACATGGCTGGCCTCGTTTTTCCTGTCAAAAAGAAACAAAAAGCCAAATGCATCTATTCCACTTCCTCAGTTTTCTTGGAATAGAAGTAGTTTACTGTGGCTGACTCAGGGCTTGATTCAGGCAAATGATCTTTCTTCTAGAGTAGATTCTGGTAAAAGAAAGAGGTATGCCTTTTCCTGAAGATATTTAAGATTCTGTGTCTGAACAGGAAAATGCAGGGATTGATTAAAGGTTTTGCCCTCAGATTTCTGATTCAGACTCAAAAGAGTGATCTTTTTCTGATTCTCCATGTTGGGTTTTCTCTTTCTGTGAAACAATTGCTAGGATGTCCCAGTGTATTCAGAGGAGAACACTGAGGTTTCCCGGTCCATCAAAAATAATTGTTTTAGAAGTATTTTCCAGAACCTACACTCATTCATCTTGTTTTGTCTGCTTTAGAGGATATGTGTTTACTGTCTGCGATTTTTCTTATAGTCAGCCAGTTGTCCCTAAAAGCTAGATAAAAGGATTTAAATTTGTATACACCATTCCCAAACCTGACCCAGCAACAATAGCCTTAGTTGACTCCTCTACTGCTGAGCACTTAGTTAATTCCAGTTCTACTTTTTCTAATAAAGATGGAAAAATTATTGATAGGTATGGGAAAAAGTGTATACTTCAACAATTTTGAATTTCTGAATTTTAAATTGTCAGACTCATATGTTAAAATTTATTCTGAAATATTGAGAAAGTATGATTTTTATTTATTTTATTTTACATTTGTTGACCGGGCTAGTCCAGCTGGATACAAGTCCATTTTCAGTGGAGGCCCGAGGAGAAAAGCTCCGCTATCTACTACATGGTTACAAAAACAGTACATACAAAAATATCACAATGGTTATAAGTCAAGTATGCATATAAGTCACAAGTAAGAAAGGCAGTAGCAACAATTTCAGGAAGTTTATAAAGAAGGGGATAGAAAGACAAGGTAATTATTTAAGTACAGAAGTGGTAAGAGAAGGGAGAGAAGAATTAAGTTTTGAGTTATAAGAGAAGTATTGTTATTTAGTTGACAGGAAAAAGAAAATAAATTGAAGAAATATATTTGGAAGAATCTATGCGGATTGAAGGAGGAGAGTAGAAGGTCATAGAGGAGCTAGATCAACTGGGATTGATGCAAAAACAAAGCCAGTGTTTAGTAAGAAAGAGTTTCAATTTAGTCTTAAATAGTGTAATGGAAGTGTGGGCTGCAAGGTCTGGAGGAAGTTGGTTCCAGATCTTACCAACTGAGTTTGAAAATATGGAATCACCTGCTGTATTCTTAGAATGAGAAGTTTGAATCAGTAGTTTATTAGAAGAGCGTAGGGCTTTTAAGTTATTGTAGGGTTTTATAAGGGTGGAGAGCATGGGTATGTTTTCAGGGTGGTAAAGGGCTTTGTGGGCAAGTGTAAGCTGATAGTACTGAATTAGGTGGGGTAATTCCAGCCATCCTAGTTTAGAGAGGTTCTGACAGTGATGTGTTTTATATGGAGAGGCAGTGGCAAACCTTGCAATGTTGTTGTAGGCTGTTGTGAGCTTATTAATGTTATGCTTGGATAGGTTAGAATAAATGGGGGAAGCATATAATAAAGTGGAGATGAGATGTGTTCTTACTATGGTAGTTCTTGCTTCAGTAGTGAGGAAAGTTCTGATTCTATAGAGAGAACCTAGTTTTCTATTAGTTGCTTTAATGCTGGAGTTAATGTGAAAATCAAATTTTAGTAGATTGTCAATAGTAATACCCAATAGTTTGGTTGTTTGGTCAGGAGTTATAAGGGTGCCATTGTTAGAAGTAATTGTGAAATTAATAGGGGGAGATAGGTGTGTAGGTGAGAAGAGGAGGAGTTTAGTTTTATTTCAAAGCTTCTTCTTGTGAAGAAAAATCTGCTTTAAATAACTTAGTTTCTGCTATCGTACAGGTCACTACTCATTGTCTGCATTGTGTATATGACTCTGTTGATACTATTTCCAGGGCTATGATCACTGGTATGGTTTTAAGGAGGTTTGCTTGGCTGTATTCTCAAAATCTTCCAGATGGTTTTAAAAATGAGATTTTAAATTCTGTCTTGGACTGTTTGGCGCCTTGTGATCAAAGGGGCAAGTTGATCCAGGGAATATCTATGATTTTTCAGCTGTCCTTTTCCAAATTGCCCAAGAGGTTTTTTTTCCTTATCCAGTTGCTTTGAAAAAAAAACAGAATAAACAGTCTCAACATAATTCAAGTAAACAGACTTAAGAAGAAGTAGCCAGGAGGTTCTAAAAAGAAGTTCCAGACCTCACAAAACCAGGAAACTCAAACAGGTCTGAAGGACTATTCAAGAGACCTTGTGACCTTCTTCTACCCTGGCCATCTTTCTCTTCCAGAAAGCCTGAATCTACATTTTTATCTTTGGCAACAGATTGCTTCAAAGAAATAGTTGCTGAAAATCATTCATCACGGTTTCCGATCATGGGGGAGGGGGGGTCCTCCTTTCTAGGTATTCATTCCTCATCGCGCAGATCAGACTGTTTTGTTTTCACCTGTTCTTCATCACATGCTGTCCCAAGGAGTGATAGAACCAGTTTATTTCCAAGGATGTTCCTAGTTTCAAAGAAAGAAAATGCTTGGAGACTGGTTGCGGAGCTTTTTTTCCTAAACGTATTTGTAATAGTGCCCACATTAAAAATGATGTCACTTCACAACCTGTTGTCTCTTCTTCAGCTTTCAAGTTTCCTGATAACACTAGACTTAAAAGATGCTTATCATCAAATTGTTATTCACCAAGATTTCATGCTTTTCTTAAGGTTTTATGTTTCTGGATCACATCATCAGTTCTCTTTATTACTGTTTGGACTACCCACTGCACCAAGGGTGTTCAAAAAGTGTCTAGCTCCAGTCATAGTTTGTTGCAGGCTACAAGGTATCCACATTTTCCATATTTAGATGACTTGCTTATCTTTGCAGAGTCTTTTTCAAAATGTCAGAATCTGTTTTGGGTGGGAGATCTCTTACACAAGCTGGAATTCCAAAAGAACAATCAAATGTCTCTCTTGACTCCCTCACACAGCACTGTGTTCCTCGGATGTAAACTAGACACCTCAGTTCAAAGATCTTTTTTTCTACAGGACTAATTAGATCTTTATTTGGATCTCTTTTTAAGTTTTTCCACTCAGACTTCAGTCACTGTGAGGGAATATCTCCAGATTTTGGATCTCATGGCATCTATGATTCTCATGATACCCCTGTCAAAACTCCACATGAGAAAGATACAGTGATGTTTGAAATCTCTTTAGTACCAGCACCAACACCCTTTGTCTTTTCAGATTCCTCTAGTGGGGCTTGTCAGAACATAAAGTCCTTGGTGGAGATAACAGATATCCTTAAATCAAGGTCTCCCCTTCTCTCTCCCTGCTCCAAGGTAGTCAGTCACCACAGATGTTCCAGACTTTGCTTGAGAAGCAGTTTAAGGAGAGACAAAAGTGTAATGGGTATGGGATAACAAAAACAGATGCAAGCACATAAATATCAAGGGCATGCTTGACCGGATTAAGGCACTTAATTCTCTGAACCATCTTTGGTTCCCGGCACCTCTTCAGCTGGTTACAGACAATTCCACAGTGATGTTGTATATTAAATAACAAGGAGGAACCAGGTTGTAACCCCTTGGCAGACTAGCTGGGTTAGCTTGGGATATAGCTTCACAGCACGATATTACTATATAAGCATTCTCCATTCCATCCGAGCAAAATTTGTGTGGCAGACAAATTGAGTAGGACAAGGGCAAAAACTCATGAATGGAAACTAGATCTGGGGGGGGGGGGTCTTCCATGGTTTGATCTATCTGTGGGGAGATACTTAACTGGCAAAATTCTGTTCCAGGACTCCATGCAAGAAGGCCTGGAAGACAGAAACCTTTTCTTTTCTTTGGACAGAAATGTTCTTGTATGCCTTTCCACCCTTTCCACTAATATCCAGGGTAGTTCTGAAGATTCAGAAAAATTCTCCCAAGATCATTATGGTGACTCTCTTCTAGCCCAGGCAACTGTGGTTCTTCCTTCTTTTGGAAATGGCTAGGTGCAATTGTCACAAGATTCCTCACAGAATTTATTTACTCAAAAAAGAATGGGTGTTTGCACCCTGATATCAATCATCTTCAATTAGCTGCCTAGATGATAGAGTTGTAGTTAATTTTAGGCTCTTGTTTTCTGAGGACGTGGAGGCAAGAAAACCTGCAGATAGAATATCATATATTAGCAAATGGAAATGGTTTTCTAGTTGGTGCCAACATTATAACCAATACCCATTCAGGATTGGCTGTTCTCTGGTTTTACAATATTTGTATGAGTTACTATTCTATGGGCTTTTTATTCCACTAAGAAGGTTCATTTATCAGCCAATTCAACATACCTGCCTATGGATCTTCCTCTTTCAAGGCAGTCACATTTCAAAATATTGCTGAAAGAGGTTTTTCATAAGAAGCGCCAAGTAAACTTGTGGTCCCTCCTTTGGATCTTAATTTTGTGTTACAGGAACTGACACTTGTTCCATTTGAACCAGCTAACCTGGCTAACTTGAGGTTTTTACTATACAAGACAGTTTTATTGCTTGCTCTGACCTCTGCAAGAAGGGTATGTTGCAAACTCTTATGGAGAGTCATCCATACCTCGTTTTCTTTGTGAGCTAGTCCTTCTTTCATGCCTAAAGTGGTAACTGAATTTAATTTGTCAAACTATCCAGCTCCTTGTTTTCTTTCCTAAACCTAAAAATGAGGGAGAAAAGATACTCCATACCTTGATTCCCACAGACAACTCAGGTACTAGCTTGACAGAACTATATCTTTCAGATCATTGGATCAGTTGCCCATTTCTTGTGAAGGTAAGGAGAAGGGACAACTGGTGATAAAACAAACTTTTTCCAAATGGTTGTCTAAGGCTATTATCTTTTGTTAAGCTCACTATGACAAATGTATTCCAGGAAGGGTCAAGGTCCACCGTACAAAGACCTTGACTTCTTATATGGCTTTTTGGAAATGGCTGGATTCTAGAAGTAATTTATAAACTGTTTCTTGGTCATCTGGACACACTTTTACAAAGCACTATAAACTGGTGTCCTTCTCTAGGTCTAGATCATGCTTTGCTCGTACCATTCTCCAGGGGTTCCTGGACACTTCTCCTTCTACTCCCTAAAAATATTTAGCTACGGTACTCAGCCAGGGGTATTACTGCTCAGTACGGCTTCATAACCAGACTTGCTTTTTAGTCAGCTCATCTCCAGCTGCTTGACAATTTGAGCAAGTGAAAGGTGCCATGAAGCTGTGAAAGCTGGCTGGCTGTTATATCCTTCCTGGATATAACCCATATAGCTAAGGCTTATGTAACATTGATCATTCAGACATCTACTGTTATAGTAAGTTCAACTTACACAACTATACTTTACACTGAATAAATAACACCATAATATGAGTTCACATAATAAGCAATCACAGTCTTTTCTCATTGCCTGTCTGCCA
>NC_056745.1:1012220331-1012267831 GCF_019279795.1 Protopterus annectens
CAGTAACTGCAAATGGTCATCTGCGATCGGTGTACAACCAAGTAATCAAATGCCAATTGAATAAAAGATAATACTATGTATAAGTCATCTCCCAAGGAGGACTATGGACATATGACATATGGTTTTATACTTGTGCACCGGCCATGACTCATTCATCAAAAATGCACAAGTATTAGAAGTCATGTGAGAAACATGCCTCAGAATAAGCATGTACATTTCAAAAGGCAGTGCTCAACTAAAGAGGAAAAGTACCCTAGGGAGGCATCAGAAATAAAGGTAAATACATTTGCTCTTGACATTCAAACTGAAATGACAACCTGTTCGTTATAAAGTAATGTGAAGCTACATCAAACTAAAGAGCATGCACCTTGTCTGTGAAGGCACTGGATGTAAATCAAAGTGAACACTGTACCATTTACTGACCCACTTACTGTACTACATATTCTACCACTTATTGTACCACTTACTGTACTACTTATTCTATCACTTATAGTACCATTTACTGTACCACTTACTGTACTACTAATTCTTATTCTATTACTTATTGTACCACTTATTGTACTACTTACTGTACTACTTATTTTATCACTTATTGTACCACTTACTGTACTTCTTATTCTACCACATATTGTACCACTTACTATACTACTTGTTCTATCACTTATTGTACCACGTATTGTACAACTTATTGTACTACTTATTCTATCAGTTATTGTACCATTTACTGTACTACTTATTCTATCACTTATTGTACCACTTATTGTAGCTCTTACTGTACTAGTTATTATACCACTTACTGCACTACTTATTCTACCACTTATTGAGCAACTTACTGTGCTACTTATTGTGCCACTTATTTTACCACTTACTGTAGACCTTATTCTATCACTTATTGTACCACTTATTGTACCGCTTATTGTACCACTTACTGTGCTACTTATTCTACATTTATTGTACAACTTACTATATTATTTATTCTATCACTTATTGTACCACTTACTGTACCACTTATTGTACCACCTACTGTACCACTTATCCTATCACTTATTATACCACTTACTGTGCCACTTATTGTACCCGTTACTGTACTACTTATTCTATCACTTATTGTACCACTTACTGTACTACTTATACCACTTACTGTATTACTTATTCTTATTCTATTACTTATTGTACCACTTACTGTACTGCATATTCTATCACTTAATGTACCACTTACTGTACCAGTTGTTATACCACTTACTGTACTACTTATTGTACTACTTATTGTACCACTTACTGTGAAGTTTGGGGTTGACACCTCATTAATTCAATTCATGGGGTAACACAAAAGATATATATATATATATATATATATATATATATATATATATATATATATATATATATATATGGGTCCCCTTCACATGGTCGACTTTCATATGTCCGAGACCATATGATCAACTTTCGAAAAGCCGACCATGGGGAACCGCTATCTCTGTACAGTGTGGGATGGGAAAATTTACTCTTCCGCACTATAGTGCGATCTCAGAGTTGGTATATTTAAGTTATGGGCAGTGTCGGGGGTGGGGTCCTCCACAGGGGGTGCCCCCTGCTAACAGTTGAAAGGTAAGTGTTTGGTGTGTGTTATGTGTTTATTTTACATGGTCGGTTTTTGAAAGTCGATCATATGGTCTCGGCCATATGAAAGTCAACTTTCTGAAGTGTCGACCCATATATATGTGTATATATATATATATATATATATATATATATATATATATATATATATTTTTTTTTTTTTTTTTTTTTTTTTTTTTTGAGGGACTAATGTGTGAGGGCTGTTGCATAACAATGAACCTATGTTCTTCCTACAGAAAAGGAGTGTCATTGACAGAAATGTCAGTTATTCCATCTGAATGGAGACTAAAGAGATTGTGACTCCTAATTAAAGGATGCATTTGGGTTTTGAACAAAAGACAATGGAGCAAGAGGCATGACAAAAGCAAAGGGACAGTAGTTATACTATTGATAGCCATGACTCCCTACATGTATCCTAATTCTGCCATGTGTTAACTTGTCATGCACCTTACTTCAAAGGAAACAGAGAACATAATAAAATCCATCTCTTGGTGGGTCATGTTAAACAAGATTCTTGATAATGTCAGTTTGTGAGGTCAGTTATGTCATGCTCCCTGGCTTTAAAGATATGATAGATCATGTCTTTATTCCTGACCTAGGATTCATTTATACTGGAATTACTGTGTATACTTTATAGTAGCTTGTAGTACTACAGAGAAGAGGCAGTCATATCTAGCTTTCATTACTGCTATGTAACAAATGTAGCAATATGCACATCATCATACATAGTGGCATATATGATTCAGCACATTTGATTAGTGACTACATGGTCAGTGATCAGTGGAATTCACAGTCACCTCAACAGTAGGAATTGGGCTACATTGCCAAACATGAGCAGGTTAGAAACTATTTTTATTTTTTTTCTCTTTGCATTGTATGGTACTCAGGACACCACAAAGTTTAGTTTGCTTACCCTAAGCATCTAGCTGGAGGTATAGTCATTGTTTATCCATACACCTGACTAATTTAGGTGGTTAACCATTGCTCAAACTTCACACACCTCTTCCCCTAATATTACAAGGTTAAATACTTTTATCTATGTGCCCCCCTCCCAAAATCTACCAAGAACAAGTCATCAAGGCACTATCCAAAGCAAGGCACAATGAGTTTAAGATTCACGGGACAGATAACATACCAGGATGCCTACCTGTCAGTCTGAAATAGGACTTGTTAACTCCCCCACAGAGACTATTCAATATCAGCACCCAAACTCTCTATGTGCTAGTGGAATGAAGGAAAGAAACATTTAGCCTCTCTACGCAAGAGCGGGGCAACAACTGACCCAGGTACTTGTAGACCCATGAGTATGATGAGTATCATCTGTAAGGCTATGGAAAGGATCATTATGGAATTGATAATTAAGCATGTAGTTTTAACCTACAAACCCTTGATGCAGGCCAATTCAGTTTTGTTAATTGCATATCCTGCCTACTCAACAAGCTTAACTTCTTTGAGAAGGTTACTGAAGCAATGGATGAGAGAAAAATCAGTACACACTGCATATCTAAATCTCACTAAGGCATTCAACACTATTACATAATCAAATATTGCTAAAAAACTATCCCAGATAAATGTCAAGCCCTACATAACTTAAATAGAACTAGGAAATTATAGTGGACTGCACCATTTGATCCAAAAGATCCATCAACAGTGAGCTACCAAAGGGCACAGTCCTTGGTCCACTCCTGTATGACAATTTCGTCTTGTGTTTAAAGCCAATTTTAAGGGGTTATAATTCACTAAGTTTGCTTAATACTGTAAATTAGGTGGCATTAGTAATTCTCCAGAGGAAACAAAGATCCTTCAAATGGCCTTTCAGATATAAATAGACATTGTCAAAAATGTGAACTAAAAAAAAATGTAAAAAAAGTGTATAGTTATATACGTCAGCAAGCATATCATTCCCTGCAACAGTTACATTCATACAACACATCTGAAGATTGATTCATTAGTTAGGGATATGGGAACCTATGCAGATAAATAAATTGTCCTTAGATGACCATGTATTCACTATTGTAAGAATGTTCTTTGGTCATTGCACAGCTTATTACTAAGGGTATAGCATATAGGTCCAGTGATGTAACCATTCTATGGTATTTGGCATGTATTACATTGAGTACAATGTCCCTTTTATCATGTACCTTATCACCTACCACAATTTGAATGTTGATAGTGTTTTCTCACTGATAAAATGAAGGGTCTAATACGTCCCTTTTGGCATGCACCTGTCCAAACACATGACATACCTTGAACGTTCACAGGATCTTCTCACCGAGAAAATCAAGAGTATAAATGATAAGAAGCAAACATATTTTTTTCAAAGCCTGGTTCCTATTCTCAGTATCATACAGGTTGCTGATTAGGTCCTCTTTCTCACATGCAAAGCCTCAACAGATCCTATCCTCTCAGACCTACTGCACATCCACATGTCAAATGATGGCATAAACACCCACTTAAAAGATCTAAATCTCTTTTCCAACATAAATAGAACACTTTGGAGGGATAGATATATATCACAGAGAATAACACTTGCTTGGGATATTCTTCTCATCATAAAACACAGTACTTTTCTTACTCTTTTCAAATATAATATAGATGAATGGTTGGAAAAACAAAATTCATCCCTGGACTAGTGCAGTTGCCCCTTTTGGAAAGGGTTAATGTAAGTCTTCTGTATGCTCTGGCTAAAAACACATCATGGGAATGCTTGACTATGCTCCCAAACATCCATCAGGGTCAGGACCCTAGTATGAAAGTATGAAGCTACAGAAGCTGAGACGTGTGCAGTTATCAAATAAGTTAGTAAATTACAACATCTAACAGAAAAGAAAAGCATTAAATGTGGAATAATAGGGGCATGGCTAATGAAACCAACAGATAACAGCACTATTTCGCTGCTCTGCCTCAAAAGAGTTTTTCTAACAAGATTTCAGCAATTTTATTGAAAAAACATCGAAGAATTTTTCACTCTGATAGTCATCAAAATACTTTGGGACTGTTATTTGGAAGAATTTTCAGTTTTAGGACATTCTTCCTGAGAAATTTCCTGTCAAAAGTTTTACACTTTGTTAGAGACTGGAATAGATATGAGTTACTCAAAGGCTTCACTCCAAGATAACTCTATGAAGAAGGAATTACAAACAATTATTGCTAACATACATGACCTTTACTTAAAAATGGATAACTTGGAGAAAATTATGGAGAATGTGAAAAAAGAAAGTAAGAAGCAGATTGAGGTACTGAAGGAAATCATCGCTAAACATTCCAATCAAATAGCGGAAATAGAAGAATCTGTCGGTGAGATAGCTGGAAGGCAAACAGAAAATGAGAATCAGATAGACGTCTTATTAAAACAAAATAATGTGTTACTTGAAAAAGTGGAAGACCTGGAGTGTAGATCAACAAGGAACAATATTAGAATCTATGGAATCCCTGAAAAAATGGAAGGAAATAATAGGATTCAATTCTTAAATGACTAGCTTCCCAGGGTGCTAAATTTACCTGAATCCCTATCATTTGGAATCAAGAGAGCTCACACATCCTTACCAAATACATCCCTATCAAAAAATCCATCATCTGAGAGATCCATTATTGTGAAGTTTCTGTCAACACAAGACAAAGACTTAATACTAAGAACAGCTTGGTCAGGTAATCCAGTACAACTTAATGGAAAGAACATCCGGTTTGATAATTATTACATATCTAATGGAATAGCTAAAATAAAAGCTTGTGTTCCTCTTATCAAAAATCTAAAAAAGGATGATATTAGACTACAGATCATATTTCCTGCCAGAATCAAAATTAATCTTCCTGAGAGACGAAAAGTTTTTAATAACCTTGAAGAAGCTACAGACTTTGTTAAGAAAAGTAATCTGCTAGACAAGGTCATTACCTAGCCTCAAAACACAAGCTACTAAGGATACTTTGCCTTCTAGTGACAAACCAAGTAAAAAGCTCAGAGATAATTAGTTTGTTCCTTTTGTTTATGTACGTACATCAGATGCAATTAATATTCCTAATCCATAGAAGATGAATATCTCTACTCATTAAGGTATTCTGCGTTTTGTGTTCTCTCTTTCTTTCATTTCCCTCCTTCTGATGAATGTGGGGCTTTGATGGGGATATATTTATTAAGTATAACACCTTTTATAGTATTCTGAGTGGAGATCCTTATTTTACTATGATGTTTAGTTAATTTTGGGGGGGGGGGTCTAGAGCATTAAATGATCCCATGGCTGTTGGGTGAGGGAGAGATTATATATATAATTCTGTTTGGGTCCAGTCTGATTACGAGGTATGATGATCTTTGAGAGATGCTCTTTCTTCCTCTAGCTTGATTTCATGTACATATTTACAGTCCATAGGCTTTGAAACTTCTTTCTTTATAGGGTATTCATGATGAGACTTGGCTGTGTTTAACTAGATGACAGACTGGAGGCAAGTGGGCATCAAGAAATGGTTTTAGACATCAAAACATTAAAAATATGTTTGAACATGCTTTAACTTTCTTGTTTATTTGTGTTTTTGTTCTCGTCATTTTCCCTGGTGATCAAGTGTATTATAGCATCTCAGACCCAAGTGAAAATGCTCTAGTTATATTAAAGACTATGATTTTGCCACTAGAATACTTAGAAGCTTCACCTCTTCCATTCCATGAGAGTAAACAACAAAATACACTGCTTGCTGCTTAAATGAATGTGTGACAGCTTGGCCTGATGTGCTCCCTGACCTTTGAACTCTCAACCCAGCCAGAAGAGCTAATACGTTCCTGTAACAGCAGGTGCAATCTGTAATGTCACTCTGAAGCATGTGTTTGTTAAAATACATGCAGTTTGATCATTAGGACATCTTCTTGTTAAAAATATGGCAAACAGAATTAACGAGTGAATACCTGTACCATATGATATATCCCTGTTTAATGCTGAAGTGCATATGTTTTATTGTGACATAACATCTATAGAAAGCAGACAACAGTTTAGCAATGTTATTCTTTCTTAAAGGCTTCAATTAGTAGGTCAAAACTGCCTTTGGTTAGATCATCTGTTTATAGTAAAACTGAACTGGGTATGAAAATGTTCACATAAATAATAACATACAGTACTCTGCGTTCTTAAAATAAGCTTTGCACATATATGGAACCTGATCTTCAAGGGATTATAAAGGTCTAGAGGTGATACAGTAAATGCATCAACATACTAAATCTAGCTTATATTATCAGAACTTCCAGATATTAGCCAAGAGTGCACAGATCTTACTAAAATCTTCATAGCATGTAATTGTTACTTAAACTTCATGGTAAGTCAGTGATGAATCTTAATATATGCTAAGATATATCTCAGTGATCTTTGGAGGAAGTTTTTTGATTAAACATTTATACATCATTGATTGGGGGGAGAAGGCTGAGAGTTAAGAGAGGAGATGAGATGAAGAAGTTAAGTAAGAGGAGAGCGAGAGAGATCAAAAATGGAAAGAGGATAGGAGAGAGAAAGAAAAAATAATGCTTAGTGTTAAATACTATATTCTTAATAGGTACTTAATAGTATATGATTAGTCTGTTCGTTCTCCTCCTTCTCTAATATTTTTATGGTTTCTCAAAAACTCTCACATTGATGATACAAAATATGCAGTAGATCTATACCAGATACTAATTCCACATTTTAACACTTTGCTGATACAATGACTGTTTGTGATAAGGGGTTTTAAGCGAAGATATGTTGGACACTACTGAAGCTATTGGCTGAAACTTGATATGAAACAATATGGGTGATATTGATTTTTATCTGCCCCTTGACTTTCTAATCAAATTAACAATAGATTTCATTCAGTTGAGAAGATGACAACATACACAGGTTCAACTAAGAGAAAGATATATAAGAAAATGATGTAATATTGACTTTTGCTGTTCTACTGCATATTGTGAAAGGGGTCTGACCACACTAACCCCCCATGACCTCCACTCCCCACACACCCCTCTACTACTTAAATACACTAATTTCAAGACCACATGACCTTAACACACATGAGTATTTAAGACCATAATTGAAATTCTTTTGATCACAGTGGCAAGCTTACTTTCCTTGACAGTCATACATGATTAATATATCACTGAATACAAACTGTTATTCAACCAAAAACACCAGAAGAACAGACTGGAACAGAAGTAATCAGAAAGCCAATAGTCCACTCAGCGATATGAATCTCTGATTAATATATCATGTAACACAGCCTTCCTATAAAAGTCTCTTTTGTCATACTCGTTTTATGCAGAAAGGTCGGTGAGGTAGAGTTTCCTTTGCTAAACTAAGTACTAATTATCAAGAACAGATAAGTAATTTAATTGAAAAAGAGGGGAGGGGGGTGGAGGTGGTGGTGGTGGTGAGAAGATAGTGCTACAAATGCTTGCGCTCAGAAAATTCTTGAAGAGATCTAGACACTATTATTAGTCCTATAAGTTAATAGTTATCCCTTCTGTGTTGTTTTTTCTAAATGGGTAATTTAATAGTTTTGAACAATTTTAGAGAGAGTAGCCCTATCCTTAAACCTAGTTGTTAGGACTAACCTAGAGTTTTTTCTCTCTTCAGATATAGAAATTTTCAAACTCACTATATTTTATGCATAAGAGTTATGGTGTAACTCTTATCAGTTCAAGCTTAAATATATATACTAACTACAGTTTGAACTAAATAGATGAAGCAATAAGATAGTTTAGAAAATGCAGATCCAGGAGATGAGCTGCTTAGGATATCATCAACAACATAGTAAATTTCAAGCTATGTAGTCAGATAATTTAAGTTGTGATCTTAATTTCATATATACTTTAACGTTAACTAGAAAATGAGAAATCCATTATACATGTTCGTTTTTGAGAATTTTCTCTCATGTAAATCTTTCATGTATTATTAGACATATAGAAATAGATTGATATGTATATATTGCAATATTTGAGAGCTCTGATGTGTAGGTAAGATATTTATATTATTTTTAGTCATATAGAATTAAGTTATGTTTAAATGCTGTGTTATATCAAAATGTTGTTCTAATCTACAGTCATAGTTATTTGTAAATGAACATTCAACATTTTGACTAAGTTTGGTCATAAACTTGTAATAGTTATGATATAGGATGATATGGAGGGTTGCCCAGTTAAACCCTAATCTGTCATATTACTTGATTAAAGGCAGTAGCACTAGAATGATTCTTGCTTAGCAACTGAATGTGGGTAGAAGGTGGTTTTGATGATTTAATCATCATACTAGGAGCTAAGTATTCCATGATTAGAATTGTATATAGTTTCAAATATATTTTAATTAATTGTTTACAAGTTATGTGTTCATAGCAGAATTTAGAACATTGGAACATATCATTCAAAATGGCTGAATATAAATGTATGTCATTAAACATACATGGGCTTTGTAACCCTATAAAGAGAGGATGTTTAATTAAATATCTAAAAATCAAGCAAAGTTGATATTGTTTTTTTACAAGAAACACATTTAATTAAAAAAGATTTAGAAAGAATGTATTTCAATCATTATTCAATACTTGTGGTGTCAGATTATCATTCCAAGAGAAAATATACCATGATTTTATGGAAACATACTTTACCTATACCTAAAATAATTGATTCATACTCAGACAAAAATGGAATGTTAAGTCTTGTCATAATAGAGATAAATAAAAAGATGATCACATTGGCTAATACATATTGGATACCTGGTATTGGTGCTAGAATGGCAAGTAAATATCTTGCGTCTATAGCATGAGATCGATATCTTAAAATGTTGACTCTCATTTGTTCAACACGAAAATGTCGTACCCCAACTTTCGGAAACAAACTGAAGTATAAAGACAAACTAATAATCCAAAAGAACTGCAAACAACGTCCAATGGAAACTAGTTGAGGAAACACAGTTTTAATGTTACAGTACCCCAACTTTCCCAAATGGCCAAATCTTAGAAAGAAATCGGTTGGCCGTTCTGTTACACCTGCTCTTTCCCTGACTGTAGTGTGGTCTCAGAGTTAGAATATTTAGTTAGAGGGGTGTGGGGGGCAAAGCTCCCCACTTAAATATGTTTGTTTTTGTGTGGCGTTGGTGTTTGGCAAACCAATTTTTTTCTGTTGGAAAGAAATTGATGATTTGGCCGTTCAGGAAAGTTGGAATTCAACATTTTTATGTTGAACAACTGAGAGTCAAGATTTTAAGATGTTGATCTCATGATATAGACCCAATATCTTGATTTAATATCTATGCTATCTAAAGGTGAAATTATTTATGCAGGTGACTTCAATTGTAATCTTTCTTCAAAAGAGACCTCTAAAGTGAGAAATTTTACATCTGCTTCTGCCAAAAAGCTGAAAAATGTTATTACTTCCACAAATTTGAGAGATATTTATGAGATTAAAGATTCCAAATCCCTGGTATATATGCACTATTCATACAGATTTGGCATGCAAACTATTATTGATAAAGTGCTAGTTACAGATAATCTAGTTTCTAAAATACAAGAGGCTGTAATGAGCTCCTGTCCATTATATGACCACAATGCTATTGTTTTTAAAGTTAGTGTTAAACCCAATGATTTGATATTTTGGCATACAATCCCAACTTATATCATTAGCATTTCTGTTTTAAAGAATGTTTTTTAAAAAAGAACGAAATTAATTTCTTGATATAAATGATAATAATATGACACATAAAACCATTTTATGGGCTACGTTAAAATCATATTTGTTTGGTAAAATTAAATGTTGGTATCTAAATAAGAGAAAAAATGGAAAAAAGAGTTACAAAATTTACAAACAAAAATTAATATACTAAAAAGTCATCTAAATCCTAATGACATAAGTACAAACTTAGAGCTGAAACTACTAAACTTAAAAAATGTTGAAGTGTTGAACCATAGAATTGTAATAAACACAGAGAGAGATTTAAACTACAATCATACTCAGTTAACCCTAAAAATATGCATAGATTAGAACTCAAATCAAAAGGACTTTCAAATGTCAAGCGTGTTAAAGAGATTATTGACAATTCTAGTAATAAACCTAAATCTGTGAAAGACCTAAAAGGCACTTTAGAAATCTTTAGGAAACATCATGAAACAATTAATAAAATGTACATAAATGTAAGTAGTGATATTTCAAGAGAAGAATTTTTAAAAGAAAACATAAATAAAAAATTAGCAAAAGTTCAGAACGCTAAACTATTTAAAACAATAACAATAAATGAATTAAAGGAACAAATCCTAAGTCTTAAAAATTACAAGGCCCCAGGTTTAGATGGGTTAATACCAGAAATATACAAAATACTCCCAGTCAAAACACTAAAGATTTTAGCTGAAGCCTTTGAAGAATTTACAAATAATGTAAGTAATTTTCCCTCTTGGAATTATGCCATGATTTCTCCTATTTTAAAACAAGACAAGGATCCCAAATTAGTCTGATTGTGTTGTCCTGTCTCCTTATTGAATGTTGACTATAAAATTCTTACCTCAATTCTTGTGAAGAGACTAAATCAATGAATGCCAGTGTTAATAGAAGATGACCAAACAAGTTTCATCTTAAATTGGAAAGTCCATGATATTGTTATTAGACTCTTTTCCCTAATAGATTATGCAAATAAAAAGAAAAAAGAACTTCAATTATTAGTCTAGATTTAGACAAGGCATTTGATTTGATAAGTTGGTCATATTTAAATTTCACCCCTGATTTCATAGAACTAATAAGTAGACTATATGAGAATTATATATCATAAATTAAAATTGGTGCATTTATGTCAGGGCCTTTTAAAATATTGAAAGGCACAAAACAAGGCTGCCATTATCACCCCTATTATGTGCTGTGTTAGTGGAATAATTTGCTAACTACATATGAACTAATCCAAATATAAATGGTTTTACTATTAATTCAAATTATTGTTCAAAAATACAACTCTTTGCTGATGACATTTTGTTTACAATTGGAGCTATAGACTTCACTATAGACCATATAAATATATTCATTACAATTCTTTTGAAAAATATCAGGATTAAGGTTTAAACATAGCAAAACTGAAACTTTATTAATAAATAAGAAAATAAGTTTGTTTCTAAATAGACATAATGAATTTAATTGGATAAATGCTGAGTTTAAATATTTAGGTGTAATCATAAAACATAAATGGAATGAATCTATAAAAATAAACTACAGAAATCTAGATGATATTATCAAAGACATTTAGACAATTGGAATAAAATGGTTTTCAATATTGAAGAAAGACTATCATTGATAAAAATGATTATTTTTGCCAAAATATTATTTTTTTACAAGCACTAATTGTCTCTCAATGTTCCCAATTGCTTGTATAAAAGGTTGCCTTGGTTCTTTTAATATGAATAAAATAAAAGACAGGGAAGAAAATGGGTTGCAGTTTTGGCACCAATTTCTAAATAATAATAATATACATGAGTCAAGTTTTCTTATTGCCAGATATAATGTAAATTATAATAATTGGCTAAATATACAAATATTCAGAGAATGTATTGCCAATGAGTTAAATTTATTTCTGAATTCAAATATAAAACAACTTCCAAAATCATTAACTCTCTTCTTTGAATTAAATATATTGGTCACTAACACTAGTATTTCCTTGTCAAAGATTTATAAAACATTAAGAGCTGAGCTTTGAGCTTTTGATGATTCCTTATGGAATTATTCAACTAAAGTTAATAAAAGTAGTTCTCTAATATTAAAGTTAATTAATAATACAACATCTTGGAAAATCTTTCCATGGAAGTTTATACATAGGAGTTTTATTACCCCTCATAAAATGGCTTTAATAGCAAAAAAAAGATAGTGTTGGAGATGTGATGAAATATTAGATGAAGACTGGGAGCATACATTCCTTGATTGTAAAATGATAACCACTTTGTGGTTGGACTTTAGAAATTTTGCTAAAGGATTGTGATCGGATAAATGTGAATTATTGGACTCATTATTGTAATTTAATGCACCAATATCAGCTTGTATCCCAAGAACTCAGGTACATATTCTCTGGTCTCTTCTTACAATAGCAAGGAAAACTATCACTTTAAATTGGAAATGTAAAAAATTCCTCTCATTTAATGATTTTATTTCTTTAATGAAGATTGTCTGCAATAGGGCTTTGCAAACTGCTGTTTCAAGAACTTTAAAAGTCACTCATAAAAATTGTCATGATTAAAGCTAGAAAAACTACTAGAGAAAATAAAATAGTAACTATGAATTTGCATTTGCTATGATCCTTCTATATAGTTTATTTTCTGTTCATTCAGGTTTAGATGTTTAATGTTTATTTGTTAGAAGTGTAATTTTAATGAAAATCTAATAAAAATTGTTTAAAAAATGTGGAACACTGAATCTCATTGTGCAGAACAAATGTGTAAATGGTGAACACTTAATAACAACTTCAACTATAAAGTTCATAGTATGGTTAAAAGGTGTCACTTGATATTTACAAAAGTTGTTTGGCTAATATTATATGGGATATTATTAAAAAAAGAATTAATAGTAACAAATGCCTGACAGACTCTTAGGCTGAGTTGGTATCGTTTAGTAGAATTTATTGAGGATACTGTAAAAAAAAATAAATAAAGTCTGCTTTCACATCAACATTTATTTTATCAACAACATGTTTGACATTACTGACTGACTATAACCCTTATTGACTTACATGAAAATAAGAGAATGTAAGATGGATATGGCAAAAATATGATGCAAAATCAGACACTTTCTGCAAACACAGGGGTAGCTCTAAGGTATGCACAGATCTCTCTCTGTCTTTGTCTCTCTGGCAGATTCTCTCTCACACACACACACACACACACACACACACACACACACACACACACACACACACATACACACACACACACACACACACACACACACACACACACACACACACACACACACACACACACACAAACACACAAAAAACCTAACAGTAGACAGATGAGAGTACCAAACTCAACTGAGACTTAAAGAGATGAAATACATTTCTAAGAATAATTATCTACAATTATAAATTCTCCTATATATACATACAGATATATATATATATATATATATATATATATATATATATATATATATACATACATATCAATATATATATATATATATATATATATATATATATACACAATGACCTCAAACAATTTCTTTTTTATTCCCTTTTAGATTTAATATTATCTTTTACTTGTATTTTTCATGAACATTCAGCCAGTTAACTTTCCACATATGAAAACAGAGTCAAAGTTCATATGTAAATTAAATACTCCATTTATGAATGCCGGTTTTTCAAAGCCATATGTTGCAATAAAAAAATGTCACATTCTAGTATGTAAACAAATTTTTCAAATTAAAAAAATCCTACAATGAAGCTGTTTCCATAGCAAAGAGGGATGAATCCTTGAGAGCACCCCATGTGACTTGGTTTCAAATTGCAGGCAGAAGTGCTAGAGAAGTCAGACAGGTAGGGGTGGAAATGAACGTCAGCAGTCAAACTGAAGTAAGGCTACTAAGAAGATTTGCTTTTGACCACTGCCTGTTAGTGTAGAGGGTAACCTCATTCTGACAACAGGAAAGTTCCTAACAAACACATACCCAGTTCCAGTGCTATAGGCACTGATTTGGCAGTGTCTCTACTATCCAGCCAAAAGAAGAAGGAAGTTACACCATGTAAATCTCCTGGCCTGAAATGATGATGACTTCTGCCAACCCCACCACCTACAACACAAAGATGCTGTGGAGTGAATCCACACCAGACAGATGCATGACCTACTATAAGAAGTTATGTGGAGTTATGTGCTCATCAGGATAAGGGAACAGAATAGTTAACTGATTTAGGAGGAGGGTGGAGAGACACCTGTCAAGAACTAGGAGGAAGAGAAAGACAAAGAAAAAATATGCACAGTCTCCATTTTTTATTTTGATATTTTAATAATGAAAAATCAATGGTGCATATATTTTCCATCATAATGGGGAATGGTTCAAAGTGCCTCATGCAATTGTGCACCATGTGTGGTTAGGCATGCTGTTGTATTTGTACATCCTCTTACCAACAAGATATGCAATATTTTTGATTTTGCAGACTGCAGCAATAAACATTTGCCATATGCTGCTACATGTATGGAATGTCTAATGTTTTATCAGGGAAGACAGGATGTTTAAAGAAAGGATATATGAACATTTCTATGATATCTGGAAGAAAATTTTGAATAATGCTTTCTTTAAACATGTAAATTCTGCAAGTTAGAAACATTATTTTATATTTATGTGTTACAATTAGCATTTGAAAACTTGTGAAGTGGTGATATTAAAATAATACAGAAACTTGTAAATATGACTAGATTACTAGATTAAATGCCACTGCCTAACCTGGTCTAAATGAAAGTTGCAGCTTTAAACTTAAATAGGTCTTGAATAAGCTACCTCTCTCACTGTAGTCACATGGTGTTGTTTTAGGTGTTTTGTACCTTCTATTTTTTAATCTTTTTATACAGCTTGAAGAAGCATTATGTATACATTAAAGAGCTTGTTGTGTTTATGAATAAAGATTTAACCTCATCTGGCTTCAGCTACATTTTTTAGGTTATAACTATAGTCAACTTCTATCGGTTTTGTACTGTACTTCCAGTTCTGTGGCACATTTGTTTGATGCTAGTACTATGTGTTTAAAGGCAGGCTTCACTGGGATTGTATGAGTATCTTAACATGTTTAGTCATTTACTTTTGGATTGTATGAGCTGATATTTGTAGATTTGATTCCCACAACCATTTGAACATGAAGCCATCACTGGTAATTGGATGTGGGTATTTGTTGTCATTCGAATATTGTACCTATAACCATATCAGAGAAAAAAATTCAGATGACCTACAGTTTTTCTTTATGTCTGTACTCTCCTCCATCTTCCTTCTTGCTATCCTTTAATTATATACATTGTTTGTATTTATTTATTTTTTTGTTTTGTTTTTCTCCATTTATTTTACAAGTATTTAAAGCAGCATCAAGACCTGCGCCCATCATTTCAGCAAATTATGCCCCACAAATTATATCATTGCCCACCTTGTCTGTGTGCCAGTCTGTCAGGGTCACCTCCACCTCAGGTATTGGTTACTGAAGACACCCCATCCATTCCTGCACTGGAGATTGGGGCTACTGTCTCTGTTGGTAGCAGTGGCAGTGTGGGGTGACACCTTCAAGACACATGGCAGCTGATTAACATTGTGGGGGAGTTCTTTTGCTACAGCTATTGACCATCTAGGGAATCTTCTCCTGTAGCTAATTAAGTGACATACCTACCCTGTACTGAACTCTTCATCTGAGGTAGACTGTAGAAGTAATGGAGTCTGGTGTAGCATTTAAGCTCCCATGGCATTGTGGATGGCAGTGATGCCATTGTGCAACCCCATTCCATACCATGGTTTTACCCATCCTTTTGTTTCTATGCTCACCCTTTTCAGTTGTTCAATCCTACCAAACAAAATTTTCTTCCACCTATTTGTCTAACATCTCCTTGTTCATTGTGCCCCCCCTCACTCAATGTGCAGGCACCTACTGTCATTCTTGTCAGTCTTCTGGAATTACTTATATGCCTTTGCTACCTACCACAACTATAGTACCTTCCTCTTACTTCCCTGACTTACTTCTTTCCTTCACTTACTCTCTCTCTTTATACATACATAAATGGGTGCCTGACCCACAAAAAAAAAAAATACACCATCTTTCCTAAATCTGTCCTGCTCATTCCTTAGGTTTTCAGTTTATATGTTAACCTCTGCTTGCTTCCTCCTTTTTCACTTTTTGTTGTTGTGGTTGTGTCTTTCGGCTTATCCCGGTTAAGGGTCGCCACAGCGGAACTCCTATATTCCCATTTCCACCCAATAATTTGGTTAAAATAGATGATAATACTAGTATCATGGTAATTTTAAGCTTCTACAGAACTCTTCCCTCACAATGTTTCTTAGTGAGTCTCTTTGAGGCATGTACATGACCAGCATTTATTGGTTTTCCCTATCTTTCCCTGTGGCCAGAACTCAGTAATGCTAGTTTCTTATTACAGGCCCTGCTGCATCTGCAGTTGGGATATTGTCATGCACTGATTTCCCTGTTAATTATTAATGAACTTTGCACCTCATGATGCAAACAAGTTAAACAGCCATGGGCTGGCCTCGCTTGTTCACACCATGGTTCTTAATACCGGCTACTATGTCTTAAATTCAAGTATGGGCACTCAAACTCAGCTTCATAACTGATTTAAATTTGCCAGTCAGTTACATATGCAAGAAAGTTTTGTTGTCAACCAATAATCAAATTTGCTTTAATGGTTTTCTTTATCATTTCAGCTACTGACACAAACCTGCCAATTATTTCTAGTGTATTTTATGTGCCCTACAAGCACACATAATGTCATACGTAACTGTTGCAGTTTAAGATATTGTATGTAGTAAAAGATATGCTTACTGCTTGAAGGTTTGTTCTTCGTTGATAATAGGATTTTCAGTAGTGAGCTAATAAAAGTTAACTCCACCCTGAATAACCAGTGAATTACAATTACAAGGGGGTTAATAGTTTTCAGCACTACTTGCCCCTTTCATTCTCAGAGCTTATGTCTCACAATTAGAGATCAACATGACATCACGAGGCTGTGTTTGAAAAAGTAAAGAATTTAATTTTAAATGAGTATATTCATTTGTGATATTTTCACAGTACAACAGGCAGCACACATTCCTTTATAAAGAGCTTGAGATAGAAAGCATGAATATTTCCAAGTTAAATTTGATTGACGACACTTCCAGTATAAAATCCAGGGTAGGGAATACACGTTATTAATTTTCAATGCATTGAAAATAGGACATCAAGGTGGTTTTCAAAGTTAACAAATGTAAAGTAAAATGAATAATATGAGCAAGTCACAAGGGAATTGTTATTCTGATATGAAATATATAACTTCTGATAAACAGCGTTATGTTTTTTTTTTCTTGCTGTGATAAAAACACACTTCCACAAAGCCCATTGTGTTAATGTTCACTGTGCATATATGTGCTGATGCTAAAACATCTTGTTTACATAATCCATTTTAAGTGTAAGGAGATTACAGTTTGTAAATTGCATCATCATTTCATCCATAATATGTAATAAAAATAGCACTGGTACACCAAGAATTGTATCATTCTTAAATTCCATCTCCATTGTGTGTTCATTTGTTTTCCAAATATCAAATACATTGTTGTTTTTCCAAATTTTAATTGAGTTGTATCCTCAAAGTTTCAGGATCTGGTGCTACAGGAAAATGTGTGTGTCATGCAGATGAAAAAATGTTACTAATACATTTCCAATGACAATGAAAACTGACAGCAAGAAATATTTCCTCTGAGATAAATGGCATGTGCCCCTGTACTTCCTGTTCATAACAGAACCATGAAGCATTGTGTTCAAATTCAAGGAAATGAAAAAAAAAGCCTGCATAGAAATGTCACATAAGGACATCTCTCTTGAACAACAGTAGCAGAAAAAATCCTGATAGTGTTATATTTCATTCATTTATTAATGTTTAAATTCTGAATTAAATGCTGCTTTGCATTTACACCAGATAAGTATGCGGTGATATACTATGATCAGAATTATGTTCTCTTTGAAGAACTCATCTCAATGCAGTGCAATGTAATAGGGGAAGTTATTCATAAGTGCATCTGTCCTGAAATCACATTGAATATTTTGAAAAGCCATGACAACAGATGTGAGTGGACATAACCATGGTTGTCTGCAAGCCTTTTCTACTTCTTGCAGAATGTGGTAGAATTGCTCTTTTGTATTGGGAATGGTCACCTTAGACAATTGTGACAAGTATAAGGCAAAATGTTACAACAACAGCTACAATCACATATAGATATCTTATCTTTGTGACAGGTATCAGGCATGGGAATATGCCCTAGACATATGTTAACATACTGAGAATATGGAGCAGCTGTACATAAGGACATGTCAGGTAGGGTGCTACATTGTGACATGGTGCAGCCTAACCCCACCACAGAATAGTGTCCTTTAGAAACCCACAAAAAATGTAGTAGGCATATTATTCAGTCAATCCCATCACCATAACTAACTCCACCTGATATAGATGAAACAGATAATAACAGACATGTTTCCAAAAATGACCTTGACAAATGCTTATCATTAGCACCATAAAACCTAAAGTGGGTAAAAGAGAAAAATATGTAAAAACTATGCTCACTTACTATAGCATTTTTGATGTTGCCTAACCTCCACATCTCATGCATGGAGAACTTCAGGGGGTCAGATGTCTCAGGTCATCAGAATAATGCCTCCACTCTTTCCCCAGCCTTGTGATATCTCTAGCTAGAGAAAACTTCTCAGGCAGGAGATACCAAATATCAGCATTTTGAAAGCACATTCACTAGGGCCCAGTATATGCTCTCTGAAATGGATATGAAGTGGATAAAGTCTAATTTTTCTATCCTTTTCATACCATCTAGATACTCTATGGCAGTCACACGTGGAACTTGCCATTCTCCCTAATCTCCCCAGAAAATGGTATAATTTATGTGAGAAGCAAAATGGTAATATAAAAATGTCATTTCTGAATTAGAGAAAATGCAAAGCTTAGTTCCAAAATAAGCATATTGCTGCAGATGTCCAGTCTGAGTTTGTGTCCATGAGTAGTAAGAGGCAAAGCATAGGGAGAAGGCTGCACTTTAAGTCACAGATGTGTGGCAGCAACATTCCTAGTCATTCACAGAACTAGGCCTAGTTTGTGTATGTGTCAAGAAAACAGATAAAAAATTGCATTTAGATGTGCACCACCATTTTGTATGCCAAGTCACACAAATTTTAGGAGTTATCTTACATATCTGAGCAATGTTATTAGTAGGAATAGCAGCACTATTAGGATCTGTTGGCATACTGAAGGGGTACCCGGTACCTTGAATGTGTGTAATAAGCAGTTTTTATCTACCTTCCCAAAAATATACACCTTTGCACTGGAATGTACTTTACAAAAGTCTGCCAACAAGGATATGTCCCTACTACTCAGCTGCTAAGATTTAGGCATACTGCTATGAGTTTGGCCCTCAGATTTAGGCCTGTTCCTCCTAGATTTGTGATGATCCTCATAAAGCCATCTCTGTTAATGGAAACATAGTTTTTAAATACATAAATTAAGCTTCTACCAAGATTCAATGTCACTAACTATATATGTTACAGTATATAATGGTCTTATATTCTGAATGATAAGGAAGTGCTCCTCTTTCTAACCCTCTGCTATGATTTTTGTAAAGTCAGTACTATGATTTTTAAGGCTTGGAGATTGAGAGATATGGATATGTCTGCTTACATGTCAGTCATGTATGTAGATTGTACTGACAAAAAGATGGCCAAAATATAAAGATGACCTGTCACTCTGCACACCTGTCATTCACACGATGATCTTGTGACTTGGCCTGTGGTGGTGAGTATATCGCTCCTATACCTACATACACACACACACACACACACACCCACACACACCCACACACACACACACACACACACACACACACACACACACACACACACACACACACACACAGACACACACACACACACCCACACACACATGCATTCCTCTCACTGTACTAAGTTAGGACCATTTCGCTGGCAGTTGCCAAGATAACTCCAAATGTTGGCAGCAGGGATGGCTGCATTACTCTAGACATACCTGCTGGAAAGTAGACCCAATGCATGTATTCTCATATCAATACATCTATTGTATGGCATACTACAGTAACTATCTACATGAGAATAGTATGATATAACTAACATACCTCTTTGCAGCTATCATCCTACTAGTCAGAATAGTATACATTGTATAACTCTTGTCATGTACTCATAGGTAACTGCAGGCATGGAGGATGAGGTAGATAGCAGAGGCTGGACAATTTCAGACCTACTGAGAAAGATTATGGGCACTTAGAACATCCAGGTGGCTCGTTTTGAGGATAGGTGATGTTGACCAGCCTTTTCTTGGCCAGGAGTGACAAACAATGTTCTATGACATAAATGCTGGGGAAGGATGCAGTCATATATTACAGAAGTGTCATAAGCATATTACTGATATATTATGTCATGGCAAGCCAAAGCAGAAGTACTTTCCATAGCAACTAATAGGTTGGCCACAAGTGAGTTATAGTGAGCAGCAGGTTCTTAGAGCTAGATGAGTTTCTAGTGGCCCTTGAGGGAGACAGTGGTTCTGCAATCATCTGTGGAGGAGTGGACACTAATCACAGAATGGACTCAATCCTACGCACCTCAGTGGACGATGCTTCAGGCTAGTACTGATTTCTCAATGTTTTTGTACAAAAAAATGCAGGCTGACCACAGCAAATGATAACTATATTTTGCTATGGGTGCATGAAGTCGTCTGCCACATCATGAGGGCAGTAGACATATGCTGAAATTGTGTGCTGCAACTTACTTGGACATCCAGTGCTCATTCAAATGCATCTTTGTTGTGTATTCACAAGGCATAGCACTGCTGTGCTGATAAATGTATGGGCTGGGGCATGACAATAGGCTGATGTTGGCATTTGTGCAGGGTATGATGATGAGACACACATAGTGTCACAGCTACAAGACACAGAGGTGATATCTGTCTCCATCGGATGTGGGCATCCATTTACAATACAGACTGAAGGTGTAAGCCCACTTACAGATGAACATGAGGCTGTACATTCTAAGTGTTCACCACCTCTAGTAGGTTAGGATCAGTTTTCCACTGACATGTGAGTGGCTCTCAGGATCAATCAGTATATGTAGTGTGGTACCATAAAGGCACACTCTACTAGTCCAGTATGTCCTTGCTTGTGGAACTGTGCGGCATCCACAAGGACATGGTAATGCCAAGTATTATGAGAGTTACAGGGGTGCACACTCAACATTTCCTTTTCTGCATCTATCTGTGGGATTGCCAGTATCACTATCACTGTTCACACTGGCAGTGTTGTCTGACATCAAGGTTTGTTATATATCAGGAGTGGCCATACATCAGTAGCCATCGTGTGCTGTTTAGTCCTCACCTGTGCAACCCATTATTGTGGGTCACAATGACATTTGGCATCCATTTCAAGAAAACTTCATGAACAGATTGTTCAGTGCAGGTCAGAGTCCTGTAGGCATACATTGAGACTCTCAGGACAAACCACAAGGTACTAGTCAACAAGTCAGAATAGTTATTGCAGATCACAGACATGAAGTGGTACAACACCTATATCGTAGGAGAAAATTGTCTGTTACACATGGCTCTGACACAAACAGCTGGTGTCAGAGCCATTGACTAAAACTAAATACCAAGAAATGCACAATAGCATCCTTTAGGGAGTCATCCATCCCTGGTAACTATCATATTGACAACACACCCCTTAGAGTTCACCCACTAGTCAGGGACTCAGGGACACACATAGATAGTAATCTAGCCTTTGATCATCATGTGTCTACAGTGGTGAGGAAATCATTCTATGTTGCACAACTTATAAACAAAGTATGGCATCTAAGTCCAAGAAAGTCATTATTCCACTGTATTCAACATGCATCAGACCTATCAGTGAGTACAATACCTCCTTTGGTATGTACCTAACCAGGCATATCCAACAACAAGAATGTCCTCAGAGGTTCCTCACTAAAAGAATACAGGGCTTAAGTAAAATGTCCTATGCAGAACATCTCAAGGCCCTATCCATGTATTCTGTCTCCTACAGGATTTTGTGGGGAGATCTTTGCCTGGCATACAGGGCATTGTCAGACCCCACTCTGATGGATCTCCTGCATATCCACAAAAAAACAGCACCAGAATTACCCATTCTAAAGACTTAAACCTTGCCTGTGATATAAATAGGACTTACTAAAGAGATAGGTATGTATCCCAGAGACCACCCCGTCTATGGAACAGGCTCCCCATCCATGTGAAGCAGAGTTTTCCTTAACCCAATTAAAGGCAACTTGGACATTTGGATGGGGAAATGGAAATTCATCCCTGGTTTGGCACATATGTCTCCAATGGACACAGGCAACCTGCAAATGGTTCAACTCCCAGGCCCATGCTTACCCTTAACAAGGATATCCGAACTTGTCAGAGATTTGGGATGAATGGCTAGGCTTAAAAAGACCCTTGTGGTTATTAGCTTAATAAAGACAAATGAACCTATGAACATATGAACACATCACACATCACCTTGTCCCCCATATCTCTGCATCATTCCATGATCACATAGTGGGACTCCCACCACACAATAGGAAACTGTTTATGATAGAGAATACTCAACATGTCAAGAGCCCTGTCTGAGACTCCTGTGATTTGTAACCACCCACTGTATGTATGCAGACTTGTTTTATTGTGTCCCTAGCTCCCCATGCACATAATCATGTATGTGGCTTATTTCATCTTCCCTCCTGTGTAGTAACTGTTGGAATCTCTGAAGTGCAATGTGGCATGACCATGCACTGGCCAGGTTAGCCTTATTTTAACACTGCATACATCATGTTTGATTTTTATGACACCAGTCTGGCATGGTGCACTCAAGAGAACCCAAAAGTCTGGACCAGACATTGCCACTTGACATGCATTCCATTTACTATGCCCATTGCTATCTGTGTTTTTTTTTTCTATGCAGCAATCCACTTTGCTCTACTGACACACTCTTACCAGATGGTATGTGCTTTTCATGCAGGTTGTATGTCTGCATAGTTTAATTGTACCAGTATCCCTAGACTTCCTACTCTGTTTTCTCTCCAGTATATTATGGAACATGCAAAATAATGTGAACACCCTGTAGTCAGTTCCAGAGGTATACCTGAGTGCTTGCCAAGAAATTATATGGTGAAAGGAGCAAACAACTTTGAGAGGGCCAGACACATTCTGTGTGAAATTGTAGGTTTGTGCATGTATTGTGTTATGCTGTAGCTCAATGAAAGTCTATGGGTTCTGTGCAGGTGTGATTAAGACAGAGCATCCAGTGTCACCTGCAACAGAATATGAATATGTGAACATGTAAATGGGGTGGGGATTACTATATTTGGACTCACTATACATGTAGCTATATACAGTGCATTTAGCCACAGTAGGTGATCATGTGGAATTTGAGAATGCATGTGCCAGCAATATCACTGAAGTATATGCCAGATATATAAGGCTTGTGAGCTGCTTGGGTGCTTTGTTAAGACTTTGGTTATGATCCCATGCTCAACATGTACTATCTTACAGCACAGAGAATAATAGGCTTTCATGTTCACCACTAGCCTTTGTGACTGTGGTCCAGGTGTGGGGTTTTATTGTTACAGTTGTGCGGTCTATGGCACCTAGTACTTATGGAGACAAGCAGTGTTGTAGAATATCTCTCAATTGTCCAGATTTTTGCCTCATATTTTTAGCCAATTCCTATAACACTTCAGGCAAATCATTGAGAAATGAAGTCACTATATAATGACAGATATTTGAGTTTCAGACTTCACGCTCTCCAGAAAATGCATTCTAATGTTATTTTAGCAACGTTTTACATTTAAATGAGCAATATTTAAAATCTGTCCCTGTTTTGGGGCTTTTGTCCTCCCATTATTTCTGGCAGTATCCAGATTTCTTACGCTAGGAGGTTGAGAAGTAACCATGGTATTAACTCTCACCTGTTGTGTGCTAAGAAATCATAAACAATCCTTCACATGTAGAAGCACTGTGTTGAAGAACTTAAGCATTCCAGAGTTGGAAATGTGAAATAACCATACTGCATCCAGTTTGTCTCTGAAAGGTGCCTGCAGCAAGTTGGGAAAGAACTATGGGTAGGACACACATTCCTGTCAGTTCTGTGTGTTGGTAACACATATCAACCAAGCCCCATACAATGTCTTGATCAACTTTTAAGTAATCAATAACCTCTTGATCAGAGGAAATATAATACATCACTAAGTAATAGTATAGATCACATTGGCAGCAGCTGACACCTAATACAATCAGATGGGAGCAGGCAGTACTTAGGATTACAGCACGTTACAATGTAAAGTTTAGTGTGACTCCAAGCATATTTGCTATTTGTAACAATTATATTTTTGGCATGTTTTGCTCTTTTATAGTCAAGCACATACAGCTATACAATTTCCTGTATATATGACTATAAATTGTAACTATGTTCACCTTCTATATGTTTAAATATTATTTTGATCTCATTTTACTAACCCATTTTATTTACATGCCATTATGCAGCTATTTACCTATGTCTTCTGTAGCAAATTTTGAGCTGAAAACCAAAAGGACTCAGGTGTGGAGTAACATGGTATGTCGAGCAGCTGCCCCCTCAACAATGTCCAAAATGAAGTGCTAAGCCAGGCCTCATTTAGCATATGCTTTCTAAAATGGAACTGTGCTTGCAGCAGTAAAACACTTTGGAGTTGTACAATGAGGAAGGCCACTGGTCTGCAAGACTGAAACAATGCAGAAGCCCATTGAAGTCAATAAGCTGCTTCAGTTAAGTAACAGCTCAGCCTTTATGAGAGAATTGGTACTGCAGGCAGTGCATGATGGGAAACCAAAATTTCTGCAGGAACCGTTTCCATGTATGGTTGGACCTGTTTTTATACTGTGGGAGACATTGGGGTAGGTGACTGATAACTGCACACATGCATGCCTGCATGGTTAAGTGGTGTGCATATCTTTCCACAAAATAAGTAGAGATGGCTTTCACAGACAATAACATTAAAATCAGAAGCAAGTCACTGGTGGGATAATGATCCCTACATACCTATCCTTTTCTATGAATACGGAGAATGCATGCATGATGGCCATGCAACCTGTCATCTATGCATTCTTTCATCCAACATACAGATGGTAACTCTATTTGTATAGCAGCAGGACCTCTTCCCTTCAGTAGTGGCATTACCCTATGCCTGCAGTTCCAGCACCATCATACAGGCGGAGCTATGGCACTGGGAAACTTCAGCCTGAGTCATAGGTTATGCCAAGTAGGATTGTACTACACTTGGAATGGTAATAAGCTTAAGAATCTCATTACCTGTTTCTAGCATAGTGGGAATCCTAGCCATAAAGTACCTTGGCATTGTGAGATAATGTTTCCTCCCCACCCAATGGGATGATGTCATTCCCAGTGGCAAGGATGAACTTCATGTGCAGGGCAGGATGTCAGAGGCTCTGTGATGCTCCACCCCTATCCTTTTGGAATTCCAGACTTACGCTCACCACACTGTACCACAACATGGGACTATGGATGACTGCTAGCCTGCATCCATGTGCATGTGGCTGAGTCTGACAAAACAGAGAGATGTGTACTAAACAACTGTGAATCTTAGCTTATGTCTAACTATCAAAATCCATAAACCAACAGATACAAGTATCTCAGTGGTCAGAGACTTCAAACATACAAACATCTGACAATTCTTGGATGAAATCTCAAAGTTCAAGTATAATCGTAACCCCCAAAATGTTAATAGAGCATGCAAACTAATTCTGAGCAAACTGACAAAACTGTAGACATCTGATAATCCCTTCCAAAGCTAAATACAATGGGATGGGTAAGAGCAAACTAGCTTTGTGGTGTACATGTATAAATAAACAAAATAAAAGGAAAAATAAAAGCTCATTAAACTATACGGCAAAACTAAAAACCCATAAATCAAGTTTAACATCAAAAAGTTACCCTTGGTAAAAAAAAATACCAAATGAAAAGCAAAGGCTTCCCATGAGCTTAGACTGGCAATAGAAATGTTTTACTTATATCAGAATGTTATGAAATAACACCCGACTGTGCTTTGAATATATTCATATTCACTACCTACTCAGATCCAGTGGGTATAGCAAAGGTATTAAACAAATTCATTGTAAATTTCACCCACAGACATCTATACAAAACCCACACAGACTTAAGTGCCTTAACCCCCCCCCTATTGTTACAGAAGTGCACTTGTTAAAAGTCTAATGCAAAACAAAACAAAAAAAAAACATCCTCCATGTGCCCTTAATAACATACCAGTCTGATGCTGAACAGCACAAAACATGTGTAGGTAGATAAGCTCCTACAACTGTTCAACCTCAGCTTATCCATCAACCTTGTTCCAGAGGTCTGGTGTACAGCAGTTGTGATTCCACTTCACAAGATCAGTCCCATCACTGAGCCAAGGAACTGCAGTCCCATCAGCCTAATAAGATTTATATGCAAGGCCATGGAACTGGTCATAACAGACCAGATAAACTATGATATAAAACAAGCTTATAATACTTGACCCCCAACAGTCTGACTTTATTAAAAGTAGATTCTTTCTAATTAATCTGGTCAATTTTTTGAGGGGTAGCACAAGCTGTGGACATGGGTCACTCTGTCCATAAAGCATATCTTGACCTCACCAAGGCATTTGATGGTATTCCACATATCAACATTATCAATAAAGTAAATGTGCTCCAAGCTGATCCTTCTGTAGTGAAATGGATAGCTAATTGGCTGAAAGACTGAAACCTTACTGAGGAGATGTCAGGTGCATCCTCAGAGACCATGAAGGTAATCAGTAGGGTACCACAGGGATCTGTGCTAGGACCTCTGCTATTTATTGGGCATATACTCTTCTGATCTCCAAATCAAAAATGAGGAACTCTGGTTAACCAAGCTTGCAGATAATTGAAAACTGGATGTTAAAGTCAAATCCACTTCTGATATGCAGAAATTACAAAGCAAACTTACACATGTAAGTGTTGGTGCTTTGGAAATGGGCTAAATTAAATGCCAAAAAATGCAATATGGTTGCATTTGATAAAGAAACCTCCAACTTATATTATAGAAAACAACCCCTCCAAAATTAAGATGTAAGAGACCTTGAAACATGGGTTGAAAACTCCCTATCCTTTAATCATCATTTTGCAATAGTGGTCAGGAAGTCCTTTTTTTCCCTGGCACAGCTGACTACAAAGAGCAATTCCTGTACTTTCAAATAAGATTTTACCCCTCTATACTCTGTACTGATAGGCCCATAAGCAAATACAATAACCCCTTTCAGATGCACTTTACTGAACATTTCAAGCATTTGGAAAGACTCAAAAGGTTATGGACAAAAAAAGATCACGAGCCTAAAGGACCTGAGTTACCAGAAGATTCTGGAAGCCTTGTTTCTGCATTCAGTGTCCTATAGACTCCTAGTATACTTTGTGCCCTGTCTACCAGGCCATCAGGGATCGACAATCCAAGGCCTCTTACTTGTCCACAAATCAAACTGTCCAGTGAATGTAAGAACCAGATATTTGAACCTTCTTCAGCAAATAAAGAAATCATGGTGAAAAGACACATCTGTAACAACTGTCCTACTCTGGAACAAACATCCCCTCTAGGTCAAGCAGTGTAAAATATTATTGTCCTTTAAGATAGAATTATACAAAGGGAAGGGCATTCATAAATTCACTCCAGGTATGACTGGCCAATTGCTCCTTGAAAGGGAGGTAAGGTCTAATAGTGCATAGCACAATGCAAAAATGGCCATCTGGGCCAGATGCCTTGTACATTCTCTGACTCTATGATTATATATGTACCATAAGGCTTTAAATAATAACTTTAATATATTGCAGGTGTCATCACTCTCTTCATATCTATTTCATTCTCATATGTCCTGTCAATAGCTCACTTGTTTGCCTGTCTCTAGTTATCTTTATGTATATAGCTAGGTATAGTACTGGTTAATGTTTATTTACACTAACATGTCACCAGTTAGCATGAACTGTTTATGTAGCTGAATTTTCTCTATACTTATAAATTATGGTCAATTAAACAGTTTTTTTTATATTATGTTCCAGATGATCTATGATGCTTGCTTGGATGCTCTTTTGAGTTACTGAACTTTAGAAATTTGTAGAAAAAAAAAAAAAAAAAAAAGATTTGTTTAAAACAAAAAAATGATCAGTAATGCTGTACGAACAGCAAGACAATGGGTGGGAAAGGCTTACATCAGGTTTCATTATTCACTAAAAACCAAAAAAAAGCTTGCGATGTACAAACATGGGAGTGGAAACAACATGTTGGGCTGAATGTATGCACAATACATTTAACAACAAATTGGGACAGAGTAATAATTTTATTATTCAATGATAATTACCAAGGGCAATGATTATCCTTCAAGATTTTATTGACAGTGATTACAAAGATAATGCAAGATGCTAAATAAATCTGATGAGCTTATACGTAATATTAGTAGTGGATAATTTACTTTTTACTATTTATTCATTCTTTCATAAAATAACATTAAAACCATGAAATGTTCAAACAGTACAGTAAAGCAAGGTAAGCACAAGCAAGCAAACATTTTTAATCTGCAGTGTCAGTACCATAACTGAGACAGAGTATTACTTTTTTAAAAACAGGCTTAACGTATAGAAGCTTAGATATGCTCACAAAGACGAACACACAGGCTCTGATACATACAAATACAAGCACAACTGAATGCACTCACTCACACACACACACACACACACACACACACACACACACACACACACGCACACACACACGCACGCACACACACACACACACACACACACACACACACACACACACGCACGCACGCACACACACACACACACACACACACACGTGCACACGCACACACACACGCACACACACACACCTATAACTCACCACAACTATGAGCAGTGACTACACTGTATCACATTTCCAAAAGCATGGCAGGAATTTTAATGGCATTCAGTATGCAATGCGTGTGAATGATTCAGTCATTCATCCTACTCATATGTAGTGCAAAACATAGAGTTGATATGTTGTCTGCACATGAGCTTTTGTTAACAAGGTAGATTCCTTTTCTGGGGCAATAATATGTTTTGACCTGTTGATGAAAAAAATCACTTTTTTCTCAACAAAAATGGATGTTTGATTATTATTTTAACTGCATTTTATTGGTTTTGTCAAAAAGAAAAAAAAAATATGCAAATATAAACAGGAAAGAAAAACTGAACATCATATCACTATTAAACAAAGCAAAACAAAACATTAGAACTATATGAATAAGCTCATCTACTACAAAAGAGGCATTGGTGTATCTTCACAGCAAACTTTATTATAAATAAATGCTAAAAACAGATAACCACAGATTAGAGCACAACCCAATTACTAACACTTAAAGTACAACAGATACTATAAAAAACACTTACAGAGACTCAATTTAAGGGTGTGAGGCTATCAGAAAGTGCCTTCCATTCATTAGGGATATAAGGGGGAAACAGATGCATCTTTACACAAATATAAAATCTTACTCAAATTTTGTCTCAGAAACTGTTCAAACTGCACCACGTGCATCAGAATGATTGTTTTCCTCTGTTTGTCACAAACAATCTTTATCACACTAGCTAGTGCCCATGCCATTTTTAAAACCTGCTTCTTACCTTTTCTTATTGGGGGAACCCAAAGGCTACAGCGTTGGATATTATAACATTCCCAAAACATGTGAAATCATCCACATAAGACTGATGACATTTTCCACAGTCCCGATTCATGATTTTTTTGGCTTGAGCTTGGCAGGCAGGTGAATTTACCATCCAAATAGAATTCTAAGTTGTTGGTCCCTGTATCTGGATCAGTATCAGAGATACAAAGGAACATTCTAAGCCTTAACCCAGTCCTCCTCTACCATCAGAATACCCTCTTGCGACCTCCATCTGCCCTTTATCAACATTCTTACTGTGACTGCCTGTCATTCCCACATGTCTCTGTATATCATACCTATGGGATTCCCTTTTTAATTCTATTCCATTTTACCAAGGGCATATTGCTACCTGCCTTTTCTAATGGAAGAATGTGTCTTTTCCATGCCTGTGTAAGCTTTATGTATATTAACCAGTCATGGTTTCTCATTCTAAAAGATCACAAAAATCTAAGAACCCCAACAAACTCATCCCTCTAGGGTCAGACAACATCTAATTCCAAGCTTTCAACCCCCCTAGCCTCACAGTTTCTAATCAGTGGATAGAGGTCCACAGAGGGTTATTGGAACCCCTCCCCCTTTCCAGATCCCCAAAGCAACACATTCTTCATAAGACAATCTGTGGGCATCTAAATAATCAGATTAGAAACAAGGCTACATTTAGTTCTTGTGTGGCTACTATCTGCACCAATCACATGAGTGTAGTTATTGCTAGTATGAAGCAGCTGGTTTCATTTACAAGTGAGCACGTCTGGCCAATTGTGGAAGCCACAAGCCTCCCCACACTTGTGGAAGATGATTTATAATGGAGGAAATTATTTTGCCTCTCTCATCCAAGACATAGTTATTAATACATTCCTGTATTATATTCAAGACTAGATGTCTAGCTGGGATAGCAATGTTCTGAAATACATATAGAGCGTGTGGCATTATCATGGACTGTATAGCCTAGATCTTGTTGAATACCATGTTAAATTGCTCAAGCTGAGACTACGTTCTTTAACCTTAGTTAACAATTGACAGATATTCATCTAACATAGATGCCAGGAACTGAGTTATTATGCTACTGAAGTATTGACATCTAGTAACTTCTGGTAATAGCCCTGGCAATTGATCCCTAGCCTGATCAGTGCAATATATCAGGGCTGACTTATTGACATTGCATTCTAAACCACAAACCTCACGAAAGGTCAGAAAAATATTTAACAAACCAGGAATACCCTGTGAGTATTATTATTTAACACAACACTATAGTCTGCATATAAAATGAACAAAGTCTGAATCCCCTTTAAACCTTCCAAGTCTATTATGGTGCAGACTTAATCTAATTGCCAATTCCTCCATAAGTATAAAATACCCAGGGAATAGCAGGCAGAATTGTTGAGTCCCTCCACTGCCTATTGCATCAGTTTCTTACAGCAATATATTCAATGCTGTCCTAAATGAGGAGTTCTTATATAAGACTTTCACCAAATTCACAAAGCAGTTACCACAGTTCCTACTTCAAATAAGAAAGAGTAATTAACACCTTTGTTGAAGGTTGGGAGTCGGGCTGGCACCTCGGCACCATTAAAATCTACCGCCAATCATTAGCAGACTAGAGTTCCGCTGTGGCGACTCCTAACCAGGAAAAGCTGAAAGAATACTTAACAGAATCAAAGGCTTTAGCTAAGTCAAAAAATTGCCAAACCAACATCATTATTTATCTCCCTCAAATACCCTCAGGAATTTCAATGTTTCCCATCAATTATCTTCTGTAGCTCTTCCTTTCACAAATCTTACAAATCCATTTTATCCTCATGAGTTATTGATGGGACTAGACTATTCAACCTACCAGCAAGCATTTTCAATAGAATTTTCCAATCCACATTAATGTGCGATATAGACTTATAGTCTTCTACATCTAGTGTTCTTTCCTTCCTCTTTGAAATGACTGAAATAATAGTTTGGATTAAAAGAGTACCCAATTCTGCATTGCTACCCCAGTAATTGAAAACTTCCATCAGAACTACTGACAGCTTCACCCCCCTTCCCCTTTGTAAAATTCTACAGGGAGCTCATCATGTTCTGGGGCTTTGTTTGCTTTCACTTTAGTGACCACCTAAACAATCTATTGATCTTCTTATCACTCTACTAAGCATGTCTCTTTCTACCTGATTTCTGTCTGATTAAGGGGTCGATTCACAGAAGCAAGCAGCCTCCATTTAGCAGAATTAGCTGCTGACCTAGCCCTGTAAAGGGCAGTGTAAAACACAAAAACCCTCCCTAATATCTTCCTCTTTATAGATTGTCTTCCCTTCAGGTATGCAGTTGGAAAAATCAAATGGGGAAAACAAAGTAGAAGCATATAAATATAACTAAGCACTATAGCTTTAGTAACCAAAGCAAACAGGCCCCCTACTACTGCAACACTGTTTGCAACTGGACTGCCATGCTACCAAAGTAAAGTACAGTGTGCTTCAGTAAAAAAAAAAAAAAACAGCAATTTTGTTGTAACATCCTAATACTGCATAGGGAGAAAACTAAATATCTGACAATATATTGTTCAGCAGGTCAGGTTAAATGGAAAATCAATATAAAGACATGACCAGCATTGAACACTTAAAATATCAAAAAGGGCTAACTGAAACTCTTAAGTAGTGAAGGAAGACAAAACACAAGTAATAGTCTAATGTAGTTCAACCTTCACTGGCACTCTTATCTAATTTGAATAATCTAGACAATGCCCAACAATGTTCATCTGCAGAATGAGATGATCCTGAGACCTGTGACCACTATGAGGCCTTTGAATAGAACATTTCTGGAAGTCTTAGCAAGCCACTGAGCCATCCTCCTTCAGAGGATGTGACCTTATCTGTCCTAGCCCATTCCTGGGTGACACTGGGTCTTTTGGATTACATAAATGAAGTGAGTGCTTCTCTTTGATTTTAAATTTCTAGCTATCTCTTCACGATGGACTGGTTCTTGACTTGTTTTTGACCATTTAAGCCTTTTTACACTACAGCCTGGGCATGATATGGAAGTATGACAGCTGAAAGTGATTATTAGTTGCCATTTCCCACTCTATCTCTTTCTCTCTCCTCTCTCTCTCTCTGTCTCTCTGTCTGTCTCCATTACCAACGGTCTTCTTCCTGTCACAATGCCATCTCATCCATCTGCCTCAGTAGGCAATCCAAAATATCTGCTACCTTAATTGCACTCCAGAGAGGGATTTACTCTCCATGCCATTATGCTATATGCTACTGCTATGTTACCAATAGTAGAGTCTGCCAAAGTCTGTTTGAAAGATAGCATAGATTTCCTCACGATAAAAAGTTTCTGTGAATAGTATGCCACAACAAATAATGTAGAGGAACTCCAACAAACTCATGTTCCTGTAGCTATACTTTGTAAGCCAGTTCCTTGACCTACCTGACTGTAAGGCCATGAGAATGTGCCTGGGTGTAGTGGAACTGGACTTGCGCCTATATGTCTTGCCGACTCACTGGACACATTTAATAGCCTAATTAAGGTTTGCTATGGGATTTAGGCCTCAGTGAAACAGAAAACATAAAAAATAACATAGGTGAGTGTCTGCAATGCTCTCAAGTACACCTTTGGCATGTACTGATCTTCAGGATTGTTGACCTTTACTGCTTGTGCAGTGCTCTCCTCCCTCAGTGGTCACATCTATGGGCTCAAGCACTGGTGTAGTTGTTGAAGATAGATCACTAGTGTTTTCCAACTGGTTACTTTCACTTCTGTTTCATATATTTGATTTTGATGTTGATCAGTGAGACTGTGAAAGGTCGCTACCTCAGATGTCAGCATGGGCAGCCACTGAAACACAAGAGACAGAGTTTCATCCACTGAGGCACATTTAAACAGTTCCATCATCTCCTTTTTGCATCAACAAGGTGTTCTTGGTTTTGCCATCATTGAGAATATCTCACTGTAGTTAATTAACTTTGTAAATAGAGTTATGTGCCCAGGGTGAGTACAGGGAGAAAAGTTAAACATTCATATTGCTCCAACTAGCCATATCCCTCCTTGGTTAGTATTTTTTGCCAGTGTTATAGGTACTAAATCTATCTGTAATCATTTTCTAACAAAATATAGCTCTACTGCATACACAATCTAATGGTTGTATGTCACTTTTTTTCACCACATAAAACATTTCCAATATAGCCTGTATGCATCATTCAGTTAACATTTACTTTTTATTCTTATTTGTATTCCTTTGTTTATCACTAGTGTCATCCTAACTCTTCATTCGAGCACGTCATTACAATATTTTTTTTTCGGAGGGGGGATGATCTGAACAAACTGTTTATTTCTTAATTGAGAATAATGCTTTCCTTCCATATTTGTATTGGAATTGTGCATCATCCATTTGCTTGTAGATACAGCCTTTCCCTTGATTATATTTGCATCTGTAGTTATGGATTTGTATTGTTGCTAGTGCAAATTTAATCTATCACAGTGATGTTTGACAGATACATTACATCTGATGCAAACTGAGTATAAAAGTTGGCTTGAATGCAGACTGTATCTGAGACTTAATTTCTGTTTGATACAATGGCATAATTTGACTGTGATTTTATGAAAGTGTCACATCATTTCTTTCTACATTGAAGAAATGGGAGAGCCACTTATGTAAAGGTGCCATATTATTATGAATTGAGCAAGTGATTTTCACTGACACTGCAAGTTTGAGTACGTAAACATTAGCATCAGAAATATGCTTCCTTGGATATATCAGACAATGCTGCAGACATATTTTATATAATGTAGATCTGTATGAATATTTATGCTTCAGAAAAGCAACATTTGCTTCAGCAATTATGATTATCTACTGACTTTAAATTGTCTTCAGAATTGTTTTTTCTCTTCCCTTTTAGCATAATGATGAAAGTCCCAGCAACTTGAGAGTCTGTTACTAGGCAAATTAACTTGTTTAACAATTCATGTTGTGCATGAAAATAGGTGGGAGTGTTTACTAAATTTTAAGGAAATGTGTTCTTAAGTGTTAGTGAGCTGAGGATAATGCCATATGCTAATCAATCTAAAGATGAAGGTTCTCATCAATATCTGTCATGTAAGAAAATATTTGTGCTTCCAGTCTATGCAAATAATATAGGATTACAGGGCATAATTTTAGAGAAAGATTGCTTAAGTTTATTTTCACTGTGATACACAGAGTACATCCGGATAACGGAACAGCTCTGCACTTACATTCACAACACAACACATTCAGAAACACAGAGGCGCGCACACACACACACACACACACACACACACACACACACACACACACACACACACAAACACATTCACCTCCACAACATAAAAATGCCACAGCAAACAAAACATTGTTTGGAATACATTCATAACCAAACGAGTTCACACAAACCAATTATATGTACTAGCTTCCTCACCAGCCATCTTATAAATACTGAATTAATATTTTTGGAAGCAGTACATTTTTGATTGTTGCCCATTTGTTGTTTACTCATTAGTTTCTAGACTCACAGTCAAAGACCTGTATTCTTGAAGGTTATACAGAGTACAGGATATTTTAGTTATGCCAAAACATTCATGGGTTTTGAAAAAGTCACCCACAGAAGTGAGGATAGAGTTAGAGCTATGTAACTATGGGTATTAAGCAGCATTAGGAGTACTAATAGTAGTAACAGTAGTAATGCAAGATATTTAATACTAAAAATTTCAGATGACTCTGCCTATCAGATTTGATGATATTTAGCTCTACTTCATATATGGTCTAATTGTTGTGTCACTTCTGTACATGGGACATCATGATTATACTCTTAACTTAGGGAAAAAAAATCTTTTAAGCACCTGCAGCAACTGGAAAGACCCCAAAAGTACCTCACCAAGAGGATCAAAGGGCTCAAACAGATGCCATATGCTGCCCGGTTAAAGAAACTCCAGCTCTACTCAGTGGCATACCGCCTGTTCAGAGGCGATCTGTGCCTGACGTACAAAGCCATGTCCAACCTGGAATTAATGGACATACTGCACCTCAGAAAATCCAAATCCCATCGAGCTACGCGCTCGAGAGACTTGAACCTCAGCACTGAAATAAATAGGACATGCTGGAGGGACAGATTCATAACCCAGAGGCTCCCTTCACTCTGGAATAAAATCCCAGTCCAGGTTAGGCAGAGTCCCTCATTGACTCTCTTCAAGAGGAATCTTGATGAGTGGATGGGAGATTGTAGGTTTACCCCGGGTATCACTTCTGTGTCACTGTTAGACAGAGGCACAGTATCCTAACCTCGAAAAAGGGCATAGCAAAATAAATTTAAAATGGGTGGCGAAAGCCAAACACATTCTGGCTAGGCTTATAAATGCCCTAGGGCAGATAGCCTAGTATGAACCTATGAACCTATGAACCTATGAACCATTCAGTGCTGTTAAGTTCTAGTCACATGGCACAGCACTAACATTGGTCAGAACTGGCCACCACAGAACAGTGGCAAGAAAATAAAATTACTTTAAGAGCTATAAAATATTTCACTGTCATTCCCTACCTTTCTGAAATATATTCACATAAACAAACAAGCACACACACACGTGTGTGTCAGAGTGAAGGGTCTTACAACTCACCTTTTGGATTCTGCCAATTTAGCAGTGTTAAGAGTTCCATACATTTCAAAGCTGTAAAGCACTTTACTCTCGTATACTTTTTATGTAACTAGTTGCTCATAAGGATAGCTAAAGCTCCATGTACTATAAATAATTATAATTGCTTTTCCCTGGTCATAATTCACAAGTTATGTGTTCTTGACATGGATGTCAAGATTCACCTCTCATATTTCATTTCATTCTGCTATCAAGGTAAATTACCTTAGCATCTATGTCATAGACACATAAAAGGAGACCTTATCATCATCATTTATGTCATAGTTGTACATTAGCACTTAAATGCTACAGCACATAGAGTTTTCAACTATTGGCATTTGAAATGAAAGGATCAAACATTAATCTATCATATGTCCTTTATCAGTGAGCTTAATATATATATGTATACAATAGTTTTACAAGCAGTGGGACATTCCACTAGTGAAAGTATACAGCCACTAAAAACACTAATAAGATATGGCTCACATTCTGAATACTTTGTTATTTGTTTCTAAGAATAACAATGCTTAGGATTCATTAACTAACTTAAATGCCTAATTGTTTCAGATGAGGGAACCTAGTATTCAAAATATTGTATTCTATCACAGCTAAACATACATAGTAGATCATCATCTTAAGGATGAATCTCATACTACTGAAGTAACATTTTTTTTTATAAAAATTTCTTTGTGAGCATACTGTGGCTTTTTTTCTTGCAGTGAGGTTATTATTAGTCATCAGGTGAGTAAATGAATTAATAACATTGCAAAAAAACAAAAAAAAACAATCCTGTTAAGCACCTTTCTAACATCAAAAAGATACTTAACAAGCTTCTCCTAATCCCTTCATAAGCACCGTTACATTTAAGTTTCCCAAGACTGATTAACAGCAGACAGTGCTGGCCATCAAAGATCAACAGCAGAAGATAAAGCAGCTTTAAAAGCTTTTAGATACTTCAGTGGAACATTTTGTTTCTGCCTTTTATATGTTAGGCAGCCTTAAGTGTTTGCTTTGAAAGCTATTAAACCACATCACACTCCTACATTTTTTGTGTAACTGATATGACATGGAGTATATAAAGCTGCATGTACTACAAGAATTATGATCCGGTATCTCCAGTCATGAACCTTATTATGCATTTATTTTATTTTATTTTTTCAGTTTTATTTATATCGTTAAACAATCATAAATCAGAGGCAACCAAACATTATGCATCCAAAAGGAGTTATGCATAAAAGAAGATTTGAATAGTTGACAGTGAGGGAACTGAGGTGCTGAAGGTGTAAGTTAAGAGACTTTACAAGAAGGTAACTAAAGGTAACAAATCTTTCCATGCAGTATGGCTGATATTTACATATTTACACAATGTAAAATGTTACACGTAACAATGAAGAACCAAGGTAGCAAGTTGTAAGAAAAAAGGGCTTAGACGTACAGGAATGTTATGTGAGTTATAGCTTCATGCTTGATGTGGATGTCTCGGCATCCATGACTTGAATATATGATAATTTGGTTATGATGGGATACCTGATTTTAACCCTTTATATTAAGCATACTTAGCAAATGTTGATTTAATGTTTAGATTGCTAAATAAAAACAAATGTCTGTGTTTAAATAGTGGTTATGCTGTTCTTGCAGCTACAGAAAGTAAATGGAGAGACAGTGAAATGACATCCAGAATTAAGCTAGTGAATGAATGAATATTATAGAGCCCACTGTTTTACTAAACAACAAATTTTTAACATAACATATATTATATGGCAGTATTCTACATAAATAACAGTGATGGTAATACTGTGTTTGCTGATTTATAGTTTATTTAGATGGGAAGCTATTATAAGTTCATCAGTGAAGATCCAGTGTTCAGATCAAAAGGTTGTTTGAAACACAGACTCAGTGAATAGTGGATTGAAAATACCCTTACTAAGCCATCAAGGCCATCCTTAAATTATTTCAAATGAGATGAAAGTCATAAGGATTGTGGCAATCTGATCAACATTTTATGAATAGTAACTGTAAGAAAGTTACCCTGTGCAAAGAATAATGGTCAAAAATGCAAATGTTTATATTACTACATTTCTGAAATTGAATATTATGAAGAGATAGATTTAGTATTTTCTGCAAAATATTGCCATTAAATGCCCAAAAGTCAAGAATCACCTTCCCACAGAAAAATACATAATGAAATGAATACAGTTTTGGTTTCCTATTCCTATCTGAGTAATTCAATCCCCTTATAGAAGGTTCATAGGTTCATAGGCAGGTACTAGGCTATCTGCCCAAAGGCATTTATAAGCCTAGCCAGAATGTGTTCGCTTTCGCCACCCCCTTAGAATAGTTCCCTGTGCCTATGTCCAGCAGAGCCACTGAAGTGATCCCCAGGGTAAACTTTCTGTTTCCCATCCACTCGTCAAGGTTTCTCTTGAAGAGTGTTAGCGAGGAGCTCTGCCTAATGTAGATTGGAATCTTGTTCCAAAGCATGGGAAGTCTCTGGGACAGGAATCTATCCCTCCAGCATGTCCTATTTATTGTTGTGGTGAGGTTTAGATCCCTAGAGCATGCGGCTCGAGGGGATATGATTTTCTTTTGTCGGAGCATGTCCATCAATTCTGGTTTGGACATGGCCTTGTATGCCAGGTAGAGATCACCTCTGAGTAGGTGGTATGCAACCGAGTACTGCTGGAGCTACTTCAGTCGAGCTGCATAGGGCATCTGTTGGAGGCCAGTGATCCTTTTGGTGGGGTACTCCTGTGGTCTTTCAAGTTGTTGCAGGTGTCTTGCAAAGTACATCCCAAACGGGTCATTGTATTCTATGATGGGTCTGATGAGTGATGAGCAGATCAAAATGACCTCTTTTGATCTGGATGCGAACCCTTTTGTGATTAGGTGGGCCACATAGAAGGATTTTCTAACCACTTTGGCAATGTGATTATCAAAGTACTATCTACTTGGGTTCCCAGATCCCTTATTACGTGTTAACATTTGAGAAATATCTGAATCAATTTAATCACATCCCACCAGATTTAATAAACTCCATGTAGGAAAAGTGCAAGCCCTACATGGAGTGAATGGTGTCCGTGTCTGCAGCTCCCCCTCAGCAGCGTACCTTGAATATTAATGAAGGCACGCTACTGAGGGAGACCCGTTTACACGGTTACTGAATTAGTGCTAGAGGGTTGTGTTACAGTGCTTGGAGATGTATGACACACCCCTGCACTGTCAAAGTGCTGGACAGCACTAAAATAGTAATATAAAAGTATGTCCATGGTCACCTCTGCAGTGGATGGAGTCATGGCTTCATGTGCAGTAAGTGATTAGAATACACAGAGTTGCCATTCAGTTTTTTTACATTGGAAAGCATTTCTATATACATTTTTATTTTTTTGATGTAGTTCATAGGTTCATAGGTGTGTACTAGGCTAATGGCCTTGGAGTCTTTACAAGCCTAGCCCATAGGATTACCCTGGCATTGTGCCACCCGACCTTAATTCCCAGTGCCTCTGTCGAGCAAACTCACTGGAGTGATCACTGGGATGAATTTTCTATTTCCCATCCACTCATCAAGATTTTTCTTGAAGAGGGCCAGTGAGGTGCTCTGCTTGACATGTATGAGAAGTCTATTCCATAGCATGGGCAGTCTCTGGGTTATGAACCTGGCCATCCAGCACATTTGGTTGATTGTCGTAATGAGGTTGAGGTCTCTGGAGTGTGTGGTGCAGAGAGATTGGGATTACTTTAGATGTAGCATTTCTAACAGAGCTGAGTCAGACATGGCTTTGTAAGTCAAGCAGAGATCGCCTCTAAGTAGGCAATATGAGATAGAGAATAGTTGGAGTTTTTTGAGTCTGTCCATATAGGACAAGTGTTTAAGGCCTAGGATCCACTTTGTGAGGTTCTTTTGCGGCCTCTCCAGTTGTTACAGGTGTCTAGTGCGCTAAATGCAAAATGGGGCATTGTACTCAATGACTGGCCTAATGAGGGAAGAGTAGAGGGAGATAACGAATTCTTTCTTCCTGGATGCAAAATCCTTAGTAATGAGATGTGCCACATAGAAGACCTTTCTGACCACAGTGGCAGTGTGGTGGTCAAAACAGAGGTTGCTGTCAACCTGTATTCCCAGATCTCTTATAACGCCTTCTGTGTTCAGTGGACTACCATCAATGTGGTAGTTCATGGGAACTGGGTGTTTCCCAAAGGGGATGAAGACACATTTTTTTGGCATTGAGCTTAATGCCATGGTTCTGACACCAGTCATTGGTCTCCGTGAGGTCTTTCTGTAGGATGTCAACATCACTTGGGGAGTTAATAATGGCTCCCAACTTGCAATTGTCTGCAAACTTTGTCACCCAGAGTCCCTTTGTATTGGACTGGACTTCTAAGAAGTAGATTCCAAACAGAAGAGGACCCAGGACCAATCCCTGTGGGATTCCACTTGTGACTGGTCGGCAGCCTGACTTGGATTTCAGCTACTTTCACACCGTGGGTTCTATCTGTGAGCCAGTTTGCAACCCACCTTGTGATTTAGGGGTTGATGCCTAGCTTAGTGAATTTTTCTATGATTCCTGAGTGGGGAATGATATCAAAGGCCTTGGCCAGATCAAGGTAGGCTGTATGAACCACCTTGCCTTCATTCACAGCTCTGGTGACTAACTCAAAAAAGTCAACCAAGTTGAGCAGGCATGATCTACCCTTCACAAAACCAAACTGTGTAGGATCCAGTGTTTGGAGATTCCCTATATCCTTGTTTATTAGGTACATGATGATGCATTCCATAGCTTTGCATATTAGACTTGTCTGGCTAATGGGGCGATAGTTCCCAGGGTCTGTAGTCACTCCTTCTTTGTGGAGAGGGATGACTATAGCAGTGCACCATTCGGTAGGGACAAAGCTTGAGGTGAGGCTATGATCGAACAGGGCACACAGGTGAGGTGCCAGTTCACTCTGTAGTTCATGTAGAACACAGCCAGGGATATTGTCAGGTCCCACAGAAGCTGTATTCTTGGCCTTGGACAGTGCTGTTTTATCCTGTGCAGCAGTAATACTGGATACCTGGCAAACTACTGGTATTGTGATTGGTCCTTTGTTGTATATCTGACTGACACCAAGAGGTTAGATTTTTAACCTTATATAAACATATAAGCTCATTCAAAACAATGAATGTAATGTCATATTAACTGTATATCTGGTAAAAGACAACAGATTTAATTATATGTTAAATGCATTTATGCCATTAACCACCTAATAGTATTTCAAAAAATCCATTACATAAACACATATTACGTTCTTAAAAGAACGTTAAACTCATAGGAGCATTTTCATTGGTACGAGCTAGTGAATATAGAACCATGTTATATTTATATAAAATATATCTCTGACAATTTTTTTTTTCTGTAGATGTTCACTTAAGCCAGGTGAAAAAAGGCCACCAAGTTTGATAATCCATATGCTTTCCTTCTTATTAAGAATGTTATGCCAACCAGTTTTAATATTTCTGTTTCCCGTAATTCTATCAATGATAGTAAATTTAAAACTCACTGTTGGATGTTATACTGAGTGCTTATACAAAGTATTCGAAAAGTTTTTATTCCTAATAGCACTCGTATGTTCAGAAATATGTAATTTAAGTGGACGAGAGGTTTGGCCAACATAAAAGGCCGAACAAGTGCAAGTTGCAAGATATATAATCCAATCAGAAATGCAATTAGCCCAAATATTAATTTGAAAAATCTTAGATGTAGTCCTACTAGTAGATTCCTTTGTTTAATTAATATACTTACAAAATGTACAACGGTCGCAAGGATAGCAACCTAAGAGTACCCTACCATCTAACGTGCCTTGTTTTAATCCAGCTGTTCAAGGACCATATTTATATTGGTTCAACATTCCCCTTATTGTAATGCCTCTCCTTAAGGAAAAGTGGCACCTGTCCCCCAACATATTTGAAAAGCGTTCATCTGCCAAAAGAATACTTCAATGTTTATGTATCAAACTAATAAATTTATTCATATTACAAGCATATGTAGTGACAAATCTAATGACTTCATTACTACTATTGTGCGGCTGATAATATAATAATTTTCTCCGGTCTTAAGTACATGCTAGTGTACTGGCCTGAATAACTTGATTCCGGTTATATCCTCTATTACAAAATCTGCCAGTAAGATCAAGTCTCAGATTTTCAAAATTAGTCATATTCGAACAGCTGCAATGTATTCTAAAAAAATTTTGATTTTTGGAATGTTCCATATTACATGTTTGGGGTGACAACTAGAAGCAAGTAATAGGTTATTTGAACTAAATTCCTTCCTATGTACATCAGTGGACAAGGTGCCATCATCCAACTGAGTTATTTGAACATCAAGAAGAAAAATATTTGTACTATGAAAGTGAACTGTAAATTCTATACCCCACTTATTTTGATTGAGATATTCAACAAATTCACAAAGGTAAATATTTTATTTATTTTTATTTATTTTTACATTTGTTAACCGGGTTAGTCTGTCTGGGTTTTTAGAAGGCCTTTTTCAGCAGAGACCCGAGGAGAAAAGCTCCCAAAAAAAGTTTAAGTAAACAAATAGTAAGAACAAAGATAAACACAGATCGCATTTTAAGTATACATACTTCTGAAGTAATTACATAACATGCAATAAAGGAATATATAGGATGGATAGAAATACAATACGATACATATATGGAAATTTTCACGTAGTATGGCAAGAAACTAAGCAGGAATATGGTAAGACTAAGGTCAATACATTGCTGAACCAAGGTACTAGGCATGAAGTAAGTAAATATACAGATAAAGTTGTGTGAACTTTGGAAGTTAAATAAATTAAAGAACAGTAATAAGGGGTTATGGGAATTGAGTGTAACATGAGCTAACTAGTATGGAATATGACGGAAAAAAATGTCTAGGTAGTAGTAAGAGAAAGAGCTAGAAGGGATACAGTTAAGTTAGGTCATACCTGAATGTTTCTTGGGTATTATTTTAGAGCATGAACATATCCAAATTGATAGGAAAAAAGATTTAAGCTGTTTCTTGAATCTGCTCTCCAAATGAGCCAACAATCAACAAGGTATCTCCTCCAAATACCCATCTCATCCAAAAATATATTGGGATTATGATCATAAATAATCTGTTGTTCCAAATAACCCATAAATAAAATTTGCATAAATGGGGGCAAAAGATGCCCCCATTACCATACTCCTCGGTTGTAAATAGCATTTTTCATCAAAATAGAACATATTCTTTGTTAGCACATGTTCTGCTAAGCAAACCAAAAAGGTGTTCAGTCTAGGGCTATATAAAGGGATATTGTCCAACCAGTATTGTAATGCAGGTAGACCTGCTCAGTGGGGGATACTTGTATATAGTGATTTAACATCAAACGTGCACATTAACCAACCTGGTTCCAGTTGAGAGTCAGAAATAATATTCAAAAATTGAGTAGTGTCTTGAATTCTAGCTCACACCCCTGAAAGTAGAGGCTTCAAATGTATAGTAAGAAAGGCAGGTAGTGGTTTGGTGAGGGATCCATGACCTGATACTATTAGTCTACCCAGTGGTACTTGTGTATTTTTGTGTATTTTAGGAAGTAAATATAAACACTGTGATAAAGGATCCAAAACCATTAAATGACTAAAAGTTTGTTTGTTAATGATACTTTCACTTAATGCTGAATTCAAAAGATGGTCTATTTCTTGTTTAAACTTGAAGGTGGGATCCATGACCATATGGGTGTAGAATCTGCCATCAGAAAATGGGTTATCTGCTTCAGCCAAATACATAGATCAATCTAGAACCACCACTGAACTACCCTTGTCTGCAGGAATGATAACTATACTTTTATTCTGATAAAGATTTTGAAATGCATGTTTTTCTGCTAGTGTAAAATTATGCCAACACTGTATGGTATATAAACCAGAAGAAAAATGTAAATCCTTAAGGATGCATTTTTGAAAGATCTCCGCATGTTAGTTGCCTGGGGGCATAAATGTATACTTATGAAACTTAAAACTGACAGTTGAATCAAGACAAGCTGAAGATTGATTAGATGTATCAAAAAAGTGTTTCAAGTTGAGATTTCTAGAAAAGGACATAACATCTTGGACAAAATCCTGTTTGGCCACCACAAAATCAGGTACAGAATTCAACCCTTATTAAGTAATTTCTTCTCAACCTCAGATAGTCTAATGGAGGAGATATGTATATTACCATCCTCCACTAGCGTGGAACCAGGTTATGAAGTAGTGTCTCTAATGAGACTGCTTGATCGATGTTTCCTACCACCCCTCCTTCTAATACTAAAGGTTTATAAGTGTGAGTACTGTTGTTATTATTGGGTACAAATGTCACATTATGTCCCTTGTTTGGTGACCCGTCTGTATGGTCAGATTCAATGTCAGTAAAAGAAGATGAATCATCTCCAGACGTATCACTGATGGATGCATTACTTTGTTTCTTAAGAATGGATTTTGGTTGTTTCATTTTAGTCCCTCCCCCATTCAAATTGTCTTGTTTCAAATTTGGTACTCTATGGTATTGCTCAAATGGCTTACCTATGTTATAGTCTCATAAATCTATATTATATTTCTGGATATTTCTATTTTTAACTGAATTTCAAAATCAATAAGTTCTTTAGTCAACTTTTGAAATAATGTACTATACAAAGGATAACTCTCTGTTTAGCTTCCTCACAAACTAGAGGTAGCTATTCTTCATTCATAGAAAGAGTGTAAAATGTCAACAAAATGGGAAGAGGCAGAGTGTTGCACTGCTGACCATTCCATGGTCAGTATATAATCCGCCTGTCCCACCAAAGGTTGTAGCCTAATCCATAACCCTCTGTGTGTAATACCTTGTAGCTGATATGCTTTAAATAATCGTAAATGCCACACATTAGATCTGAGATGTTTCATAGATTTAGTTAATTTGGAAAAAAATATTAGTACATTGACTGGTCAAGTTTGAATTCTCAATCTTACTACACTCATTATCAAAACCAAAAACTTGGAGATCGTCCTTCTCAACAGGCAATCCCAGTTTGTGTTTTTATGGGGTTGTTGTTGCTGTGGGAAATAGTGGGTCCATGCCCAAGCTATATGGTATGATGGTGCTGTTTTCTGCATTCAGCTTGAGACCAGGACTTTGGCACCATTCCATACCCACTGTATGACCCCATTGCAGTGTGTTAACATCAGTTTTCGGGTCAATGACAGAGAGCACACTACTTACATTTGCCACAGCCTTAGGCGGTAACTACATATGTGGGTAGTGGCAGTTAGCATTCAGCCTAGATACATGTGGGTCATTGAGAGTGGCAGGTACTCATAAGGCCTACACATGTCTACATATTGCACAAACATAGGCAACACAAAGTAGGGTTGTCACCTTATCAAATGTAGAATGTATAACACCTCTTGTAGTATTGTGACAGATGGCAGGACATACCATACCCATGGCAAATGAAACAGACAGGACTTTGCTTGGTTTGGCAATATGACACCTTCTTTGTGTCACATTATCATAGGTTATGCTATTTCTCATAGCATTAAGTTGTAAAATAACTGCTCTATGCAAGTAGTGCACAACTCTAGGAAATGTTTGTTGTCCTACACCCAAGGGACCTCTGTATTGCTTTTGTCATTGTCAGAGGTCAGACCTGGCTAAACATGGACCACAACCTGCACGGCTGGACAGGTGTTGGCCATACCTCCCACCTCTACAGATTTCGGCAGAATGTTTTGATGTTTGCTACATTTATTTCCATTTGTCATAACATTGTGGTTTTCTGGGAAATTAGTATGAAATCATTAAAGGCTAACATTACACAATAATGACAGATATTTTCCTGTCATACTTCATACCCTTCAGAAAATGCCTGCAAATGCACAACCTGTTATGCTATCTACTTTGTATGCTTGTCAGAGCAATATTTTAAGATTGGTCATAATATGTGAGCTTTATCCCACTTTTCTGTATGACTTTATCTGGATGTCTTTCTCTAAGTGGTCGAGAGGTATGTTTGTGCCCTAACACAGTCACACTGCTACAAGGGAATATACATATGTACACACACACACACACACACACACACACACACACACACACACACACACACACACACACACACACACAACTGCCCTTGTTAATAGTAGGACCCCTACCTGCCTAGTTTTACATACAATACCACTATATGAATAGCATATGAACCACGGAACTTGTACAGTATTGCAGTGTCTGCCACTACTATTCAGGTGGATGACAGCTGCAGGTGCTGTAAGGATTACCACTGGAGGGTAAACAGGCCCTCTTAAAATGGTATAACCATGCCACACACACTGCTGCAGGGGGACATGCATTCCAACACACATGCACAGAGAGTTTCCAGTTTTGGAATTAGCACACCTATCTATCTAGTTATATGCACTATAGTCCACCATATATATTGTGTGCATCACAGTACTATTGTGTTTGAAAATGTGTAACTCTGCATCTAAGGTGGATGACATCTGTAGGCCCTGATTAGGTTGGTGATGGGGGAGTTAACAGGGTGGCACAGGCACGCAAAATGGATAACCATTACACACACTCACAGGCAAGACAGCTTTGCTGCTACAGGGGATATGCATACACAGACACACTCACACAGTTGCCACTGTTGAGATTAGAACCCCTACCTATCTAGTTGTATGTACTATAGTGCTAGGTCCTTATTGCATGCACCATGGAGCTTAAATGGCTGGGGTATACCTCTCATCCTTTTAGAACA